>NW_027507789.1:12654395-12686895 GCF_037356315.1 Lithobates pipiens
GTGACCTCAACCTGAGGGAAAAAGGCGGGAAAATGCCCAGGAGGCGTACAGGAAGTGACCTCAACCTGATGGAAAAAAGTGGGAAAATTCCCAGGAGGCGCACAGGAAGTGACCTCAACCTGATGGAAAAAGGCGGGAAAATGCCCAGGAGGCGCACAGGAAGTGACCTCAACCTGATGGAAAAAGGCGGGAAAATGCCCAGGAGGCACATTTTCCTGGGCAAATTACCTCAAACCTTCCTATATAAGCCCATCCCAGACACTGCCAAATTGCTGGATTATCTTCAGTCCCCCCTTGACTACTCACGATTGCTGCTTGCCACTGTCCATTCTAGACCATTCTTCTTCTGATTAACCCTTTTATACATCATTGCCAAACTGTACTGGACCTCAGCTTGGATCTCGGACTAAGGCTTGCACGGTGCTTGTCATCCGTGCCACTCGGGTTCCACCAAGACTCTGTCTCCATCTCCAGAGGCTTCAAGGACCCAAGGTGCAAGGGAGGCCTCCACACTACTTGGGTCTCACCTTAGGTACATGGCTCTTGTGACAGCCAGTAAGACACAGGAAGCAGTTAACCAGCTGACCTCATTAGCACATAACCTGCAACCATCAACTAGGTTTGCACGGCAACCCTCCATGCGTGCATTTGCCTGGCTGGTCAATGTAAGCTTCCACAGCTGCTATGCTTGCATGGCATCCCCAGAGTCCCTCCACGTGTACAGTTGCCTGGCTGATCAATGTAAGCTGCCGCACGGCATCCTCAGCGTGCCCAGTCTCTGGACTGAGACAAACACACACTATAGAGGGCTATGCTTTGTCCATATTTCATGTCTGAGGTTTACACCCACTTTGAGGAAGAGGCACGATCACACACGGCAGCTCAAATTTAAATCCTTCCCAGGGACCAGGGGCAAAGGGGTCCTTCTATAATTAAAATTATTTCCTAAACTTGAAATCATTGAGGTCAATATTGATGAAGACATTCACCACCGACCCCCCCCCCGGAACGATGTGCAAATTTGTGTACATATTCCATCAGATTTTTTCAATGGCTTTTTATTCAGAGAACGAGAACATTTTAGCCGCTAACTCAATAAGGCGGATAAGCTTCTTACATAGAAATTAAATAAAATCTTTCAAAGCAGAAATTAAATAAAATCTTTCAGAGTAGGAAGACTCGGGCTGGCGAAGATCGGAATTCAATAATTACTCGGCGAGTCATTACTGGATCTCCCAGAAACTTAGCGGAGACGCAGAGTATAAACAAGACATATTTGTTAAGTGCTAAATGACAGAACGATCGGATGTTAACGACGGTATTACACCCAAATGCTGAAAATCCTTCAGATTTAGATAAATCATTAACACTGAAAACATTATCTTAGTGATTCCGGGATACGGTAGTGATTGGTGGGATTGGTCACATGGACCTTGTTGAAGAATCATCAGATCAGGCATTGAGTCATTGAGATATCGGTCTACACAGACAGTTCCAGCACGCGGTAATTACGGCTTAAATTGAGTCCTATTGGAAGGACTGTCATTTACATTTAAGCCCTGACAAAGGGGGACTGTTGGCCCCTGAAACGTGTTGGCTACCTATCTTCCTGTCGTTTCATTGTTATCTACAATACATAAGGACTCCCAAGACAACCGCCGTGTGCTTTCTCTGCCAATTTAATTTACCATTTTGTGGTAAAGCTGTTGAGGTCCAGCCATCATTCTGGCCCTATCAAACAATAGGATCCAGGTCCAACACCTCCTACCTACTATTTTTTGAGACTTTCAGGACAGTTTTTAAGGTTGGTTGGTTGGTTGGTTGGTTTCCTCGGTGGATGCTCCTATGGGTTTCTCCTGCTTGTTCTAGAAACATGCAAGGGGAGGCTTCTTCGGTTTCCTCTTGGACCACTACCCCTGGCTACTGATGTTCTAGAGCAGTGGTCTCCAAACTGCAACCCTTTGCTTGCCTTTATCTGGCCCTTGGGGCACCATCCCCTTCACTGATACCAACAACGAGGCATAATCCACCCCCCCCCCCCATCTGAGACCAGTAAAGTAGCACTATTGCTCCCAATGATATCAATGGTGTGGGACTATTCTCTCCACTGATATCAAAATGGGGCATAACCCACCCCCCCCCCCCCCCCCAAGACCAGTGAAGGGGCACAATTCCTCCCAATTACATAAATAATGGCCACTATTCCTCCCATAGACACCAATGATGGGGGATTATTCATTCCACTGATACCAACAATGGGGCATAATCCCCCCCATCTGAGACCAGTAAAGGAGCTCTATTCCTCCCAACTATATCAATGGTGTGGGACTATTCTCTCCACTGATACCGAAATGGGGCATAATCCCCCCCGAGACAAGTGAAGGGGCACAATTCCTCCCAATGACATCAATAATGGCCACTATTCCTCCCATAGACACCAATGATGGGGGACTATTCATTCTACCGATACCAACAATGGGGCATAATCCCCCCCCCTCCTCCGAGACCAGTGAAGGGGCACAATTCTCCCCACTGACACCAATGGTGGGGCACAAATCCTCCCACTGACACCAATGTTGGGACACAATTCCTCCCAATGGCACAAGCAATTGGGCCCAATGTCACCAATGATGGGGCACAATTCTACTCACTGACACCTATGATGGGGCACAAATCCTCCCACTGACACCAATGTTGGGGCACAATTCCTCCCAATGACACAAAGCAATTGGGCACAATGACACCAGTGATGGAAGACCAGTGAAGGGGCACAATTCTTCCCAAAGAAACCAGTAATGGGGCACAATTCCTCCCACTGATACCAAAGATGGGACATCTACTCCAAATGGACACAATTCAGCCTGTCTAAAATTTGAGGGACAGTAAACTGGCTCCCTGTTTAGAAAGTTTGGAGACCCCTGCTCTAGAAGCATGAAGTGACTTCTTCGATTTCCTCCAGCTGTTGGGAAACTACAAGTCCCATCATGCCACTGCCTGTGGGAGTCATGCTTGTAACTGTCAGCCTTGCAATGCCTCATAGGACTTGTAGTTTTGCAACAGCTGGAGGGCCGCCAGTTTGAGATCCCTATTCTAGACAAAAGAGGAGGCTTCTTTGGTTTTCACCACAATGTCTACCCTTGCTCATGATTTGGTTCCTGAACGCAGAATGGGGGCCTACTAGAATTGCCAGTAACGGGTTACTGATATAGGACACCTGTGGAGCAGTAGATGGGACAGCAGAAGGACTCTCTGGTCCCAGATGGCAGGGTAAGCAACAGGAACTAGTAGCAGTAAGCATGACCAGCTCAAGCTCCTGTGTGGACCGTCAAGCTGCCAGTGTAATGCCACATCTCGGCAGGTATTGGTTGCTGGGTTCACAGGTGTCCGTGGGTGGGAGTGACATTGTGTGTGCACCCCTGTCCCCTGCTGCTGACTGTACCCCCCTGCCGGGCCGCAAATTAGGGCATGACATCACGGGGTGTGCCCAGCCCCTCTGTTGCTCATGGCTTCCGGCTTTCACTTCTTGACGGTCACGAGGTATGATATGTCGTGGCTCCTGCCCCCTGCAGCTTGCCACCTCTGCTGGCTCCTGCCCTCAAGGTATGTGGGGCACACTTTATGTTAAGAGGCACATTTTCTGTTAAGGGTCTCGCCGATGGGCACATGTTAAGGTTCACTCTGATGGGCACAACAAAATATGTCGTTTAGAGTGCCCCTTAACATAAAATGTGCCCATCAGCGTGATCCTTAACATAAAATCTGCCCATAAGCGTGACCCTTAACATAGAATATGCCCATCAGCGAGCCCCTTAACATGAAATGTGCCCATCAGCGTGCCCCTTAACATGAAATATGCCCATCAGCGTGACCTTGAATATAAAATATGCCCATCAGCATGCTCCTTAACATAAAATATGCCCATCATCGTGACCCTGAATATAAAATATGCCCATCAGCTTGCCCCTTAACATAAAATGTGCCCATCAGCGTGATCCTTAACATAAAATATGCCCATAAGCGTGACCCTTAACATAAAATATGCCCATCAGTGAGCCCCTTAACATGAAATGTGGCCAATCAGCGTGCTCCTTAACATGAAATGTGCCCATCAGCGTGACCTTGAATATAAAATATGCCCATCAGCGTGCCCCTTAACATAAAATATGCCCATCAGCGTGACCCTGAATATAAAATATACCCATCAGCTTGCTCCTTAACATAAAATAAGATGTGCCCATCAGCTTACCCCTTATGTTAAGGGGGCATGCTAATGGGCACATTTCATGTTAAGGGGCTCGCTGATGGGCACATATGTTAAGGGGGCACTCTGATGGGGACAAATGATGTAAGGGAGCACACGGATGAGAGAGGGACCTTCTGATACAGAAACCTGATGGTGGCAACTGATGTATGGGGCACCCAATGTAATGAATTACTCTGGTAGGGGCAACCGATGTAAGGGGAACACTATTGAGGACATTTACAGAGTATTACCAGTGTGTGTGGAGGAAACAGTAACAAAAGCGCCAGAGATACGTACAATCATGGCACAGACTTGAGATTTGGAACTCGGCCGGAGTTAGTGGCTAGACCTCCTTGAATTTTAATTCTGTACTCGTGCCCTAGATAATGCCTGAACAAAGATGGTGCCATCCTGTGGAGTGAAAAGCAGATAAAGACATTACTAGGGGGATACTGTGATCCCTGTCAGGGGTAATAAATACCCGGAGGGGTCACTCTGACACACCAGCGTGCATGCACCGAGCACTTGCTCCACTTCAGGGACATTGTAGGGGTCGGAGGCCTTCCATTAGGCAGAGCCATAAATGTATTGACTTCGGCCGTCGGAGGGCCAGGCCCCCTGCTATGCAAATACAACGTTTCCAGGTCAATTTATAAACTGTGTCCATTGCACGCTCTGGAAGGCGGCGGCGCGCGATTCCTCCTTCCCCGGCACCGAACGGGTTAATCCGCACTCAGGGGTTATCTGCAAATAGGGGATTAATGTTGCCGGGATTAATAGAATGTATTGTATGCGGCTCCAAATCCTGCCGGGATTATTGCATTAGCCACTTGCTCAGGAGCCAGTAATGCATTGTTATGCATATTGAATAAAAGTATTAGGACGTTAACCCCGCTGATTCTGCCAGCGACTCGAATGCTAAGCGCGCCTTTGACATCAGGCCGGGGCTACCCGCTGCGGCCCGGACTCGCTGGAAGCTGGCCGCCCCCTGCAGGTGCCTCTCAATTAATGTAACGTGACGTAGATTCCGGCACGGCGACCAGCTGCAAGAAAAACACCGCCGAGCGCATTTATCAAAAAAAAAAAAAAAAGGAGGGAATTTGCATGCCTCTGACTTTGCCGTAAATTGCTCTGCGATATAAATGATTGCATGTTGTCCGTGCCGCGGGAGAACCCATTAATGAGCAAAGCCAGGAGCACTCCTGGCGAATACATACAAATACACTAACGCGTTTCTTCAAGAGTCAAGGCCTCGCCTCTGAACTCAGATCTCTATAAGTCGGAGAGCTGAGCTACTGCCTGCAATTTCAAATTAGACTTATGGTCGGATTGGCTGCTCTGCAAGCAAAAGCCTGGGGGAGGGAGGCACTTAAAGAGGCACTGTCACCATTACAGTATAAGACGAGTGTAGAGTAGCGGACACTAAATTTTTGGGTCAATTTACTAATGCACGACGTGGTCATGCATAAATGCACTCGTTTGCATAAATTATTGCATGCGGTAAATTATATCCAATTCATAAAAAAAAAAAAAAAAAGATTTTGGGGTATTTACCACAAAATAAAAAATATGCTAATAAATATTGTTTAAAAATCTCTTAAGTCCAATTGACAAATGGACCAGAGAGAAAAAAAAAACATACAATATTTGTCAAAAAGCAGAGTGGGAGTCGGAACCGCCAGGTCCTTAACAATGGATGACTCATCAGCCGTCAGTGGGTTTCCCGCTGACAGCTGAATGTAAGAAAAAAAAATGATAAAAATTAAAAATGATGAAAATAAAATAAATAGTGCCCCCCCAGTCCATTCCAGGTCCAATGGGTTATCCCGAGTCCATTCATTGCTTTGGGGGAATTGCCTCCCCCTTTCAACCGAGTGCAAGAGAACATCAGAAACCATTAAAAAAAAAAATGACTCTAGAAAAATTGTGACATGCGCTGCGCAAAAAAAAAGGAAGAAGACAAAAACAAGAATATAGCAGCCAGCACACAGTACAGGATACTCTACACAACTAGGGCTATAATGTGCATCAATTAGTACATGAGTGATAAAAAAAATAAGTCCAAACAAACAGACAAACATCTCGATGACGTAATTTCTGACTAAACATGTTGGGAGGAGCCGGAAACCTGTGACGTCATTACGCATGCGTGTGCATCACAAAGAATTCTGGGTTATTATGTAGGTTTCTAATACCAATTTCATGTGCCATTAGGGCAGCTCAATACTTAAAGCTCAGATTATACACAGAGCTGAATGAGTCAAAAGACTCCTCCACAGGATTGCTCTAGCTTCATTGAGTGTCAGAGACAGAGGGTCTGAAAGTAAACAGCTCCTGCCTAATGCATGCAAGGCATAAAAAGGCCCATTTTGTTACCATTTTTGGGAAGTCAATGAAGCCTACCCATAATTCTGGTGCTTTGTGGACAAAGCTAGCTTGTAGTGGGCGGAACATGCTGGGCCGCTCCCACAGCTCTGCTCTCTCTTCTTGTACAGGGCGACTGGTCTCGTCTCCACCCCCTCCTATAGTTTTATGTGGTGGGTGGAGTCTTCTGGACCACTCCCACAGCTTTGCTCTCGCTTCTTGTGCAGGGGGAACTGGTCTCGTCTCCTCCCGTTCCTGTAATTTTCTGCAGAGGGTGGAGCCTGCTGAACTCCTCCCACAGCTCTGCTCTCTCTCCTTGTGCAGGGCAGCTGGCCTGGTCTCCACTCTATCCTGTAGTTTTATGTAGTGGGTGGAGTCTTCTGGACCCCTCCCACGGCTTTGCTCTCACTTCTTGAGTAGGGGAACGGGTCTCATCTCTGCCCGCTCCTGTAATTTTCTGCAGAGGGTGGAGCCTGCTGGGCTCCTCCCACAGCTCTGCTCTCACCTTGTGCAGGGGGATTGGTCTTGTCTCTGCCCATTCCTGTAGTTTTCTGTAGAGGGTGGAGTCTTCTGGACCCCTCCCACAGCTCTGCTCTTGCCTTGTACAGGGTGACTGGTCTCGTCTCCGCCCACTCCTATAATTTTCTGCAGAGGGTGGAGCCTGCTGGGCTCCTCCCACAGCTCTGCTCTCACTTCTTGAGCAGGGGGAACTGGTCTTGTCTCCACCCCCTCCTGTAGTTTTCAGTAGAGGGTGGAGTCCTCTGGACCCCTCCCACAGCTCTCCTCTCTCGTCTTGTGCAAGGGGACTGGTCTTGTCTCCGCCTGCTCTTGTAATTTTCAGTAGAGGGTGGAGTCTTCTGGATCCCTCCCACAGCTCTGCTCTGGCCTTGTACAGGGTGACTGGTCTCGTTTCCTGCCCACTCCTGTAATTTTCTGCAGAGGGTGGAGCCTGCTGGGCTCCTCCCACAGCTCTGCTCACTGGAAAAAATATACCGCGCTAAGAAAAAAACATAAATACAAATAAACTATATGTGAAACAGGCTGCAGCAATGGATGTGATATAACACCCAACAGATATGCAAAAATAGAAAACTGCGCCAACCCTATACTAATAAAAATAATAATAATGAAAAAAATAATAAATAAAAATAAAAATAAAATAAAAAAAATATGAAATATATTATCGAAATGTGTAGGTGATTATCACAAATGATTATAACAATAAAAACACCTTAAGTGCAAAATAAAACACAGCAATGCATAAAGAAATAGTGTCATAAACAAAAGTCCAATCATGAAAAGTTCGTATGTGAATCCGGATAAGCGTTTGTGACACCACAGTGATTCAACACGATCCAAAAGCGCATAAAGTGCCCGTCACCGTATATTAAATGCGCTTACCAGAAAATAGGCAAGTTAGGGCGTTTGTATATATTCAATGGGTCCCATCAGAAGATATCCTCCTTTTTAGTGGGTCAACTCTTCATCTCATAATAGTGCCCTCCAGATAATAATATACTTCGTGATCCCAAATGGGGTGCTCAGTAATGCCCAGAAAAGAAAGGAGCTAACATGGCATAATATCGTTTGGATAGTTTATTAAAAGAAAAAAAGGTAGCACACTTACATGTGTATGGATAATTTACAGTTTGTATAAACGGTACATGAAAAGCCGGCCGGCAGAAACAGGAGCCCGTCCTCCTCTCAAACAGCGTGGTAGCGTCACTGCGTGCCTGGGAGGGCACGCAGTGACGCTACCACGCTGTTTGAGAGGAGGACGGGCTCCTGTTTCTGCCGGCCGGCTTTTCATGTACCGTTTATACAAACTGTAAATTATCCATACACATGTAAGTGTGCTACCTTTTTTTCTTTTAATAAACTATCCAAACGATATTATGCCATGTTAGCTCCTTTCTTTTCTGGGCATTACTGAGCACCCCATTTGGGATCACGAAGTATATTATTATCTGGAGGGCACTATTATGAGATGAAGAGTTGACCCACTAAAAAGGAGGATATCTTCTGATGGGACCCATTGAATATATACAAACGCCCTAACTTGCCTATTTTCTGGTAAGCGCATTTAATATACGGTGACGGGCACTTTATGCGCTTTTGGATCGTGTTGAATCACTGTGGTGTCACAAACGCTTATCCGGATTCACATACGAACTTTTCATGATTGGACTTTTGTTTATGACACTATTTCTTTATGCATTGCTGTGTTTTATTTTGCACTTAAGGTGTTTTTATTGTTATAATCATTTGTGATAATCACCTACACATTTCGATAATATATTTCATATTTTTTTTATTTTATTTTTATTTTTATTTATTATTTTTTTCATTATTATTATTTTTATTAGTATAGGGTTGGCGCAGTTTTCTATTTTTGCAGCTCTGCTCACTCGCCTTGTGCAGTGGGATTGGACTTTTCTCCGCCCCCTCCTGTAGTTTCTGTAGTGGGTGGAGTCTTCTGGACCCCTCCCACAACTCTGCTCTCGCCTTGTACAGGGTGACTGGTCTTGTCTCCGCCCACTCCTGTAATTTTCTGCAAAGGGTGGAGCCTGCTGGGCTCCTCCCACAGCTCTGCTCACTTGCTTTATGCAGTGGGATTAGACATGTCTCCGCCCCCTCCTGTATTTTTCTGTAGAAGGTGGAGTCTTCTGGACCCCTCCCACAGCTCTGCTCTCTCTCCTTGTGCGGGGGTGCTGATCTAGTCTCCGCCTCCTGTCGTTTCTGTAGTGGGTGGAGTCTTCTGGACCCCTCCCCCAGAGCTCTGCTCTCACCTTGTACAGGGTGACTGGTCTCGTCTCCGCCCACTCCTGTAATTTTCTGTAGAGGGTGGAGCCTTCTGGGCTCCTCCCACAGCTCTGCTCTCTCGCCTTGTGCAGGGGGTTTGGACTTGTCTCCGCCCCCTCCTGTAGTTTTCTGTAGAGGGTGGAGTCTTCTGGACCCCTCCCACAGCTCTGCTCTCTCTCTCCTTGTGCTGGGGGGGCTGATCTAGTCTCCGCCTCCTCCTGTAGTTTCTGTAGTGGGTGGAGGCTACTGGGCCCCTCCCACAGCTCTGCACAGCACAGGGACGATACCACCTCTACCTTTATAAGGTAATATCTTGGTTTGCCAAGGCATTTGCTGCACACAAAGTGAATTTATATCCGTTGCGTCTATGGAGGGATATCGTTAAAAGATATGTTTTGCGGTCGGAGTTCAGCTTTAAGGGCGTTAGACGAAATGCAGGGATCCTGCTGGTCACAGGGCAGGCTCCTGCTCCGGAAGCGAGACAGTTAAAGAGCGCTGGGCCCGCGTCTGCCGCACAGACAATCCTTCGTTCCGCGGCTCTATCTTTTCCAGATAATTAAGCTGTCCTGCGAGTGTATGTCAGCTTTCTATAACCCAGACACTTATTAAAACTTCCCCTGAATTTAATTAGCCAGCAAGTTTAAGCAGCGTGTAAATGGCCGCTAATGATACGCGCTGCTCAGCCCTCGTTATTTCTTACATTCCTCCATGAAAGCTACAAACGCCAACCTGGGTTTAGCGCGATACCTCCTTGCACCCCTTCCATCATTACCTGGATGTCTCTACCCAGAATCCTCCTCACCTCTCAACTGCTGCCAACATATTAACTTCTCAACCCTGTCATGTCGCCGCGCCACCTCCCCTCGCGACGCACTCCGCCGGATCATAAACTCCGATGCAAGACGATCGCTCTGGGTGGGGGAGGAAACGGGGTGGCATAAGGGCATTTTATTCCGGAGTAATTAAAGGACACTAAATGCTTTAGGAGGGATTCATGGCCCTTTTTTTTATTTTATATTTTCCCCACTTAAAGTTATTGTAAAGTCTCGTTTTTTTTTTTTTCCTATAAAAATAATGAACATGTTGTACTTACCTGTTCTGTGCAGTGGATTTGCACAGAGCAACCCCGATCCTCCTCTTCTCGGGTTCCTCTTCTGTAATCTGGCCCCTCCCTCCTGTTCAGTGCCCCCACAGCCAACAGCTTGCTATGGGGGGCACCTGAGCTGAGCTACAGTGCCCTGTGTCCATTCAGACACGGAGCCCTGACCCGGCCCCTGCCCCCTCTCTCTCTCCTGATTGGCTAGCTGACTTTGATTGACAGCAGAGGCAGCCAATGGCGCTGCTGGTGTGTCTCAGCCAATCAGGGAGTGAGAATCTCGGATGGCTGAGACACACATGGACATCGCTGGACAGAGAGGGACCTCAGGCAAGTATTAGGGGGCTCCTGAGCTGAGCTACAGCGCCCTGTGTCCATTCAGACAGGGAGCCCTGACCCGGCCCCAGCCCCCTCTCTCTCCTGATTGGCTAGCTGACTTTGATCGACAGCAGAGGCAGCCAATGGCGCCGCTGGTGTGTCTCAGCCAATCAGGGAGTGAGAATCTCAGATGGCTGAGACACACGTGGACATCGCTGGACAGAGAGGGACCTCAGGTAAGTATTAGGGGGCACCTGAGCTGAGCTACAGTGCCCTGTGTCCATTCAGACACAGAGCCCTGACCCGGCCCCTGCCCCCTCTCTCTCTCCTGATTGGCTAGCTGACTTTGATCGCCAGCAGAGGCAGCCAATGGCGCCGCTGGATTGTCTCAGCCAATCAGGGAGTGAGAATCTCGGATGGCTGAGACACACCTGGACATCGCTGGACAGAGAGGGACCTCAGGTAAGTATTTGGGGGGGGGGGGGGGGTGGGCTGCTGCACACAGAAGGCTTTTTATCTTAATGCATAGAATCCACCTTCCACCTTTTGCCTTTGCAACCCCTTTAAGGACATTTGTTTGTTTACAAGTTTAAGGGCCAGTTCACACCACATGCAGTCCAGTGCGTTTCTGTTCTGCATCAAAAACGCATAGAAAATAGGTTATGTGGTTTCCAACGGCATAGTTCACACCAGTGCAGTCAGTTACAGAAAAAAAAAAATTTTTTTCCTGCACTGGACTGTACTGGAATGCAGTAAAACATATCAAAGATGCACTGGACTCTAGTATAGTGGGAAAAAAACAGGAGAAAAAGAAGAAAAAAAGCACATGGAATGCATCTGGAAACGCATCAAAAACGCACCAAAAACACACCGGAATGCATCAAAAACGCGCATGTTGGCCGCTCAGCTGTCGGCTAATTGCCAGCTCCCATCTCTCTCCACAGTTACTTAGCTGTTGATGATATCCTGCTCATCAGTCCTGCCTACTTAAGACCCCTTTCACACTGGGGGCGTTTTGCAGGCGCTATCGTTTTAAAAATAGCGCCTGCAAACACAGCTGCTCCATTCACTCCAGTGTTAAAGTCCGAGGGCTTTCACACTGGAGCGGTGTGCTGGCAGGGCGTCAGAAAAAGTCCTGCCAGCAGCTTCTTTGGAGCGGTGAACTCACCGCTCCTCCCCATTGAAATCAATGGGGCAGCGCTGCTATATGGGGGCGGATTTAACCCCTTTTCGGTCACTAGCGGGGGGTTAAAACCGATGCGCTAGTGGCCGAATAGCACCGCTACAACAACGGTAAAGCGATGCCAAAATAGCGCCGCTTTACCGCTGACCGGTGTGAAAGGGCTCTTAGCCGTCCAGTCCAGAGGAGCTCTGCCTTCTCCTTGGTCAACATCACAGAGACTATCTCCTGCGTTCCTGTTAAAGACTTGCTTTGCTGACATCCCTTCTGGCTCCAGATCCTGCTTGCTGTTCCACTACATTGATCCCCGACTTCTGGCTTGGCTGACTATCCGTTCCGGTTACTGAACTTTGGCTATGTTTTGAATATGTTTGTTCCTTTTACTTTTATTATTAAACAAGTGTGGCCTGATTTCATGGTTTCCGACAGGAGGTTTGCTTTGTAGGCCTATAAAATGTGGCAGCGAGATTTATGAGCGGGCCATCCTCTTACGGGCCGGCCCTTGCCTTTGTGGCCGGCCGACCAGTCCAGAAACCTTGCGATCATCCTCAGTGCTGGAGAGCAGACGCGGCCTACTTTGATACCCACCGTGTGCGATGAAGGAAGCCTATCATCCGCTCTCACATCCCGTCTCCTTCCCTATCTGTTCATTTACACACCAGACATAATGACAAAGGCCAATGTGCACGGGGGAAGAATAAATACGACGAATTACGCTGCCAGTTTTTAACACTTCCAATAGCCCCATTCTATTATAATGAGCCACAACAAACAGCGGGGAGCTGTCACAGGAGCGCGGCGTGCGCTGCCAGAAGAGAAGGGGGGGGGAGTGGCGAGCACCATCCCCATAAAAAACATCAAACGCTGAGCATTTTCAGAGCTTAATAGGGGCCTCAATTAGTCCCTTCACTACCTCTCACATCACCGGCCTCCAGAGAATGGTAAGTGCTCTTTTTTTTTTTTATTCCAATTTTTTTTTTTTCTCCGTAAGTGGCGAGGATTTATCGAATGTCATACTGAAGCAGCTCACAGTGCCGGAGCCACTCAGCTAGAATTAACCCCTCAAAGCGCCACGCCGCTCCATCTTGCCGCGAGAAGGCGCCGGTGACTAAGTGTCAAAAAACGTCAGATTTCACAAACAGAAGATCCGTCACACATCCGCAGCGAACCATTGCCGGGTTTATTCGGCAAAGTCAGCCGGCGTTGATTTTTCCTGACGAGGCGCCGTCTGGATTTCTCAAAAAAAAAAAAAATACGTGGATTTTAATCAATCCATTTTTGGGAAATTGTTTTTTTTTTTTTTTTAGGTTTGACTCGGAATGTGATGATTACAAAGAAATTAAATTTTCCCGGAGAACAAATCAGACATCTTCAGGTCAACTATTCGTTGGGTGACCACCGAGCAGGAAAGAATAAAAAAAAAAAAAAAAAGATAAATCATGGGACCCCCAGCACTCTACATCTTCTCCAGAGGAAGCTGAGGAGGAACTAGAAGAACCCTGCCCACCCCGAACATGTATTTCCTGTCCCAGACCACATCACTGACAATAAACCTCCTAGTGATTGGCCAAGGTGAAATAAAAAATTCATAAGCCATTGTATCCAATATATCTGTATTGATACATTGTATCTCCTTGTTCCATCTGCTGGGGAACATTTCCCAGGAGCAGACTGAACCAATATCCTAGGCCTCAACCATTCTAACATGGAGGAACCCTTGAAATAACTTTCTGGTCTCATGCACTTCACATTGGTGATTAGTGGGAAGAATGCTCCTTACATTGGTAGTCCGTTGGAAACATGACCCTTACATTTGTTGGCCAGTGGGAAGACTGCTCCTTACATTGGTGATCAGTGAGAAGAATGTTCCTACATTGGTGATCAGTGGGAAGAATGTTCCTTACATTGGTAATCAGTGAGAAGAATGTTCCTTACATTGGTAATCAGTGAGAAGAATGTTCCTTACATTGGTGATCAGTGAGAAGAATGTTCCTTACATTGGTGATCAGTGAGAAGAATGTTCCTTACATTGGTGATCAGTGGGAAGAATGTTCCTTACATTGGTGATCAGTGAGAAGAATGTTCCTTACATTGGTGATCAGTGAGAAGAATGTTCCTTACATTGGTGATCAGTGGGAAGAATGTTCCTTACATTGGTGATCAGTGGGAAGAATGTTCCTTACATTGGTGATCAGTGAGAAGAATGTTCCTTACATTGGTGATCAGTGGGAAGAATGTTCCTTACATTGGTGGTCACAGTGGGAAAAACCTCCCTTACATTGTTGGCTACAGTGGGAAGAAGGTTTCCAAAATTGAAGGTCAGTGGGAAGAATGCTCCTTACATTGGTGATCAGAGATAAGAATGTTCCTTACAGATAGCAGAAAAAGATCATTGGTGTCAGTGGTAACCCATCTGAGAGGTAGAAATTACACAAGGAACTCCTACCAACCTCCGGAAGAACCACGGTGGAGATAGGCTGGCTTAGGGAATACCAAGTGAAGGTTGAAACCATAATCTGGCAACCCGTGACTCCAACCTTCCCCTTACGTTCCAGGCTACATCCGTGCACCGTGACTCCGTCCTCCAACCCCTAAGTCCTGTATTGTAATGTAAGGGTCAGGGAATGGAGTCAAAGCATCAGAGGATCCGGCTCTCCAAGAATTGTTGAATGCGGAAGATTCAGACGGAGGCCATAGCGCCGGAGGACGTACAGTAGAAGACACGGGCCACCAGAGGGGAGTAGAATTCATTGAATATGGAGGCACCAGTGGGAAGAATGCTCCTTACACTGGTGGTCACCGTGGGAAAAATGTCCCATACATTGGTGGCTACAGTGGGAAAAAGGTTTCCTAAATTGAAGGTCAGTGGGAAGAATGCTCCTTACATTGGTGATCAGAGATAAGAATGTTCCTTACAGATAGCAGAAAAAGATCATTGGTGTCAGTGGTAACCCATCTGAGAGGTGGAAATTGCTCAAGGAACTCCTAGCAACCTCCGGAAGAACCACGGTGGAGATAGGCTGGCTTAGGGAATACCAAGTGAAGGTTGAAACCATAATCTGGCAACCCGTGACTCTAACCTTCCCCTTACGTTCCAGGCTACATCCGTGCACCGTGACTCCATCCTCCAACCCCTAAGTCCTGTATTGTAATGTAATGTAAGGGTCAGGGAATGGAGTCAAAGCATCAGAGGATCCGGCTCTCCAAGAAGTGTTGAATGCGGAAGATTCAGACGGAGGCCATAGCGCCGGAGGACGTACAGTAGAAGACACGGGCCACCAGAGGGGAGTAGAATTCATTGAATATGGAGGCACCAGTGGGAAGAATGCTCCTTACACTGGTGGTCACCGTGGGAACAATGTCCCTTACATTGGTGGCTACAGTGGGAAAAAGGTTTCCTAAATTGAAGGTCAGTGGGAAGAATGCTCCTTACATTGGTGATCAGAGATAAGAATGTTCCTTACAGATAGCAGAAAAAGATCATTGGTGTCAGTGGTAACCCATCTGAGAGGTGGAAATTGCTCAAGGAACTCCTAGCAACCTCCGGAAGAACCACGGTGGAGATAGGCTGGCTTGGGGAATACCAAGTGAAGGTTGAAACCATAATAATCAAAGCCTAGCTGCCCACTAAATCTGGGGTCCACACTCACATTTAAGAAACCCTGCCGGAGGGATCTAAAAAAAAAGCTCCCAGTAATAAGTAAGAAGAAGAATCACCCATCCGGCAGCCCGTGACTCCAACCTTCCCCATACGTTCCAGGCTACATCAGTGCACCGTGACTCCATCCTCCAACCCCTAAGTCCTATATTGTAATGTAAGGGTCAGGGAATGGAGTCAAAGCATCAGAGGATCCGGCTCTCCAAGAAGTGTTGAATGCGGAGGATTCGGACGGAGGCCATAGCGCCGGAGGACGTACAGTAGAAGACACGGGCCACCGGAGGGGAGTAGAATTCTTTGAATATGGAGGCATCAGTGGGAAGAATGCTCCTTACATTGGTGATCATAGATAAGAATGTTCCTTACAGATAGCAAAAAAAAAGATCATTGGTGTCAGTGGTAACCCATCTGAGAGGTGGAAATTGCTCAAGGAACTCCTAGCAACCTCCAGAAGAACCACGGTGGAGATAGGCTGGCTTAGGGAATACCAAGTGAAGGTTGAAACCATAATAATCAAAGCTCAAGCCGACTACAGCCTAGCTGCCCGCTAAAACTGAGCTCCACACTCACATTTAAGAAACCCTGCCAGAGGGATCTAAAAATAAAAAACAAAAAAAAAAAACTCCCAGTAATAGAAGTAGAATCATTTATCCGTCAGCCATGACTCCAACCTTCCCCATACGTTCCAGGCTACATCAGTGCACCGTGACTCCGTCCTCCGACCCCTAGGTCCTGTATTGTAAGGGTCAGGGAATGGAGTCAAAGCATCAGAGGATCCGGCTCTCCCGGAAGTGTTGAATGCGGAGGATTCAGACGGAGGCCATAGCGCCGGAGGACGTACAGTAGAAGACACGGGCCACCAGAGGGGAGTAGAATTCTTCTAATACAGAGGCGTTATGAGGATCTTCCGGACAAGATGGTGTTAAATAAAAACTATCTTTTTTTTTTTTTTTTACCACTCTGGGCCTTAGCCTTTCCATCCGCCACATACCGCGCGTGTGCGTAACAGCCTGCCCGCGGAGCCACGACACCGGCTGTGTAAGGCAGCAAGGAGCAGCCCGTGACATTTCAGTTAGCGAGATGGCGATTTTATGGCGTGTGCGGGTGGAAGAATCGAGAATCAAACATTTGCAGCCTCCCCCCCGCCGAGCTCAACATGCGTCCTGCCCTCCTGTCATCGAAGGTCGCTCTGTGTAATACACATCACCGTCATACCAAGCTATTGGAGGGCATACCGTACTATGACCCCTCCCCATACACCGCGCACTTTACAAAGCCTTCCATCTTTACTGGATGTATCAAGAGGTTGGGGGGGAGGGGCGTGTGCACGCAGCGGGGAAGGGGGGTCCTTAGACATACCTGGCTGTACAAGTGAAAACTAGATATGTGCAATTCGATTCGTTCCGAATTAGTTTAACGAATTTAGACAAATTCGTTCATTTGGAAATATCTAAATAAACGAAAAACCCGTTTAAACGACTTTTTACTGATATTGGTAAATTCGAATATTCGATGATTAGTAAATTCGTAAATTCAAAAATTCGTAAATTAAAAAATTCATAATTCCGAAAACCCGAAAATCTGAAATAATAACTATTAAATTACAGGTATTGGAATTTCCTTTCAAATTTGGCTGTTAGCGAACGAAACAAATACAAATCTAAGCAAAGTTACCAATTATACAAAATAACGAACGCCGCATCTAAACGAATGGAACGTAATGAATTAATAATAAATAATAACAATAAATAATAAAAACTTTCTATTATTATTTATTATTAATTTGTTCCGCTCCATTTGTTTAGATGCGGCATTTCGGATAATTCGTAACTTTGCATAAATTCGTATTCGTTACGTTCACTAACAGCCAAATTTGAAAGGAAATTCCAATACCTATAATTTAATAGTTCGTTATTAGTAGTTAGTTATTCTTTAGAATTTTTGTTCTTATTTTCGGATTTTCGAATTTTCCAATTTACGCAAAATATACAGTCTGATCACTGGGGGAGGGGAGACTGAGGAAATGCTTCCTCCTCCTTCTACAAAGTTACAATGTACAGTCTGATCACTGGGAGAGGGGAGACCGAGGAAATGTCTCCTTCTACAAAGTTACAATGTACAGTCTTGATCACTGGGGGAGGGGAGACAGAGGAAATGCCTCCTTCTAAAAAGTTACAATGTACAGTCTCGATCACTGGGAGAGGGGAGACCGAGGAAATGCCTCCTTCTACAAAGTTACAATGTACAGTCTTGATCAGTGGGGGAGGGGAGACTGAGGAAATGCCTCCTTCTACAAAGTTACAATGTACAGTCTTGATCAGTGGGGGGAGGGGAGACTGAGGAAATGCCTCCTTCTACAAAGTTACAATGTACAGTCTTGATCAGTGGGGGAGGGGAGACTGAGGAAATGCCTCCTTCTACAAAGTTACAATGTACAGTCTTGATCAGTGGAGGGAGGGGAGACTGAGGAAATGCCTCCTTCTACAAAGTTACAATGTACAGTCTGATCACTGGGGGAGGAGAGACTGAGGAAATGCCTCCTTCTACTCAGTTACAATTTACAGTCTCGATCACTGGGGGAGGGGAGACTGAGGAAATGCCTCCTTCTGCAAAGTTACAATGTACAGTCTTGATCAGTGGGGAAGGGGAGACTGGGCAAATGCTTCCTCCTGCCTGCAGCAGACTGATGACATCATCACGGCCTAGGCAAAGTCACTGGATTGGAGCTGAAGGATGGCTCCCGATTGGTATACTGTGTATATATATATATATATATATATACATTCTGCTGTATATTGTGACATGTTTAATATTTATTCCAGCAGTGAAGTATCTGAAAGCTCCACATTCCTCTCCAGCGTCTGATATATCAGATTTGACGTGTTCTGACCCTTTAAAAAAAAAAGTAAAGTCATGCAGACGCAGAGCCGGCACTTCTGTGAACGGATGGCGGTGTTTGCTTAATATTGTTCCTGTGGGGGAGTCGGCTCTCGGCGCGCCGCCATCTTCCCCTGGGAGCCCGCAGGCGCCGCGCGGGATGCGGATTAAAAATAAAAATTCACCGGGGACCGGTGCCAGAACTCCCGGAGGGATATCATGTAGATATTGTACCCGACACCTCCGATTAAATAGTTACCCTTCATTTTACAAATCGTTCGCTTGTAGCATTCGCCACTCGCCGAAGTCACGCCGCGAAGAGGAGGAGGAGGAGGAGGAGGAGGAGGAGGAGGAGGGGTGCCAGAGACCTGGAAAACTTTTCAAATAAAATGAAACAGATCAATACGGAGAGATGGAAAAAAAAAAATATATATATATATATATTCCTCGCTCGGAGAAGAGTCAGAACAAGAGGTCAGGCTTTGAAAATTTATTCAAGGATGTTCGGGGTAATTTTAGCGGGAGAGCTGAGCCGCGGCGCGCTTTTTCAGCCGTAGCCGCCGATAAGAAGAAACGATCGGGAAGTTTATGCTTAGATGTCACTGCGGAGGCCGCGCCGAAAGCACGACGGCGAAGCTTTGCGGGACAATGTCACATTCAATGCGGGGCATCGAAATTACAAAAAAAAAAAAAAGGAGGTCTGTGTTGGATACATATTTTTATGGTCAAACGCATAGGGGTGGATTTTTTTGTGCAGTTCGTTTAGTCCCAAAATCGAAATTCTGACAAATTTTTCATTGTTCGGAAGTTCGGATGTATCCGAGTTTCCAAATTACAATGGTAACGAATTTAAACGAATCCGAAATAACGAAACGAAGTTCGGCCGAAATTCTAGTTCAAATCGGTTTGAAAACAAGAATAGAATAAAATAGAAAATAAAATAAAGGAATAGATTGGAAAATAATAGAATAGAGTAAAACAGAACAATAGAAAAAAAAACAATAGAATAGAATTCAATACAATACAATAAAATACAATATAAACATGTACTGAAATTCAAATTTGCATAGAATAGATTAGAATAGAATAGAGTAGAATAAATAAAAAGAACAGAATAGAACAGAAAAAGCAATACAATTTAAATAGAGTAAAATAGGAAGAATATAACAGTCTTTCAAAATTCGGATTTCGACTAGAATAAATTCCAATTCTAATAGATTATAATAGAAACAAAACAACTGAACAGAATAAAAAAAAATTAATAAAAATAATTATAATATAATATATATATCTATATATTCATCTTCTGAAATTCAAATTTCGAATAGAATAAATTTGAATTAGGATAAAACAGATTAGAATAGAATAGAAATAAATAGAATAGAAAAAACAATAGAATAAAATTAGATGGAACAGAATAAAATAGAATATAACAGTCTTCAGAAATTTTAATCCGCATAGAATAGAATGAAAAAAAGAATAGAATAGAATAAAAAAAAACAATAGAATAAAATAGAGAGAAAAAACCCCAGAAGAGAATAAAAAAAAATATTAGATAGATATGTATATATATATATATATATATATATATATATATATATATATATATATATATATATATATATATATATATATATATATATATCTATCAGGGCACACTGATGGGGAGACATGATGTAAAGGGCCACCCTTGTGGGGGCACCTGATTTAAGGGGCCACCCTGGTGGGGGCACCTGATTTAAGGGAGCACTCTGTTGGGGCACCTGATGTAAGCGGACACTGTGTTGGGCCACCTCATGTAAGGGAACACTGTGTTGGGGCACCTCATGTAAGGGGACACTGTGTTGGGGCACCTCATGTAAGGGGACACTGTGTTGGGGCACCTCATGTAAGGGGACACTGTGTTGGGGCACCTCATGTAAGGGGACACTGTGTTGGGGCACCTCATGTAAGGGGACACTGTGTTGGGGCACCTCATGTAAAGGGGCACTGTGTTGGGGCACCTCATGTAAAGGGACACTCTGTTGGGGCACCTCATGTAAAGGGACACTCTGTTGGGCCACCTCATGTAAAGGGACACTGTGTTGGGGCACCTCATGTAAAGGGACACTGTGTTGGGGCACCTCATGTAAAGGGACACTGTGTTGGGGCACCTCATGTAAAGGGACACTGTGTTGGGGCACCTCATGTAAAGGGACACTGTGTTGGGGCACCTCATGTAAGGGGACACTGTGTTGGGGCACCTCATGTAAGGGGACACTGTGTTGGGGCACCTCATGTAAGGGGACACTGTGTTGGGGCACCTGATGTAAGGGGGCACTCTGATGGGGCACCTGATGTAAGGGGGCACTCTGATGGGGGCACCTTATGTATAGGGGCACTCTGATGGGGGCACCTTATGTATAGGGGCACTCTGATGGGGGCACCTGATGTATGGGGGCACTCTGATGGGGGCACCTGATGTATGGGGGCACTCTGATGGGGGCACCTGATGTATGGGGGCACTGTGCTGGGGACACCTAATGTAAGGGGGTACTGTGATGGGGACACCTAATGTATGGGGGCACTGTGACGGGGACACCTAATGTATGGGGGCACTCTGATGGGGCACCCGATATAAGGGGGCACTCTCTTGGGGCACCTGATGTAGGGGGGCACTGTGATGGGGACAACTAATGTATGGGGGCACTCTGATGGGGGCATCTGATGGGGCCCCTGACATAAAGGGCACTCTGATGGGGACAGCTAGTGTAAGAAGCACCCTGATGGGGGGCAGCTGATGCAAGGGGGCACTCTGATGGGGGCACTTGATGCAAGGAGGAAGTACTTCAATGAGTGCACCTAATATACGGAGCGCACTTTGATTGAGGACCTAATGAAAGGAAGCAGTTTGATGGGGGTACCTGGTGTACGCAGGCACTGTGATAGGCATATATAGAAGTACTGTGATGGGGGCACCTGATGTACAGGGATGTACTGAAATAGGGCCCCCTGATGTATAGGGGTTCTCTTAGATGTAAGCGATCACTGCATTGTGTCCCTGCAGTTTTACCCCTCTCAGGTTTCCCTATGAAGATTTGTATATTGTGTACAATGTTCACATGTTTACATGGAGATTATTATTATTTTTCGCCGCCTTTGCACACCGCACAGCCCTGACACGCACACACGTGTGGCGTCGGCGTCTTCGGCACATCTCAGACGCTTTGTCACTCTCTGCTTTTTTTCCTTTTAATGTTCTTATCTAGGTAACAAAAGGACTTCTCGGTCTTTGCGGCGGCAGCCAAGCCATTAATCCCGCCGTTTGATGTGTGCTAATCACCTGCGCATTCTCTTCCTCTGTAATTGCCCCATACAGCTGACGAATCTACTCTCCGCAGCTCCTCGGCGCCGTTAACACCCCCCCCCCCCGGCACCAAATGGGCCTCCGACGCACTGCGCCTCAAAACGCAGCGATCTGGCGCTCTCGGAGTTAACCGCCAGTGACTGACACCTTCTCGAAAAAACATGCGTTAGGAAAGTTACATTTCTTTTTTTTTTTATGTTCTACAGGCAGCGAGATACAATCATCGGGAGTGATAAAACTGGATACAAACCTCCCTTCCCGGGGAAATGTGCCGACGTTGCACTCTCTGGAAGTCCCCTCATACCGAGGAATTATGTTGCTATCATTAGCTGGGTGAGAAGGGGGAGAAAATGTGAAATCTTTACACTTCACGGCTGATTAAATCCTTATAAGGAGTCGGAGGCTTTGATAAGTTGTTTAAAAACGTGTTTCCCTTCTTTATCGCCGGGTGCCGAAAGCCAACTTTTCCTTTTCGGAGGAGATGTTAGGAACGTGAACCTTGTCCTAATGAGGATCCCCAGGAAAAGGTTTTTCTTAATTTCCTGTCCCAGTGACACAACAGGAAGCGAGTGGGAATTTATCATTGGGGACACGGGCGGGGAAATAAAAACCTGACAGCAGCTCTAACCGTCTTCCACGCCATCTGAAAGGCTGGGATCCTACAAAGTTTAACAATCCATCTACATCAAAAATAATAATCTGAATTGAAAAGGTACCAGTTTTGGAGAAACCTGAATCCACTCACCTTACATCAGCTAGTCACATGACCAACATCACACCATTGGTTGCATGATGATCACTGCTGATGGGAAAGATTGTTGATAGCATTAAGGCGGCCAGTGGGGGCTGGTGGTTTTTTCTTTTTGAGGGGCGGCACCCCCCCATAGGTTGGCCGAGCGCATTAATTGGGGGAGGGGCGCCTGTGCACCCCTAATAGACGGGCCGCTACTGGTTTAGGCACGGATCACATGGTTTCAGCTAATTGGAAGGGTCACTGATAAGGCACAGCCAATGATGGGGCTCAGGCACTGATCACATGGTCTACACTGATGGGAAGGATCACGATGGGGTTCGGGCATGGATCATGTTGTCTTTGCCAATGAGAAGGATCACTGCTATGGCACAACCAATTACTGAACCTAGGCACTGATCACATGGCTTCTGTCAATGGGAAGGATCACATCACTGATATGGCACAGCCAATGATTGGGCTCAGGCACTGATCACATGGTCTCCACTGATGGAAAGGATCACTGATGGGGTTTGGACATGGATCAATGTTGCCTTTGCCAATGAGAAGGATCAGTGTTATGGCACAACCAATTACTGAACTGAGACTAGGCACTGATGACATGGCTTCTGTCAATGCGAAGGATCGCATCTCTGATATGGCACAGCCAATGATTGGGCTCAGGCAGTGATCACATGGTCTCTGCCGATAGGAAGGATCACTGATAGAGTTCAAGCATTGATCACACAGTATCTGCAGATGGGAAGGATCACGGTTATGTCACAACCAATGCCTGGGCCCATGCACTGATCACTAGGTCTCTGCCGATTGGAAGGATCACTTTTATGGCATAGCCAATGACTGAGGTCAGGCACTGATCATATGGTCTCTGCAGATGGGAAGGTTCCCTATTACGACACAGCCAATGTCTGGCCTTAAGCAGTGATCACATGATCACCACTGATGAGTCACATGTAAAGCACAGCCAATGACTGGGCTCAGGCACTGATCACATGGGCTCTGCAGATGGGAAGAATTATTGATAAGGCACGGCCAATGATTGGATTCAGGCACTGATCACATGGTCTCTGCCGATGGGAAGAGTCACATGTAAGGTACAGCCAATGATGGGGCTCAGGCACTGATCACATGGTCCCCACTGATGGGAAGGATCACCGATGGGGTTCAGGCATGGATCGACGTTGTCTTTGCCAATGAGAAGGATCACTGTTATGGCACAACCAATTATTAAACCTAGGCACTGATCACATGGCTTCTGCCAATAGGAGGCATCGCATCACTGATATGGCACAGCCAATGATTGGGCTCAGGCACTGATCACATGGTCTTTGCCGATAGGAAGGACCACTGATAGAGTTCAAGCACTGATCACACAGTATCTGCAGATGGGAAGGATCACCGATATGGTACAGACAATGACTGGGCTCAGGCACTGATCACATGGGCTCTGCCAATGGGAAGGTTCACGGTTATGTCAAAGCCAATGCCTGGGCCAATGTACTGATCACCAGGTCTCCGCCGATCGGAAGGATCACTTTTATGAAATAGCCAATGACTGAGATCAGGCACTGATCATATGATCTCTACTGATGGGAAGGATCACTGATAAGGCACAGCCAATAACTGAGGTCAAGCACTGATCACATGGTCTCTGCAGATGGGAAGGTTCCCTGTTACAGCACAGCCAATGTCTGGCCTTAGGCAGTGATCACATGATCACCACTGATGAGTCACATGTAAGGTACAGCCAATGACTGGCACCGATCACATGGTCTCTGCAGATGGGAAGGATCACCGATAAGGCACAGACAATGACTGGGCTCAGGCACCGATCACATGGTCTCTGCAGATGGGAAGAATCACTGATAAGGCACGGCCCAATGATTGGATTCAGGCACTGATCACATGGTCTCTGCTGATGTTTAGAGTCACATGTAAGGTACAGCCAATGATGGGGCTCAGGCACTGATCACATAGTCTCCACTGATGGGAAGGATCACCCATGGGGTTCGGGCATGGATCAAGTTGTCTTTGGCAAAGAGAATGATCACTGTTATGGCACAACCAATTACTGAACATAGGCACTGATCACATGGCTTCTGCCAATGGGAAGGATCACATCACTGATATGGCACAGCCAATGATTGGGCTCAGGCACTGATCACATGGTCTCTGCCGATAGGAAGGATCACCGATAGAGTTCAAGCATTGATCACACAGTATCTGCAGATGGGAAGGATCACCGATAAGGCACCGATAATGACTGAGCTCAGGCACTGATCACTTGGTCTCTGCCGATTGGAAGGATCACTGTTATGGCATAGCCAATAATTGAGGTCAGGCACTGATCATATGATCTCTACTGATGGGAAGGATCACTGATAAGGCACAGCCATTGATTGGGTTCGGGCACAGATCACATGGTCTCTGCCGATTGGAAGGATCACTGTTATGGCATAGCCAATAATTGAGGTCAGGCACTGCTCATATGATCTCTACTGATGGGAAGGATCCCTTATAAGGCACAGCCATTGATTGGGTTCGGGCACAGATCACATGGTCTCTGCCGATGGGAAGGTTCCTTGTTACGGCACAGCCAATGCCTGGCCTTAGGCACAGGTCACATGATCCCCACTGATGAGAAGAGTCACATGTAAGGCACAGCCAATGACGGGGCTCAGGCACTGATCACACAATCCCAGATAATAGGAAGGTTCACAGTCATGGAATATCCAATGCCTGGGCTCAAGCACTGATCACATGATCTTCACTCATAAGGCACAGCCAATGACTGGGCCTGAGCACCAATCACATGTGCTCCACATGGGCTCCCTCCCCTCCCCCACACATATATCCATGTAAATGCGTTCATTTTTTGCTTTTATATGGAAATTTTACATTTAAATCGTGCCTGTGGTCAGATAAAAGTGGCCGTGGTTTACCCAAAGGCAGACCCCTTGATGCCAGCAATCCAGTTCAGGGTTTCCACTGATTACCCCAGAAGCCCTAATACAGAAATTTCATCTATCTTTCATGGCGGAAAGCCAGACTCCGCCCCCCACTTACCTCCGACACCAAGACGGACTGCTTACCGGTGAATACGGGATGGAGGTCTGAGCCACGCTCCAAGCTATGGTAGCCAAGAGGTCAGGTATGTATCAGGAGTCAGAGTTAGGACCTCTGAATTAATTAGCGTAGCTTTGACTTGTACAGGTAGACGCGGCTACTGTGACCGTTGACTTTTTTTTTTTTCTTATTTTGAGCCCTTTTAAAAATTCACGCCCTGGGAAAAAGCGAAAAAAAAGGAAGTTTTGCGTGTCGCACGATTTAGCAATCAATTAAATGTTCAGCATGTTTTATTCTTATAAGTGTCAAACTTCCTCCTAGCCAAGGAAACCTGCAAAACGCACGTTGAAGGAAATCTGCTGACAGTTCAACATCTTCTTTTTTTTTTTTCATGGTGTTCTGTTGCGAAGCGGAGCGTGCGACTTTCCGGGACGCACAAAGGAGAGAGGAAAGAGCCTGTTCCTGTCACTTGCCTGACACCAAAGAGCGCCGGGCTCATTTCCCGGGCTTTGGTGGGTGCCAGCGGTGCGCGCCGCTCAGATTCCGCCGCACGGCTGTAGGCAAAATATGCTTTGTGCGGTTCTTTTTAAAAGGTTGTTGCCTGAAAAGATCTGACTTAAGGATGCGGGAGGGGGGGCTGCAAAGCTGAAAGTTACACTCACCCCTTCGCTTGTGATCTGGAGATGCTCTGCTGTATAAAATGTGCTCAACTGAAGTCATCAAAATCCAAAAGGCTTTATACTAACTACCTCTGTGTATATAGACTTACCTCCACCTACCGAGTGTCCACAATGACTGTGTCGTCCAATAGGCACGCCCCTTCTCTTCCTTCGCAATACAAGTGAGGACATCTGTGCTATGGGGTGTGGCTACTACTCAGCTCTGCTAGCACTGGGCAATGCAGCTATAGACAAAATATGTTTGTGTGGTTCATTTAACAACTAGGCGACCACAATGCGTAAATGTACATTGCTGTATACCAATTTACCTGGTATACATAATATATAATTTTAATATATAATTGTTTTAAATTTTTATAATTTAATATACAATATCTATATATATATATATATATATATATTTATATATATATTTTTTTCCATCCTGAATCAGAAGTGATATCGTGAGGTAGCTCTGATCCTCCAAGGTCATAGAGGCAATCAAAGAGTGTTAATTTTTTGATCAACTATGGGAGCAGCCGGCCGCACCATCAGATGGTTTCTCAGACATTATCCCTTTTATTTTTTATTTTATTTTTTACATTTAAACATCACTTGTATAAGAAATAAGTATGACAGGTCCTCTTTATGGAGAGATTTAGGGTCAGAAGACACCAAAACTTTGATCTATCGCTTTAAAAAGAAGAAAAAATAATAGTTATAGAATATATAATAATATTTATATATATATATTACAATACAATCAAAATATATATATATATATATATATATATATATATATATATATATATATATATATATATATATATATATATAGAGAGAGAGAGAGAGAGAGAGAGAGAGAGAGAGAGAGAGAGAGAGAGAGAGAGAGAGAGAGAGAGAGAGAGAGAGAGAGAGAGAGAGAGAGAGAGAGAGAGAGAGAGAGAGAGAGAGAGAGAGAGAGAGAGAGAGAGAGAGATCTCTAAACAGTAAAAAATGTATGATGTGTATACTGTATATACACATATATATATATATATATAAAATGTGATTTGATTTTCTTTATTGTTTTTGTTTATTTTTGTTATATTTAAAAAAAAAAATATATATATATATATACATACACACACATACATTGTATACATAGCATATAATCTTTTTTTAAAATAAATTGTGTATATATATATATATATATATATATATATATATATATATATATATATACACACACACACTTATTATATATATATTTTTCTTCTTTTTAAAGTGAAAGATCAAAGATTTGGGGTCTGGGGGATTTGGTAAATCTCTCCATAAAGAGGACCTGTCATACTTATTTCTACTTATTTCTTATACAAGTGATGTTTACATGTAACAAAAAAAAATAAAAAAATGATAATGTAAAAAATAAAAAGTAAAATAAATAATAAATTTTTTTTATAAATAATAATAAAAAATGTAAGCGACCCCCATCCCTTCGTGCTCACTCGTAGGAGCGAATGCACATGTAAGTCGCGCACGCATGTGTAAACGGGGTTCACACCACACATGTGGGATACTGCCACGAATGATAGAGAGAACAAATAATTCTAGTGCTAGACCTCCTATGTAACTCTAAACAGATAAGCTGTAAAGGCATTTAAAGCGTTGCCTATGGAGGTTTTTAAGTACGGTGGTTTGTCGCCATTCCATGGGGGTGCACAATTTTAAAGCATGACATGTTGGGTATCTATTTACTCAGCGTAACATCGTCTTTCACATTGTACAAAATTGTGTTGTTTTTTGTTGTTGTTTTTTTAATATTTATTAAAGTGTATTTTTTCCCCAAAAATTGCATTTGCAATACCGTGCGACATAGAAAATTGCTATGATTGCCATTTTATTCCCTAGGGTCTCTGCTAAAAAAATAAAATTAAAAATAAAATAAAAAGTACGTCTTTGGGGTTGTAAGTAATTTTATGGCAAAAAAATACTGATTTAAACTTGTAAACAAAAAGTGCCAGAAAAGCCTGGTTGGCAAGTGGTTAAGAGAGTTCTCTGCAAAGATCGAACTTATGGATGTGTGTGTGTGTGCGTGCGTGCGTGCACGAGGGGGGGGGGGGGGGGGTAGGGAATTTGGAAATTAAAAGGCTTGGTTGCTTTAGCTTTAAAAAAAAAAAAAAAACTGTTCACAAGCTTCATCAGTCTTTTAGTAAGCTTTAACCCGTGCTAAAAGCTTCTTTTTTTTTTTCACTTGCATTTTGCTGGAACTAGCTTCAGAGAGTCATAAGGCTTTTAGCAGACGTCGGAGAAGCCCAGCAGAAGGAAACAATATTATTACATTCCGCTGTTCTTAGCTGAAGATAAAGCCGACTTTATCAATAGCTTGTCTATCCCTGTGGCAGAACCTCAATATGAAAAGACTGCTTGTGATGGCACCCACTCCCGGTGACACGGATTTCATGAGGTCTGCCCATCCGCAGAAAACACGCAAGATTTGCGGGGAAAATTAATTTCGCTTTCATCAAAGACAAGAGTCGCTTTGAAATCAATAGGACATTTGTCTCGGGCTGTGTTTCTTGTCAACTGCAAAATATTTCCTCTCTCGTCTCAGTGCACAGATCCAGAACAATTCAATACCGAGAGTTTGGCCCGTCTACCTTCCCAGATTTCACACACTGCGAGATGGCATTTTTTTTAAAAGACATTTCTGTGAAAAAACATATTCGCTGATATTTTCCAACTATCATTGCAGCTGTGGACTCTGCTTGCTAAATTTATAAAATATCAGCAGTATAATTTTTTACGGTTGGCTCTAACATTGTGGCCTAAATCTTTGCTCTAGCCCAATATTAACCCTAGTCCTTTCCTAAAACCCAATTCTAACCCTGCACCCTAGACCTTTCCTATAACCCAAACCCAACCCTGCACCCTAGACCTTTCCTATAACCCAATCCCAACCCTGCACCATAGTCCTTTCCTAAAACCCAATCCCAACCCTGCACCCTAGTCCTTTCCTATAACCCAATCCCAACCCTGCACCCTAGTCCTTTCCTAAAACCCAATCCCAAGCTTGCACCCTAGTCCTTTCCTATAATCCAATCCCAACACTGCACCCTAGACCTTTCCTATAACCCAATCCCAACCCTGCACCATAGTCCTTTCCTAAAACCCAATCCCAACCCTGCACCCTAGACCTTTCCTATAACCCAAACCCAACCCTGCACCCTAGACCTTTCCTATAACCCAATCCCAACCCTGCACCCTAGACCTTTCCTATAACCCAAACCCAACCCTGCACCCTAGACCTTTCCTATAACCCAATCCCAACCCTGCACCCTAGTCCTTTCCTAAAACCCAATCCCAACCCTGCACCCTAGTCCTTTCCTAAAACCCAATCCCAACCCTGCACCCTAGTCCTTTCCTATAACCCAATCCCAACCCTGCACCCTAGTCCTTTCCTATAACCCAATCCCAACCCTGCACCCTAGTCCTTTCCTATAACCCAATCCCAAGCTTGCACCCTAGTCCTTTCCTATAATCCAATCCCAACACTGCACCCTAGTCCTTTCCTATAACCCAATCCCAACCCTGCACCCTACTCCGAATCCTTTCCTATAACCCAATCCCAACCCTGCACCCTAGTCCTTTCCTATAACCCAATCCCAACCCTGCACCCTAGTCCTTTCCTAAAACCCAATCCCAACCCTGCACCCTAGTCCTTTCCTATAACCCAATCCCAACCCTGCACCCTAGTCCTTTCCTATAACCCAATCCCAACCCTGCACCCTAGTCCTTTCCTATAACCCAATCCCAAGCTTGCACCCTAGTCCTTTCCTATAATCCAATCCCAACACTGCACCCTAGTCCTTTCCTATAACCCAATCCCAACCCTGCACCCTACTCCGAATCCTTTCCTATAACCCAATCCCAACCCTGCACCCTAGTCCTTTCCTATAACCCAATCCCAACCTTGCACCCTAGTCCGACTACTTTCCTATAACCCAATCCCAACACTGCACCCTAGTCCGACTACTTTTCTATAACCAAATCCCAACCCTGCACTCTAGACCTTTCCTATAACCCAATCCCAACCCTGCACACTAGTCCTTTCCTGTAACCCAAACCCAACCTTGCACCTTAGTCCTTTCCTGTAACCCAAACCCAACCTTGCACCTTAGTCCTTTCCTATACCCAATCCCAACCCTGCACCTTTCCTATAACCCAATCCCAACCCTGCACCTTTCCTATAACGCAATCCCAACCCTGCACCCTAGTCCTTTCCTATAACCCAATCCCAACCCTGCACCCTAGTCCTTTCCTATAACCCAATCCCAATCCTGCACCCTAGTCCGACTCCTTTTCTATAACAGAATCCCAATCCTGCACCCTAGACTTTTCCTATAACCCAATGCCAACCCTGCATCCTAGGCCTTTCCTATAACCCAATCTCGACCTTACACCCTAGTCCTTTCCTATAACCCAATGCCAACCCTGCACCCTAGTCCTGTCCTATAACCCAATGCCAACCCTGCACCCTAGTCCTGTCCTATAACCCAATGCCAACCCTGCACCCTAGTCCTGTCCTATAACCCAATGCCAACCCTGCACCCTAGTCCTGTCCTATAACCCAATGCTTATCCGGCACCCTAGTCCTTCCCTGTAGTCTAATCCTAACCCATAACTCTGATCCTTTCCCATGTCCTAATCCCAACACTATACCCTAGTTCAGGGATAGACAACCTCTGCCATCCAGCTGTGGTGAAACTACAAGTCCCATCATGCCTCTGCCTCTAGGAATCATGGCTGTGATTGTCAGGGTCTTGCAATGTCTCATAGGACTTCTAGTTTCACCACAGCTAGAAGGCCGAGGTTACCTACCCCTGCCCTAGTTATTTCCTATCTCCCAATCCTCATCTTGCATCATAGTAATTTTCTGTAGCCCAATCCCAACCCTGTATCCAGTACCCTAGTCCTTTCCTATAACCCAGTCCCAACCTTGTACCCTAGTCCTTTCTTGTAGTCTAATTCTAACCCTTCACCCTAATCCTTTACCATGTCCCAATCCCAACACTGTACCCAAATTCTCTGCTATAACTCAATCCCAATTCTGCACCCTTGTCCTTTCCTGTACACTAATCTTAACACTGCACCCTAGGGCTTTCACATTGCCCAGTTCCAACCATGCACCATAGTCCTTTCCCATACACCAATCTTAACCCTGCACCCTAGGCCTTCCCCATAGCCCTTTCCTGTAACCCAATCCCAACCCTACACCCTAGTCTTTTCCTGCAACCTATCCCCACACCCTAGTCCTTTCCTATAACCTAACCCTAAACCTACACTCTAGTCCTTTCCTGTAACCCAATCCTAACTCTACACCCTAGTCCTTCCCTGCAACCCAACCCCCCACCCTAGTCCTTTCCTATAACCCAATCCCAACCCTACACACTAGTGCTTTCCTATAACCCAATCCTAACTCTACACCCTAGTCCTTCCCTGCAACCCAACCCCCCACCCTAGTCCTTTCCTATAACCCAATCCCAACCCTACACACTAGTCCTTTCCTATAACCCAATCCCAACCCTCCACCCTAGTCCTTCCCTGCAACCCAACCCCCCACCCTAGTCCTTTCCTATAACCCAATCCCAACCCTACACACTAGCCCTTTCCTATAACCCAATCCCAACCCTACACACTAGTCCTTTCCTATAACCCAATCCCAACCCTACACACTAGTCCTTTCCTATAACCCAATCCCAACCCTACAGCCTAGTAGTTTCCTGTAGCTTAATCTCAACCCTGAACCTAGTCCTCTCCTGTAGCCCAATCCCAGCCCTGCACCCTAGTCCTTTCCTGTACACTAATCTGAACCCTACACCTTAGTCCTTTCCTGTAACCTAATATCAGCCCTGCATCCTAGTCTTTTCTCATAGCCCGATCCCCACCTTGTACTCTAGGCCTTTCCCATGGCCCAACCCTAACCCTGCACCTAGTCCTTTCCTGTACACTGCCCTAGTATTTCCCATAGCCCAATCTCAGCTCTCAACCCTAATGCTTTCCCATAGCCTAATACTAGCCCTTTTCCTGTAGTCTGTTCTTATTTCTGCAGCCCAACCCTCTGCCTTAGCCTAATCCTAACCACAGCTAACCCTTTGCCC
>NW_027507789.1:12691895-12736895 GCF_037356315.1 Lithobates pipiens
CTGGAGGCTTTAATACCCCAACCGCGCAAGTCTGCCCAATGGCTGACCTTAATCATCTGGTTAGCGTACGTCTAAAGGCTTTGGAACCCTTCCTAGCCCCTGGAAGTAACACCAAAGGTAAATCAGACTTCCTGAACTGGCTTTGTGTAACCAAAATAATGAAGGACACGTCCAAGAAGATGTGTTCCTGTTCGCTCACTGGTTTTGAACGAAAAATAGGCAGCATAATCTCTCGGACTCTCTGAGGATTAGAGACTACCATTAGGTAAAAAGGCCAGAATGATCTTAAAAACTGAATGGTCTGGAAAGGGAGTGCCTTAACAGAAAGGGTTTCGAGTTTACTCACTTTCCTTGCCGCAGTGATCGCCACAAAAAACACAGTTTTGAGAGTGATCAACCATAACCAGCCAGATTCCAATTGCTGAAAAAGGTTCCTTTGTGGGAACCTGTAAAACTAATGAGTGACCCCGACTGGGAAGGGGGCGACCAAAGGCTTGGTCTTTGCCTACTTAAGGCTCTAGGAACCTTACTATACCAAGGTCTGATGTTAGATGCCCTTCCAGGAATACGCTAAAAGCGAAAACCTGACTCTTCAATGTTTATGGGGCTAAACCTTTATCTGCCCCTGACTGCAGGAACTCTAGAACGGCTACGAGGCTGTGCACATTGAAGGAGTTCTCTGAGCATCAGCTGTTGAACCGTCTCCATACCTTCAAGAAAATGGTCTGAGTTTCTATTTACCTGCAATTCAGAAGAGTGGCTATTAAACAGTCTGAGACCTCTTTGCCCTTCAGCAATTCCTTCTCAGTAGCCAAGCTGCAAGAATCCACCTGGGGACCGCAGACTGGACCCTGGGAGAAGGGACACTCCTAGACCGGGAAAACCCGGGGGGGGGTTCTACTGACAGGCCCTTCAGAATGGAGAACCACGGCCTCCTGGGCCCAAGAGGTGTGATTAGAAAATAGGTAGTAATCTCCACCTGAAAACTTCCCTGACCCTGCAGGAATCAGAACGGGAGGGGAGAAAGCATAGCACTTAGAGAAACCCTAACTCTGTGCTTTAGTGTGTCTGCTCCCGACCTCCCATCTCCCCTGTTCATGGAACAGGAGATGGCTTCCTTTGCGTTTTCCCTTGAGAAAAAGAGAGGTCTATCCAAGGAATCCCCCAACTCTGGGTGATCCATTCGAAGAACCTCCTGCTTGAGAACCTGGTTGCTCTGAGGAAATCTAATATCAGGATTTGCTCTCCTTCAAGACAGATCACTGAAAAGACAGGATTTTAATATTCGGCCCATCTGAGGATGGCCTTCGCTAGGACCCATAAGGATCCGCTCCAGGAGTCCCCGTCCTGTCGACGCAAGCCACTGCCAAGGGATTGTTTCCACGACTCTTACATGAAGTCTCCAGAGAACTCTGAGAGGTCCTGAGAACCAGATCTACTGTTCTCAACTCCCTCCAATTTGAGGATCTCTTAGATTCCTTCCTGTACCAAACAGGAGTCTAGGTGTGTACCCCAACCTAAGCCGTTCGTATCGGTATCGTAACCACCCTGGATACTGGGAAACTCCATTCTAGGTCTTGTAACAAACGTGCTCCCTTTCCCAAAGGGACCTCTTTACCTGAGTTGGAACCAAAGAGTCCCAAGACCCCTGACTGTGGTCCCAAAGCTTCAAGATGAATAGTTTACAGAGGACGGTAACATGACCCCGTCCACTGAACTGCTAGGAGCGTGGCTGTCAGTAAACTCAACCTGCCTAACTGAGTTTTTGACGGTTGCCCTGGAGAAACAACAGTGCTCTGTCTATCTTCTGGATCTTCTCCAAGGAGGGAAGACCTTTTGTTCTGTTGAGCCCAGCACCTACCCCAGGAAGGTGACCCCCTGGTAAGGAATTTAAGTTGGGTTTCTCTAGGTTCAGAGGCCAACCCAGGCTCACTAACAGGTCTTTTGTTACCTGTTGCTCCCAAATCGACTGCGTCAGAGAAGGTACAAACCGGAGAAGATCTTCAGGACACACGATCACCGAGACTCCCCTGAGACGCAGGAATGCCAGAACATCTACCATCACTTTGGTGAAGATAGGAGGAGGAAAGGGATAGCCCAAAAGGGAAGTGCTTTGAACTGAATGTGTAGCACCCCTACAGAAGTTATCACTGCCAGCCTAAGGAAACGCTGGTGGTTCTCTGCAATGGGAATATGCAGGTATGCATCCATACTATCCATGCCCTGAAACAGTTTTGGTGGAAGAGGTGCCCTCACCCAGTGACCAAAACCAACGAAAGCCATCTGTAGGTGACTAAGACACACAGACATTTCAGGTTCAGGATGAGCCTGAACTTTTTTCCCCAAAGGCTTGTGAACCACAAAAATGTGAGAATAGGAGCCCTTTCTATATATCCTGCTGGGACCTATATTACCACTTCCTGTTCCTCTAACTCCTGAAGAGGAAAGAAGGGCACATTTTGGCAGCTCAGTGACAAGGAGTCTCAAAAGAGGAGAGTTCTGAAAACTCCAAACGGTAACCTCTTACGATGATCCCCAACACAAACTGATTGGAGGTGATCATCTCCCACTGGGGGAGGAAGGCCTCTTTTTTACTGCTCCCCATATTTCTTCTTAAGGGGAAAGGCCTTTTTCTTATCAGCCGTGCGATCTAGCCCTGCTTCAAGACCTGGCCCAAACTGCAGTAAACAGTAGCAGTAACAGCAGCCTCCTGTAAAAAGGATTCCAGAGCTTTGCTTTGGACGCCTTGTCCCCCTGCCATGCCTTGACCCCCTGCCATGTCTTCAGCCTTGAGGCCCTCCAGGCTGAGTTGGTCAGAGCCGAAGATCTTGCATACATTCGCCTGGATTGAATCGAAGCAGCGTATGCCAACACCTTAAGCAGCATGGGAAAGGAGGATAGAAAGTCTCCTCTGCCGTCATTGCTTCATGCATTAATCTGGCTAAGCCGACACTTCATATTATGAGCCACCACTGTGGCCGCTATGGCAGGCTTAGATATTTTCTTAAGAGAAAAAGCCCATGCATCCTTCAGAAGTGAGTCCATCATTTCAAACATAGGGTCTGAAAGCATTCCCATGTCCCTGAGGACAGGTCAGTATGCCTGGACGTCTGAAGAAAGGTAGTCTCTAACCTGGGAGATTCTATTCCAGACAAGAGCTTCCTCTTCCGCCCAAGAAAAAACCTTTGCTTTAATGCACCAGAAAAGAAAGGTTTTCCTTCGGGACCCCGCCATTCCTGATGGCATCGATCAAGACAGCATGAACCGGGAACACCCGCTTCCCCCAGGTCCTAGTACATCTGATCGTGGGGTGACAATGCCTTCTTCCTAAAGTGGTATGAATAGCTCTCAAGAGCTTATCCACTTCATCCAGGGGGAAGTTTATATCGAGGGGTTCTTTTGGGTTCCCCACCCAAGCCCTCACCTTTATCAGATTCCCTTGGGAGTCTGAGACGGCACTGTCAACTTCTTCCTCAACTTCCTCTCTGGAACCCTCTAGACTCTCCCTTAACCTGCAGGAGGAACATCCATCGGGTTAGGTGGAACACTCTGCTGTGCTGGTGAAAGAGTGCTCTGGAGCTGAGGCCACTGGAACCTTCCCAGAAGCCGCCAGATATGCACCGTGTTCTGCTGCCTGTTTCCTGATGGCGCTCAAACAGGGACCTGAACCCTCTGAGGCCACTGGAACCTTAGGTTAAAGGTCTGACTGAGCTATCCGGTGCTTCAATACACTCTTTACCAAGTGCCTTTGAACCAGGGATTCCCCAAAGAGGCTCTATATGAAGGACGCTCCCTCCTAGAACCAAGGGGAGACTTGCTCATGTCCTTCAGAGACCTAGAGATAAAAGAGCAGCATAAAATCCTAAAAAAAAAAGAAACACCAGCACTACTTAAGAGGACCACCGGGAGTGCCCTCCCCTAGGATCAATCTCCATCTGGATCCCAGACGCACTGCCCTTCCCCCCGACCACCTAGGGGGAAAAAACACCAGTGGAGCTACTGGTTGTAAGGTAAGGGAACCCCTCGCCAGGGCTTTTACCTTTGAGTGGCTGGTGCCGTTACTCCTGGAGCTCCCGAAGCCACTGCTTTGGACATTCTCCTGTTGAGGAAGAGTGGTACGAACGTGCCTCCAACAGCTACCTGTGCAACTGTAGAAAGAGAGGCTGCACCAGCCGAACGCTAGGTTCCCCTCCACGTGCCGCGTCCGGAACCGGAAGACGCGGATCCAACGAAGAGGTCCGCCCCCACCGGAATTGACGTCGCCCGCCAACCGGTCCGGCCTCTGGCTCCCAGCCGACTGGATACACAGGGGGGCCTTGGACGTCCTCGTTGCAGCGCCCCACTGGGCGAAACGCAGGGATGAACCTCCCCAAAAACTTCCTGCTTTCCCCAAGCGAAGATTGGAGTGCGTATATAGAAAAAGGTCAGTCAAAAGTTCAGCTTCCCCAGCCGACCGGACTGCCTGTTCCGTTAAAACACCCGCGGGTGAACGGACGGACGACCCTGTAAAACTTCCTGCTTTCCCCAAGCGAAGTTTAGGTTGTATAGACAGTACGAACGCTTCAGCTCCCCGCTGATCCGACTGTCAAGGGCCGACCGATAGACGGTCGGGTAACCGAGTGGGGCCGGGGCTCCGCTCGGATAGCTTCAGTCTCACCAACCGAATTCAGCTAAGGTTCCTTAGCGATGTCTCCCCACCGGAGGAAACACCATAACTGAGGAACGAAGGGAGGAGGAGGCTTAAATCATGAAAATGAAGGCGGTGTTTCCTAAGAGGGGAGGAGCCAGTGTCTCTCAAAGGTGGCTGTCCTGAAAGACGATTGGGGAAAACTCCCTCTCTGGATCATCTCTGTAAATTGCAGGGATTGTAACAAACTTAGTAGCGGTTTCTTACCTTTTATTATTCTGAAGAAATAGCTGTTTGTTTGAATGGGAATGGGATTGACTTTATCATTATCAATCCGCTGCTGCCCCTGCAGGGCTCTGAGGAAAGCGGCAGGGTCTGCATCCCTTTAGTTATTTCCCCTTTAGGAGTATCTCACCAAAAATGACATTTGTGTTGCAGGGGATGCCCAAACTCTGATTTGCATCTTAGTGCAGACTTCTGGGAAAATCAGTGAGCCAATCACACAAGCTGGAAATTACATTTGGGGGGGGGGGGGGGGAGGGGCGATCTGTATATCATCTGTGTGCAGAGCACCTCCAGGTGGCCATATTGCATTTTTGGGTGGGGGTTGTATATATTATCTGTGTATAGAGCGCCACCAGGTGGTCATATTACATTTTAAGAAAATTACAGCGACTGCAGATTGAAGAGGAAAGATTTTAATAATATTCAAATTACAATATGACTTATGTAGTGATTCTATATGTTAGATTACTTTTTTTATTTACCATTTTTTCCCCATGAAAGTGGAACTACCCTTTTTTTTTTTGAAATATTAGCTAAATAAATAAAAAATTAGCATATTTTTTTTTGCTATCTCAATGTGATTACCGACGCATTTCTTCTTTATATCCTGGATAGTTGCTTCTTTTATCCTCCCATGGTTACTCCCGTTTCTGACAACTAATTTTCTCCATTTCCGTATTGACCTTGGACATATTTGTACAGATGTGGGAGATCAGCTGTGCCTCTCCCTAGTCACCAAATGCAAATATTTTGTTCACACCGGATTTTGTTACTTTTGTATTGATAACGGCCGGGACACAAGAGCAACTTTGCAGGAAAGTCCAAATCTTTTGCTTTTTTGTTTGTTGTTCGCTACACATTTCCTGCTGTAGATGGCTACAGTGTTTGCAAGAGAGCGATCATTCGGGGAGCGATCATTCGGGGAGCGATCATTCAGAGAGGGATCATTCAGAGAGCGATCATTAGAGAGCGAACATTCAGAGAGCGATCATTCAGAGAGCGATCATTAGAGAGCGATCATTCGGGGAGCGATCATTCAGAGAGGGATCATTCAGAGAGGGATCATTCAGAGAGCGATCATTCAGAGAGCGATCATTCAGAGAGCGATCATTCAGAGAGCGATCATTCAGAGAGCGATCATTCAGAGAGCGATCATTCAGAGAGCGATCATTAGAGAGCGATCATTCAGAGAGCGATCATTCAGAGAGCGATCATTCAGAGAGCGATCATTCAGAGAGCGATCATTCAGAGAGCGATCATTCAGAGAGGGATCATTCAGAGAGGGATCATTCAGAGTTCGGAGAGCGATCATTAGAGAGCGAACATTCAGAGAGCGAACATTCAGAGAGCGATCATTCAGAGAGCGATCATTAGAGAGCGATCATTCAGAGAGCGATCATTAGAGAGCGATCATTCGGGGAGCGATCATTCAGAGAGGGATCATTCAGAGAGCGATCATTCAGAGAGCGATCATTCAGAGAGCGATCATTAGAGAGCGATCATTCGGGGAGCGATCATTCAGAGAGGGATCATTCAGAGAGCGATCATTCAGAGAGGGATCATTCAGAGAGCGATCATTCAGAGAGCGATCATTAGAGAGCGAACATTCAGAGAGCGAACATTCAGAGAGCGATCATTCAGAGAGCGATCATTCAGAGAGCGATCATTCAGAGAGGGATCATTCAGAGAGGGATCATTCAGAGAGGGATCATTCAGAGTTCGGAGAGCGATCATTAGAGAGCGAACATTCAGAGAGCGAACATTCAGAGAGCGATCATTCAGAGAGCGATCATTCAGAGAGGGATCATTCAGAGAGGGATCATTCAGAGTTCGGAGAGCGATCATTAGAGAGCAACATTCAGAGAGCGATCATTCAGGGAGCGATCATTCGGGGAGCGATCATTCGGGGAGCGATCATTCAGAGAGGGATCATTCAGAGAGGGATCATTCAGAGAGGGATCATTCAGAGAGCGATCATTCAGGGAGCGATCATTCGGGGAGCGATCATTCGGGGAGCGATCATTAGAGAGCGATCATTCGGGGAGCGATCATTCAGAGAGGGATCATTCAGAGAGCGATCATTCAGAGAGGGATCATTCAGAGAGCGATCATTCAGAGAGCGATCATTAGAGAGCGAACATTCAGAGAGCGAACATTCAGAGAGCGATCATTCAGAGAGCGATCATTCAGAGAGCGATCATTCAGAGAGGGATCATTCAGAGAGGGATCATTCAGAGTTCGGAGAGCGATCATTAGAGAGCGAACATTCAGAGAGCGAACATTCAGAGAGCGATCATTCAGAGAGCGATCATTCAGAGAGGGATCATTCAGAGAGGGATCATTCAGAGTTCGGAGAGCGATCATTAGAGAGCAACATTCAGAGAGCGATCATTCAGGGAGCGATCATTCGGGGAGCGATCATTCGGGGAGCGATCATTCAGAGAGGGATCATTCAGAGAGCGATCATTCAGAGAGGGATCATTCAGAGAGGGATTATTCAGAGAGGGATCATTCAGAGTTCGGAGAGCGATCATTAGAGAGCGAACATTCAGAGAGCGATCATTCAGAGAGCGATCATTCACAGAGTGATCATTAGAGAGCGGTCATTCAGAGAGCGGTCATTCAGAGAGCGGTCATTCAGAGAGCGGTCATTCAGAGAGCGGTCATTCAGAGAGCGGTCATTCAGAGAGCGATCATTCAGAGAGCGATCATTCAGAGAGCGATCATTCAGAGGGCGATCATTCAGAGGGCGATCATTCAGAGGGCGATCATTCAGAGGGCGATCATTCAGAGGGCGATCATTCAGAGGGCGATCATTCAGAGGGCGATCATTCAGAGGGCGATCATTCGGAGAGCGATCATTCAGAGGGCGATCATTCAGAGGGCGATCATTCAGAGGGCGATCATTCGGAGAGCGATCATTCGGAGAGCGATCATTCGGAGAGCGATCATTCAGAGGGCGATCATTCAGAGAGCGATCATTCGGAGAGCGATCATTCAGAGAGCGATCATTCAGAGAGCGATCATTCAGAGAGCGATCATTCAGAGAGCGATCATTCAGAGAGCGATCATTCAGAGAGCGATCATTCAGAGAGCGATCATTCGGGGAGCGATCATTCGGGGAGCGATCATTCGGGGAGCGATCATTCGGGGAGCGATCAATCAGAGGGCGATCATTAAGAGAGTGATCATTCAGAGAGCGATCTACACATGGGAAGGTTGCAACACAAAAGACGCTAAGAGGAGCAATTCTAGCGGTGGTGATAAGGCGACTTTTCGCCACTTTGTCCAATGACATCATAGACTTAGCACAGAGCGAGCGCAGATTACAGTGACTGGTATTCCGGATTTTCACTGTTGCTTTATAAAGTGAAGTGTTAAGATATTAGCACTAAAATATCATTCTTAGTATTACAATGGGGGACAGACCTGTACTCCAGCGAGAATTTGGTCAGCTCCTTGTGGTCGTGCAGCCATTTAAATTCGAGAGGCCAGCTCCCCTCCGCCATGCAAGTGAGAACCAAACGATTGCCCTCCAGGTGGACCTGACTCCGCACCGGCTCCGTCTTGAAGTATGGAGGCACATCGTCTGCAGGAAAGAGAAGTTGTGTATTTAGTATGAGCGGCCAATCAGCAGAGGAATCCAACATCAGCAAAATTCACATTCACATGTCCAAGAGTTCAACCAAATGACAAACATAAGCATATATATATATATATATATATGACATCACATCAGAGCCCCCCCCCCCCCCGTTCATATCAGAGGTCCTTCCATCACATCAGAGCCCTCCCATCACATCAGAGGTCTCCCCATCACATCAGAGGTCTCCCCATCACATCAGAGGTCTCCCCATCACATCAGAGGTCTCCCCATCACATCAGAGGTCCCCCGCCATCACATCAGAGGTCCCCCCTGCTCATATCAGAGGTCCTCCCATCACATCAGAGGTCCCCCCTGCTCATATCAGAGGTCCTCCCATCACATCAGAGGGCCCCCCCCCCATCACATCAGAGTTCCCCCCCCTCCATCACATCAGAGGTCCCCCATTACATCAGAGGTCTCCCCATCACATCAGAGGCCCCCCCATCACATCAGAGTTCCCCCCCTCCATCACATCAGAGGTCTCCCCATCACATCAGAGGTCTCCCCATCACATCAGAGGTCCCCCCATCACATCAGAGGTCCTCCCATCACATCAGAGGTCCTCCCATTACATCAGAGGTCCTCCCATCACATCAGAGGTCTCCCCCGCTCATATCAGAGGTCCCCCCCGCTCATATCAGAGGTCCCCCACTCATATCAGAGGACCTCCCCATCACATCAGAGGACCTCCCCATCACATCAGAGGTCCTTTCATTACATCAGAAGTCCTTCAATCACATCAGAGGTCCCCCCCCCATCACATCAGTGGTCCCCCATCACATCAGAGCCCCCCCATCACATCAGAGGTTCCCCCATCACATCAGAGGTCTTCCCCATCACATCAGAGGTCTCCCATCAGAAGTCCCCCTCGCTCATATCAGAGGTCCCCCCGCTCATATCAGAGGTCCCCCCCGCTCATATCAGAGGTCCCCCCCGCTCATATCAGAGGTCCTCCCCATCACATCAGAGGTCCTTTCATGACATCAGAAGTCCTTCAATCACATCAGAGGTCCTTTTATTACATCAGAGGTCTCCCCATCACATCAGAGGCCCCCCCCCCCCCCGTTCATATCAGAGGTCCTCCCACCACATCAGAGGTCTCCTCCCCCCCATCACATCAGAGGTCCCTCCATCACATCAGAAGCCCCATTCTATCAATAATTCCAGAAGCTCCCCTTCACATCAGAGGTCCTCCTGTACATCAGAGGTTCCTCATCACCACAGAGTCCCCCTATCAGAGTCATAGGCCTCCCCAAGAGTCCCCTCCCCCATCCCACCAGAGTCTCTTCATCACATCAGGGCCCCTTATCACCACAGAGTCCTCCTGGGATCACAGAGTCCTCTCCTCTATCCCTGATCCAGGGCAAATTGGTTCTCGTGCCTGTGGCACCCCTGGGGAAACCTAAAGGGCACCCTGCTTGAGGAACATCGTACATATACGGCGCCCCTTGCCTTTTGTAATGACCTTACACCAAGTTCACTTGCTCTCTGCACCCCCGCCCCGCCCCCCCCCCCCCGCATCCGTTTTGGGATCTGGTACCCGGACCCGGACTGTGTAGCGCTCAGTTCCACTTTTTGAACCTATTTTTTCCCCCAACACACGTTTCGCCTCTCGGGCCGCGGGAGCCCCGACCGAGTTTACTAACTAATTTAGGAGTGGCGGCGTTCCCCTGCCTTCACCAACACTCATGATTAATACATGAAGCCTGAAATATGAAAGGAGCCGCAACAGGAAAGGAAGAATTTCAAACGCAACGAGAGAGCGATGCGCACAAAGAAAGCGAATTTCAACAGCCGCAGAATGGAGAACAAAAGGTCAGAGCGGAGAGCCGGGGAGATGATGAGAAGTAATCCGAGCCGGTGCATTACAGAGCCGCCGCCACCGAGCGCCCATCGACCGTATGTATAGACACACCGCTCAGCCAATGAGTGGGGATAACGTTACTATAAACATGCAAACAAACACACCAAAGCACTAAAATCCCATCCGCCGGAGGACGGCTATACATCACCGGGGACCCCGGGCTCACCAGCATCACCCAGTGCCCAGAACGTGTACTGCAGCTTCTCAGCTTAGATTTAAAGGAAAAAAATAAATATGATTTAAAAGACAAATTAAAAAATGATTTGATACATTTGTGGAATGCATCTTCCTTGTTTATTCCTTTTAAAGCAGAGCTTCATTCAAAATTAACCAGAAAACAAAAACGAATAGTCCATTGAAAAGATAAAACAACATTTTTGGCATTTTCTGCAATAGTCTCCATGCAGTACCCTTTCTCTGCCACTTGATGTTCTTAGTCTGATAGTCAGCATCATTCAACCTGCTTCCTCTGAGCCCATGTCATCCTAGACCCACCCCCCACAGCCTGTGACTGGACAGTGAAATGAGAAGCAGCACAGTGATGAGCTCATCTCTCAGGCACTCTGCTCTCCACACATCAGCGGTCCCCCTATCACATCAGAGGTCCCCCTATCACATCAGAAGTCCCACCCATCACATCAGAGGTCCCCTCATCACATCAGAAGTCACACCCATCACATCAGAGGTCCTCCCCCATCACATCAGAAGTCACACCAATCACATCAAAAGTCCCACCAATTACATGACACCCATCACATCAGAAGACACACCCATCACATCAGAAGACACACCCATCACATCAGAAGTCACACCCATCACATCAGAAGTCACACCCATCACATCAGAAGTCCCACCCATCACATCAGAGGTCCCCTCATCACATCAGAAGTCACACCCATCACATCAGAAGTCACACCAATCACATCAAAAGTCCCACCAATCACATGACACCCATCACATCAGAAGACACACCCATCACATCAGAAGACACACCCATCACATCAGAAGACACACCCATCACATCAGAAGACACACCCTTCACATCAGAAGTCACACCCTTCACATCAGAAGTCACACCCTTCACATCAGAAGTCACACCCTTCACATCAGAAGTCACACCCTTCACATCAGAGGTCACACCCTTCACATCAGAGGTCACAACCTTCACATCAGAGGTCCACCCCTCATCACATCAGAGGTCCCCCATCACATTAGAAGTCCCACCCATCACATTAGAAGTCCCACCCATCACATTAGAAGTCCCACCCATCACATTAGAAGTCCCACCCATCACATTAGAAGGAACCCCATTCACATCAGAGGTCCTCCCCCCATCACTTCAGAGGTCCCCCATCACATCAGAAGTCACACCCATCACATCCCAGGAACCCCCTTCACATTAGAGGTCCTCCTCCCATCACATCAGAGGTCCCCTCCATCACATCAGAGGTGCCCTCCATCACATCAGAGGTCCGCCCATCACATCAGAGGTCCGCCCATCACATCAGAGGTCCGCCCATCACATCAGAGGTCCGCCCATCACATCAGAGGTCCGCCCATCACATCAGAGGTCCGCCCATCACATCAGAGGTCCGCCCATCACATCGATTGGACCCTGGGCAAATATTTTCTTGGGTATCCCATCAGATCAGGTAGCGATTGTGATAACCAGAGGTTACAGTGTGTAGCACCCTGGTGTTTAGGCAGGGTTGCTAACCAATTTAGTTTTGCCAGGTAGTAATTGCCCTGGCTAATTGTGTGGAGATCCGCTGATCTCCCCCTAATTCTGGAATTGCTGCACTTCTCTCTTCTGTCACTAGGTGGCATTATAGCTGATGACATTAGATAGACAAGGACATAGCAAGGATAGACTATGAATGGATGGGAGTGTCTCAGCCAATGGGCAAGGATTTCTTTAAGCCCCTTGGCCTGCTGGGAGAGCCCATTTGGGTGGAATCAGGTGATCGGTGTTCTGTGCCACCCGGATGGCTGTCTGGGTGGACGTGTTATGCTGCCCCGGGCTGCTAGCATAGCTCCCAACATTTGGAGATAGGAATGAGGGACACCTAACAAAATATATGTAGGCATAGGACAAGCCCCCTGCCACACCCCCTTAAAGGAGAATTAACCCCCCCCCCCCAAAAAAAAAAAAGAATTAAATCCACAAGTACTTTTTTTTAATACTACTATTCCTTTATATTGGCTTTTAAAGTGTACAAAATGTAGCTACTTAGAAATTGGATGAAAGGTTTAGCACTGGGAAAGATAAAAAGGGCATTTTATATACAACTATATAGATCAGACCAAAATGAGGGACAAATAAGGAGGAAAGAGGGACAGAGGGACACTCCCTTGAAATCAGGGACAGTTTGGAGCTATGCGCTAGGCTGTCTGAGGGCCCATCCAGAAGTAGGAGCAGCAGTGCAGGGTTGGGACTGCAGGATTGGAGTCCAACCGAGAGTAAAGGTTCAGCCGGACAGGGGACCAGTTGTGGTTGAAGGTAGAGGGGAAGCTGTCGCCACCAAGGCACCATCCACCTTGTTACCAGAGACCACTGTAAGTAAGCTCAAGCCCAGTGATTCTCAACCAGAGTTCCGTGGAACCCTAGGCTTCCTCCAAAAGGTTACTAGGGGTTCCTTCAGCACTGGCCAATTTCTGCCTCTCGGATAAGTTCCCACTCACACCATTGATCTTTTTAGCTCTCTGTAAGGAGGTAATTCTTCCCAATGATCACAAGTGTAAGGACCATTCTTCCCACTGACCATCCCACTAATGTATCATGAGTTGTAGAGTTCTCATTTTTAGGAGGGGTTCCCCCCGAGAACGGAGAACTATTTCAAGGGGTTCCTCTGTTGAAAAAGTTGAGAAAGGCTGTACTAACCATTAGCAGAGCAATCTTCTCACCACCCGGGGAGGGTGAAGAAGTGGGAAAACTTCAGCAAGTGCCAAGCCAGGTACACTTGAGGAGCATCAGTGAGTGCCAAGCCAGGGACCCAACAGGGAAGCGGGGGTGACCCCTGAGGAAGATACCAAGTTATGGAAGTGGAAGAGCTTAGGTCATCCAGCAGGGGCGGACTGACCATTGGGCCACTCGGGCACTGCCCAAGGGCCCTGAGCCACTAGGGGGCCCCATCAGGGTTGCCAGCCTCACTAAAACCAGGGACAGTATGTAAAAATCGGTGTTTTTTTTTTACATCTGTCTCTGAAATGTCCCTTACCGACAGCCTTTTGGTCTAAAAATCCAGAGATTATAGCTGCCCCACCTCTCCAGTACCTTCTCAGCCAATAGAAACATGTCTGTGTATACTGTGTGTACATGTATGTGTATACTGTGTGATTGTATACTGTGTGTGTGTATACTGTGTGGCCCCATAATCTCGGAATGCCTGGGGGCCCCATAATCTCCTATTGCCCGGGGGCCCCATGAGTCGTCAGTCCGCCCCTGGCATCCAGTAGTAATTGGGTCTGAGAGTCTAATGAGAGATTGGGAGCTCGGTGAGTGAAGACCTACAGTGAGAGACTGTGGAGTGTGAGGAGAACTATTGTGTCTCCAATAGCTAAATACAACTACTGTTAGTGTCCATTACAAGATTGTTGTCATAGGAGACAGCGGTCCTACCTATACAGAAGTGTTGGCTGGCTGGAGGCCTTCCACTGTATAGCGGTCTACATATAGAAGTCTCTGAGTCTGCCAATTATCGTTGCATCTACTTAAGGGTGTCCTGGCCCTAACCCTCTCTCCCAGTTCTGTTAAGAGACAATAAATCTCCTTTGCATTCAAAAAGTGTCTGGCTACCATCACGCCATCTGAAAAATCAGAGTAAGCCATTCCAGTTCAGAAAAGGAGCCGGTACAACCGTGCAAGATTGAAGGGGGGCTGGGCACGTGCAGGGTTGAGCTTTAAAGGGCAAAGCCTATTGGCCAAGCATGTGTAGCACCCCAGAAGGTGAAGCTCGGAGCCATTTTAGTCTGAACTGTTGGGGCCCAATGCTGCAATTTAGGGAGCCACGTTGCTTGGCCAGTAAACACGTTGCCATTGGTACGAACAAGGAGGAGAAGGTGGAAACCCTTCCAGAACCGGCGTATGATGTTACACGTGGATAACAGAAAATAAAATCTCGGGCGCACGCGTTTCGTCCCCCCCTCCTCCTCCTCCTCCCCCCACCCATCCCATCATGTACACCTCATCAGGGGAGATGGCAATGAATTTTGTTTTACCTTTTTTATTTATTTTTTTCTGTTTCTTTTGCTCTTCAGACTGAATGTTTAAAAATAAATTCCCATCCCGTTTTGCGCCCAGCGGGGCTGTAATCCGACGTAACCAGCAAAGCAGACACTTACTCAGATTGCCAGGCACGCCGGGGGTCTGAGAGAGACAGAGATGCTTTAAGCAATTACGGTATACTTTACATCTCATCCTGCGAGGTTTATGTGCTGTTGGATTAGCGGCAAACACGGCATTGTGTTGTGTGGTGGAGAGGTGAGCTACAAGGCGCCACGGGGGGAGACTTCAACAGCACCGAGTGTTGTTAACATCTTCCCCGCTACATTCCGTAAATAGATGAAAAAAGAAAAAAAAATAATGGTAAAAAGTATGCAGGCAACCTCAGCACTACAAATCTCATCAACCCCCCAACCCCGCCCCCCCCCCCCCCCCCCCCGGGAGCCATGCCTGTGTTTGTAAGACTCTTGGACTGCCTAATGGGGGATTTGTAGTCTTACCACAGCTGGAGTGCCGAGGGGTCTACCCCTACCAGAATCAAATTCTTTTTGATTGTGTCAAAGAACAAAAAAAAAACTCTCTTTCAAGTAGAAGTAGGAAGAGGAAGGCGCCAAAAGTGGATAAAAAAAAAAAGCCAACATGTTTCAGGGGTTCAAAGGGGCCCCCCTTCATCAGGGCTCAGTATTGGTGATGAAGGGTGTACCGGACTGATACAACTGGAGGGATCCTGAGGGGTGATTAGTAGGACCTCTCCAAAAGGAGAACTTTTTTCAAGTAAAAATAGTAACTGGGTGTGCCCAGAGGAAGGGGATTCCTGGAGGGATCCTGAGGGGTGATTAGTAGGGCCTCTCCAAAAGGAGAACTTTTTTCAAGTAAAAATAGTAACTGGGTGTGCCCAGAGGAAGGGGATTCCTGGAGGGATCCTGAGGGGTGATTAGTAGGACCTCTCCAGAAGGAACTTTTTCAAGTAGAAGTGGGAACTGGGTGTGTCTAGAGGAAGGTGCAAAAAGTGGACCAGAAAAAAACCAACATGTTGCAGGGGTTCAAAAGTGGAGGAAGGGGAATCCTGGAGGGATCCTGAGGGGTGATTAGTACCAAAAGAAACTTTTTCAAGTAAAAGTAGGAACTGGGTGTGTCCAGAGGAAGGTGCCAAAAGTGGATCAGAAAAAGCCAACATGTTGCAGGGGTTCAAAGGGGCCCCCTTAATCAGTCGCAGTATTGATGATGACGGGTGTACCGGACCAATACAACTGGAGGGATCCTGAGGAGTGATTAGTAGAACCTCTGCAGAAGAAACTTTTTTAGAGTAGAAGTAGAAATTGGGTGTGCCTAGAGGAAGACACCAATAGTGGCTCAAAAAAGCCAACGCGTTTCAGGATTCAAAGGGCCCCCCTTGATCAGGGCTCGGTATTGGTGATGAAGGGTGTACTGGACTGATACAACTGGAGAGATCCTGAGTGGTGATCAGTAGGACCTCTCCAAAAGGAACTTTTTCAAGTAAAAGAAAGAAACTGGGTTTGTCCAGAGGAAGGGGAATCCTGGAGGGATCCTGAGGGGTGATTAGTAGGACCTCTCCAGAAGGAACTTTTTGAAGTCGGATGTGGGTGTGCCCAGAGGTAGGTGCCAAAAGTGGATCAAAAAAAATACAACATGTTTCAGGGGTTCTTGGCTTTTTTTTATTTACTTTTGGCACCTTACTCTGGGCACACCCAGTTCTTACATCTGATTGAAAAAGTTCCTTCTTGGCTTGGTCCAGAACAGTATTTGTTCACCAATACTGAGTCCTGATGAAGGGGGAGCCATGAAATCTCTGAAATGTGTTGGGCTTTTTATGACCCACTTTTGGCGCCGTCCTCTAGGCACACCCAGTTCCTACTTCTACTTGAAAAAGCTCCTTCTGGAGAGTTACAACTAATCACCCCCAGGATCCCTCCAGTTGTATCAGTCCAGTACACCCTTCATCACCAATACTGAGCCCTGATAAAGGGGGACCATTTGAATCCCCTGAAACGTGTTGGCTTTTTTTTTATCCACTTTTGGCGCCTTCCTTTGGAAACACCCAGTTCCTACTTAAAGAGGAAGTAAACCCATCGATCTAACAGTTTGAAAAAACAGTTACATTCCCAGCATGCCGGAAATGTCAACTGTCACATTGGTTGTGCTCTCAACCAAACTGTCAAACCATCCAATGGCTGGTGTCATAACTGATCACATGTGCAGCTTCATGGCAGTTAAAGATTAAAGGGAGGCCAAGATGGCAGCTTCCTTGGCTGAAAACGATAAGAGGATTTACTTCCACTTTAAACTTGAAGAAAAATCCTTCTAGAGAGATCCTACTAATTACCCCTCAGGATTCCTCCAGTTGTATCAGTCCAGTTTACCCGTTATTACCAATACTAGGCCCTGATGAAGGGGGAGCATTTGAACCCCTGAAACACATTGGCTTCTTTTACCTGCTTTTGGCGCCTTCTTCTGGGCATACCCAGTTCCTACTTCTGCTTGAAAAAGTTCCTTCTGGAGAGTTCCTACTAATTACCAACCAAGATCCCCCACTTGCATCAATCCAGAACACTATTCATTCACCATTACCAATACAACTGGAGAGATTCTGGGGGGTGTGCAGTATAATCTCTCAACAAGGAACTTTTCTTAAGTAGAAGTAGGAACTGAGTATGCCAAAAAAAAGGCGCCAAAAGAGGTAAAAAAAAAAAAAATCCAACACGTTCCAGGGGTTCGAAGTGTCCCCCTTCATCAGGGCTTCGATTGGTGTTGAAGGGTGTACTGGACTTATAGAACTGGAGGGATCCTGAAAGTTAATTAGTAGGATCTCTCCAGAAGGAACTTTTTCAAGTAGAAGGAACTGGGTGTGCTCAGAAGAAGCAGGTCAAAAAAGCCAACATGTTTCAGGGGTTCAAAGAGGTCCCCTTCATCAGAGCTTAGTATTGGAAAAAAGAAGGGCATGTTAGGCTGATACAATTGGAGGGATTCTGAGGTGTAATTAGTAGGACCTCTCCAAAAGGAGGCGCAAAAAGCAGGTTAAAAACAGCCAAAATGTTTCAGGGGTTCAAAGTGCTCCCCTTCATCAGAGCTTAGTATTGGCGAATGAAGGGTGTACTGGACTGATACAACTGGAGGGATCCTGAGTGGCAATTAGTAGGACCTCTCCAGAAGGAATTTTTTCAAGTAGAAGTATGAACTGGATGTGCCTAGAGGAAGTTGCCAAAAGTGGATAAAAAAAAAGCCAACACGTTTCAGGGGTTCCCAGTGTCCCCCTTCATCAGGGCTTAGTATTGGAAAAAAGAAGGGCATACTAGGCTGATACAATTCGAGGGATCCTGAGATGTAATTAGTAAGAACTCTCCAAAAGGAACTTTTTCAAGTAAAAGTAGGAACTGGGTTTGCCCAGAGGAAGGGGAACGCCTAGAAGGAACTTTTTCAAAAAAGTAGGAATTGGGTGTGCCCAGAAGGTGCCAAAAGCGGTTAAAAAAGCCAACACATTTCAGGGGTTCAAAATCTCCCCCTTCATCAGGGCTTAGTATTGGAAAAAAGAAGGGCATAGTAGTCTGATACAATTTGAGGGATACTGAAATGTAATTAGTAGGACCTCTCCAGAAGGAACTTTTTCAAAAAAGTAGGAACTGGGTGTACCCAGAAGGTGCCAAAAGGGAGTCAAAAAAGCCAACACGTTTCAGGGGTTCAAAATGTCCCCCTTCATCAGTCCTTAGTATTTGAGAACGAAGGGTGTATTGGACTGATACAACTGGAGGGATCCTGATGGGTGATTACCTCTTGTTGGGATCCAACTTTCTTTTTTGGTTTCTTGATACTCAGAAAACAAATACAATTTATTTTTTCAATCAATAAAAGTTAGGTGGGTTCTAGAAAGCCTTCCATTTCAGAGAGCAAATGGCTCCCTTCACAATGGATGGCGGAGAGGGGGGCACAGAGACGGACATTTTTTTACCACCCCCTGATCACAGTTGAAGGATTCGGCAGATGGAGCTCCACCTACATCAGGTTTCCACCTTTGTAAATTTGCTTCTGCGCCTTCCAATGATTTTCCCGTTAGATCTGGATTAAGTCGCCTCTTGAATATCGCCAGCTCCATCGCCCGACGTCCTACCCTGCGAATCTGCCGACTGGCGAGTCAGAGGAATGGAGATTTTTATTAATCTGAGTCCAGGTTTGTCTGATCTACAGACGGTAACTCCACCGGGAGGCCAGGCAATCCTGACTCATGAACCGCATGACGCAACTTGGATCTGCATGAACGCTGAAGTGAATCAAACAATTAGTGAATCTCGGATTTTTAATTGATTCGTCCTTCGCTTTGGAATAACTCCATCGTCTCCTGCACACCAACCGCAAGTCTGGTGATTGGCACTGGCTGCTGCTACTGGAGGGGGGGGGGGGGGGCCGGGCAATAAGGGAACTCTGACGTTTCAAAGTAGAAATTTTGAAATCTTTTTTTATTACTATGGGCAGATATAAAAGAATGAAATAACATTTCAAGTTTAAATTACCCCATAATCATTGCATCAATAAAAGTAATTTTTTGTTGTTGTTTTTGTTTAAGCACCCAAAATTTACATGTTCTCAGCTCCTTGCAGACCATGTAAAGCAGAGCTCACACTGGGGGAGGGAGAGGGAGATAATAATTTATATTAATTATTAATAATAATACTAATAATAATGTTTATAATAATACATGTTTATAATAATAATATTTTTATCTCTCTCTCTCTCTATATCTATATTATATATATATATATATAAAAAATACTATTATAAAAAATGTATTATTATTAATATAAAAAATATATATATATTTTATATTAATAATAATAAATGTTTTATAATAGTAATATATATATATATATATATATATATATATATATATATATATATATATATATATATATATATATATATATATATATATATATATATATATATATACACACACACACACATACATACATACACACACACATACGCAGTCCTGCCTGGCATTATATATATATATATATAATTATTTATATATTTTGTTATTATTAACTATATATATTTATATTATTAATATTTAACTGGGGGAGGGAGAGGGAGATAATAATTTATATTAATTATTAATAATAATACTAATAATGTTTATAATAATATTTTTATCTATCTATCTATATATATATATATATATATATATATATATATATATATATATATATATATATATATATAATACTATTATAAAAAATGTATTAATATAAAAATATATATATATATTTATTTTATATTAATAATAATAATTTTTTTATAATAGTAATATATATATATATATATATATATATATATATATATATATATATATATATATATATATATATTTATATTTATTTACACATACATACACACACACAAACACATATACAGTCCTGCCTGGCAGGAGAGGGACCTAATAATTTTCTAAAGAAGTTTCACTTTCAAAATATATATATTTTTTTATTATTTTATATATATATATATATACATTTTTTTTAATTATTATTATATATATTTTATTATTATTAACTATATATATTTATATTATTAATATTGAATATTTAACTGGGGGAGGGAGATAATAATTTATATTATTAATAATAATACTAATAATAATGTTTATAATAATAATATTTCTGATGAAGTTTCACTTTCAAAATATATATATTTTATATATATATATATATTTTTTTTTATTATTTATTATTATATATAGTTATATTTTATTAATATATATATATATATATATATATATATATATATATATATATATATATATATATATATATATATATATATATATATATATATATATATATATATATATATATATATATATATACACACACATACATATACACACACATATATACATACATATACACACACACACACACACAAACACATACACAGTCCTGCCTGGCAGGAGAGGGACCTAATAATTTTCTGATGAAGTTTCACTTTCAAAAAAAATATATATATATTATATAAATATTATTATAAAAATGTATTATTATGTGTGTGTGTGTGTGTGTGTGTTTTATGCATATAAAAAATATATATATAAAAAATCAAAATAAATCCCTGCATAGCACAGCAAAGCTCAGCCATGAAGCAGCACAATAAGCTAATCACAGCTGCACTGCAGTGAAGGGTGCATGCATGATGCAGGAGAGAGCAGAGCGACAAAGATTAGTTCGACAGTCTGCTGCTTCTCCTTTCACCATCCAGTCCAATGGTTGATGGTTGGGAGGGGACCTGTAAGTGAAAGTGAAACTGCAGCAGAGAAAAAAACTCAAATCAGTTCCCTTCACCTAATCAACAGAGCTACTGTGTGTGGCAAAGCTGTGGAAATCTCAGGACTGGATGGACAGAAATAGAAATGATTTGGCAGGTAGAGCAGCTCCAAAACTCGACTTACTTTAAAAAAAAAAAAGCAAATGCCTGTGTGTCAAATAAATTGACACGCCAACAATATTTTATCTAGACTGGCTCTTGGCTGTGTCTTCCAGTTCCAAAGGGCAACTGCACCCCCCATTTCCTGTTTGGGTGTCACAATGGCAGGAAGTCAGAGAAAATGTGTCCAATAGGGGGTCACAGACAGAAAAACTAAAAAAAAAAAAAAAAAAAGTCAGGCTTTGCAGTTGAGGAGGCAGGGCACTGATGCCCTAGGAATATTGAGGAGGCGGAGCAGTGATGCCCTAGGAATATTGAGGAGGCGGAGCAGTGATGCCCTAGGAATACTGAGGAGGCGGAGCACTGATGCCCTAGGAATATTGAGGAGGTGGAGCAGTGATGCCCTAGGACAGTGATGGTGAACCTTGGCACCCCAGATGTTTTGGAACTACATTTCCCATGATGCTCCCCTACACTGCAGAGTGCATGAGCATCATGGGAAATGTAGTTCCAAAACATCTGGGGTGCCAAGGTTCGCCATCACTGCCCTAGGAATACTGAGGAGGCGGAGCAGTGATGCCCTATGAATATTGAGGAGGCGGAGCAGTGACGCCCTAGGAAAATTGAGGAGGCGGAGCAGTGACGCCCAAGGAATATGGTGGAGGTGGAGCAGTGATGCCCTAGGAATATTGAGGAGGCGGAGCAGTGATGCCCTAGGAATATTGAGGAGGCGGAGCAGTGACGCCCTAGGAAAATTGAGGAGGCGGAGCAGTGACGCCCAAGGAATATTGAGGAGGCAGAGCAGTGATGCCCTAGGAATATTGAGGAGGCGGAGCAGTGATGCCCTAGGAATAATGAGGAGGAGGAGCAGTGACGCCCTAGCAATAATGAGGAGGCCCGTCTGAATCCACTTATCAGCTATTTGCGAGTAGTGGGGGCTCAAGAGGCAGCTGCATCGGGCCCCAGAACAATGACTAGGCCTTGGGAAGCTGCCCCTTTTGCTCCACGGTAAAGATTGCCCTGTATACAGGTGACGGGGGGGACCAAGAAGCTGTAGCACTGGGGAAGAAAAGCAAAAATGAAAATGCAGATAGCGTCACGATTACACGGCGTGTTTTATTCATAGCGGATTTCCCCTTTATATTTGGTTTTTACCAACTTTGCGGGGGGAAATAAAAAACATCCCAGGATCAAACCACGCCACAACACGTTTTGAAGTTTCCGGAGATCAAACCGATTCATGACATCCCTCCTGGTGAATTATAGATGCGACAACGCTGAACTCATGATACCTATCCCTTTCCTTACCGCCGGCGACTAATCGTAAGCTCTTGGGACAGGCCTTCCCTTTCTTGTGCTGACAGGTCTGATTATCTCAGCCAGGCATACAAAACTATCAGAGCGACCATTAACAAAACTAAGTCCGGATTCTAAGCGCAAACCCTTTCGTGCCCCCCCCCCCCCCCCGAACCTGGCGGAGTGCGTGATTCATTCGTCAGGCGCCATGTATATTTGATGAGCTCTGGCTGGCCCTGCAGCGCCGCTCAGCCGAACAAACTCCAAATTGTCAACTTAAACATTTTAAATGTTTGATGTGCGCGCTGTGCGCTCGGGGAAACCAATCACCCACGGCTTATACATCGCCGAGCCCCCACCAGGAATTATTAATCAGAGGCGAGATATTTCACCGGAGTCGGGGAACTGAATTGTTCCCTTCTAATTTATGTTATGGCGTAGATCGGCGGTGGGGGGGACACACACCGATGGGAATTTTCTGTTAGCCGACCGCCTAACTGGGAATGTACGTCACGTTATGGCGGTAGCTCGATGCCATAACCCGGTATCATTTCCCTTAGGCTGTCATATAAAAGTGATCTCAGTGGCGGATTCGCCGCAAGATCACTTTTATTACCAGTGGGAGAGGTGGACCCTCTCGCCGTTTCCCAGGATAATTTTAACGATCGTCAGTGGCGGCTGGTGGTATATTTTTTTTTTGGGGGGGGGCCCCAAACAATCCTGACGTCACACCCCCCCCAGGTTCACGTCACAAAATCACCCCCCCCCCCGGTCGGTCAGACAGGCACCAGCCCCGCACTTACCCCATCTCGGTCAGGGGCAGCACTTCCTCTGGGCGGTGGGTGTGGGCTTCACTAGACATGTGCAATTCGTTTAGTTCCAAATTTGTTTAACTAATTTTGACAAATTTGTTAATTCGGAAATATCCGAATGAAGGAAAAACAGGTTTAACAAATTTTTCAGAATATTTGTAAATTCGCAAACTTGTAAATTCTAAAACCCGAATATTCCAAAACTCGTAAATTCTAAAATTTGTAAATTCGAATATTCAAAAATTCGTAAACTTGCAATTTCATAAATTCTAAAATTTGAATATTCAAAAATTCATAAAATTCGTAAAACTACTAAATTCGTAAATTCCAAAATTCGTAAATTTGAATATTCAAAAAGTCATAAACCCGCAAGTTCATAAATTCAAAAATTTGAATATTCAAAAATCCATAAAGTCGTAAACTCGTAAATTCATAAATTCTAAAATTTGAATATTCAAAAATTCATAAAATTCGTAAAACTACTAAATTCGTAAATTTGAATATTCAAAAAGTCATAAACCCGCAAGTTCATAAATTAAAAAATTTGAATATTCAAAAATCCATAAAGTCGTAAGCTCGTAAATTCATAAATTCTAAAATTTGAATATTCAAAAATTCATAAAATTCGTAAAACTACTAAATTCGTAAATTCAAAAATTCGGAAATTTGAATATTCGAAAAGTCATAAACCCGTAAGTTCATAAATTCGAAAAATTTGAATATTCAAAAATTCCTAAATTCGTAAAATCGTAAGTTAGAACATTCAAAAATTTGTAAACTCGTAAATTTGAATATTCGGAAATACGAAAATTTGAAAATCTGAAACAACGAACTAATAACAACGTAACCACTTCACCGGTACTTTGACGCTAAATACCGGGGTTATGGCAGCAGCTAGCTGCCATAACCTTGGTATTTTCAAGAACGTCACACGTTTCTCATTAGGATAAAAGCGGTCTCCATGCTGTCATGCTGTATTGTTATCACAAGGGATATTTTACATTCCTTGCAATGTAAATAAAAGTGATAAAAAAAAAATAATAATAATAAAAAATATATAAAAGAAACGTTGTAAAAAAAATTAAAAATAATTTATATATATATATATATTATATATATATATATATATATATATATATAATTTTTATTTTTTTTAAGTGCCCTCGTCCCCATGTGCTCATGCGCAGTAGTGGATGCATATACGTAGGTCACGCCCACATATGTAAACAGTGTTTGCAGCACACATGTGCGGTATCTCCATGAACGGTCGAGCGAGAGCACTAGTTCTAGCACTAGACCTCCTCTGTAATTCTAAACTGGTAACCTGTAGGAACTTTTAAAGCTCCGCCTATGGAGATTTTTAAGTAATGTAGTTTGGCACCATTCCACAAACGTGCGCAATTTTAAAGCGTGACACGTTAGGTATCTGTTTACTTGGCGTAACATCATCTTTCATAATATTCAAAAAAAAATGGGGTATACATTATTTTTGTTTAATTTATTAAAAGAATATTTTTTCCCCCAAAAATTAAGTTTGAAAAAAACGCCGCACAAAAAACACGTGAAATAAAAATTTCGAACGACTGTCATTTTATTCTCTAGGATCTTTGCTAAAAAAAATAAAAATAAAAAAAAGAATAAAAAAAAATATAACGTATATAATGTTTGGGAATTCTAAGTAATTGTCAAACCCCAGCTCCAGCCGGGGTCTTGGGTCCTGATTGGATAGATAGCAGTGCAGCCATTGGCTCCCATGCCGTCAAACAAATCCAATGACGCAGAAGCCAGGGCCGAGTCCTGCTGTCTGTGTCAATGGACGCAGCAGCAGCAGGACATGGGAGCGCTTCCACATATTTCCCCCGGGGAAAGCGGCTCTCCAATGGGGCACTCGAGAAGAGGAGGAGCCAGGACAGCCGCTGAGGGACCCCAGAAGAGAAGAATCGGAAATAGTACAGGAGAGAAAAGAGTGAGAGTGGAGAGGAGAAGAAAGAAGAGCGAGAGAAGAAAGAAAAGAGAAGAGCGAGAGAAGAAAGAAAAGAGAAGGGCGAGAGAAGAAAGAAAAGAGAAGAGCGAGAGAAGAAAGAAAAGAGAAGAGCGAGAGAAGAAAGAAAAAAGAGAAGAGCGAGAGAAGAAAGAAAAGAGAAGAGCGAGAGAAGAAAAGAGAAGAGCGAGAGAAGAAAGGAGAGAAGAAAGAAGAGAAAAGCAAGAGAAGAAAGAAGAGCGAGAGAAGAGCAAGAGAGGAGAGGAAAAAGAATGAGAGAAGAAAGGAAAGAGGCGCGAGAGAGGAGAAACAAAAAAAGAAGAGACAGAAAGGAAAGGGAAGAAGAGAGAAAGAAGTGTGAGGAGGAAAAAAAAAAAAAAAACAGTAGGAAAGAGGATCACTAGCGGAGTGAAAAGAAGAGTGGAAGTGTAAAAGAGAAAAGTACAAGAAGAGAAAAGAGTGAGAGCAAAGAACAATAAGAGAAGAGAAAAGAAGAAGGGAGAGGAGTAAGACAGGTGAGAATAAAAGGGGTAAAAGAGGAAAGCAAAGAATAGGGAGAGAATGGTGAGAGAGGAGGATAGTATAGAAGAGCAAAAAAGCAGAGAAAGGAAGTCAGCCATGAAAGAGAAAAGGGGAGATGAAAAGAGGAGGAGAGAGGAAAAGAGAAGAGAGGAGGAGAGGGGAAAATAGAAGAGAGGAATAGAGGGGAAAAGTGAAGAGAGCAGTATTAAAGGGGTTGTAAAGTAAAATTTTTTATTTTTTTAAAATAACAAACATGTCATACTTACCTCCACTGTGCAGCTCGTTTTGCACAGAGTGGCCCCGAACCTGCTCTTCTGGGGTCCCTCGGCGGCTGTCTCTGCTTCCTCCCGCAGGTGCTTCTCACGTTAATGCGAGCTCCCTCGCATTGGTGAGAAGCACTGCGGGCGCGCTCCCGTGATACAGCCGGCGGCTATAGCCGCTCGCTGTATCACAAGGCCCCGCCCCCCGGCGCGCTGCGTCATTGGATGTGATTGACAGCAGCGCGAGCCAATGGCTGCGCTGCTTTCAATCCATCCACTCCAGCCAATCAGCGGCCAGGCTGAGCGGCGAAGAGGACGGCGGGGGCGAGCGCGGGATTTTCGAGGGGTCAGGTAAGTAAAACGGGGGGACTGGGGGCGCCGGCAGTGCGAGATGTTTTTTCACCTTAATGCATAGAATGCATTAAGGTGAAAAAACATTTACCTTTACAACCCCTTTAAGAACCGAGGAAGAGAGTGGTAAAGAAAAGAGGAAAGGAGAGAGGAGAAGATAGGAAAGGAGAGGGTAGAGGAGAAAGGAAAAGAGAGACACAGAGAGGAGAAAATAGAAGAGAGAAGAGAATAAAAGAGAAGAGGGAAGAAAGGAGAAGGGAGAAAAGAGAAGAAAGGAAAGGAGAGGAGGGAGAAGAGAGAAGAAAGGAAAGGAGAGGAGGGAGAAGAGAGAAGAAAGGAAAGGAGAGGAGGGAGAAGAGAGAAGGGAGAAGATATGAAAAGAGAGGACAGAGGAGAAGGGACAAGAGAGGAAAGGAGAGGAGAAGGAAGGAGAGAGAAAAGGAGAACAAAGAGTGAAGGAGGGAGAAGATAGGAAAGGAGAGAGCAGAAGGAAGAAGAGAGGGAAGGAGGAGAACAGAGGAGAGAGAAAAGGAGAGGAGGAGGGAGAAGGGAGGAGTGAGAAAAGGAGAGGCAAAGGGAGAAAACAGAAAAGGAGAGGAGAGAGGAAAAAGGAGAAGAAAGGAAAAGAGAAGAGTGGAAGAGAGAAGAAAAGAAAAGGGAGGAGAAGGGAAAGTTGGCGAGAAAAATGAAAAGTAAAAATTGGCAAAACAGGAAAGGAATGGACCAATAGGAGATAGTAAGAGAAGAGTTTTTGGAGCAAATAAGAATAAAATAAATATGATAAAAGAGATGATAACTCGGTAATCGTTGCAGGAAATAGGAAAGGAGTTCGGGAAGATCTGGCACTTCCATTCTCGGGTCTCTTATGAAGAGGACGGGGAAGTGGCGAGTTCCGAATACGGCTGACATAGGGGAGAACTTCTGCTCGCCCGCCGGCACGCCATCCTCTCTGTCGTGACGTAAAGATGCGGCTCGTCTTCCAGAGAGGAGCATAGAAAAGCATCCCTCAGGCAGGGAAAGGATTGAATTAATCCCCGGAAGATCTCGTTTAGATAGCTAGCTCTGCAGGGCAGATGCGCTCTCTTATCTGATATACGGCGTGCGGCTCTCATAATTTTATTAGCCCGGCGTTGCGTGCGACTCATAAATAACCATGTATAGATTCCACCTCCGGAGTGCGCAGTACAAGTGGTCAGTGACATTAATATGATATCGGAATGTAGCCGAGGAAATTATCATATCACAAGATGAGCCGGTACAGCCGAGGCCGCCCGCCACTACACAACGCCGGAGGCCCCCGAGGCGCGTCCAGCCTTCCAGTCCGCCATCTAAACTCCTTATCTTACCGATTCTCAAATGTTCCCTTTGGTGGACCCATCGCTGGGTATATTATGTGTCAGCGCAACGCTTCCAGGTGTTTATTAACTCTCACAGTATCCCCCGGACAATGCCACTTCTCGCCAAAAGGATGGCGCCATTTTGCCCAGGCATCATTCAGTGTCACCATCTACTTCAGATAAATCATCTCTAAACAAGAACCATTCATCTATCCTTTTCATTTACAAAGTTACAATGTACAGTCTGATCACTGGGGGAGGAGAGATTTGGAAAATGCTTCCTTTTCCTTCTACAAAGTTACAATGTACAGTCTGATCACTGGGGGCGGGGAGACTGAGGAAATGACTCCTCCTCCTCCTAAGTTACAATGTACAGTTTGATCACTGGGGGGAGGGGGGACTGAGGAAATGCTTCCTCCTCCTTCTACAAAGTTACAATGTACAGTCTGATCAGTGGGGCGAGGGGAGACTGAGGAAATGCTTCCTCCTCCTAAGTTACAATGTACAGTCTGATCACTGGGGGGAGAGGAGACTGAGGAAATGCCTCCTCCTCCTACTATAAAGTTACAATGTACCTTCTGATCACTGGGGGAGGGGAGACTGAGGAAATGCTTCCTCCTCCTTCTACAAAGTTACAATGTACAGTCTGATCAGTGGGGCGAGGGGAGACTGAGGAAATGCTTCCTCCTCCCAAGTTACAATGTACAGTCTGATCACTGGGGGGAGGGGAGACTAAGGAAATGCTTCCTCCTACTACTATAAAGTTACAATGTACAGTCTGATCACTGGGGGGAGGGGAGACTGAGGAAATGCCTCCTCCTTCTACAAAGTTACAATGTACAGTCTGATCACTGGGGGAGGGGAGACTAAGGAAATGCTTCCTCCTACTACTATAAAGTTACAATGTACAGTCTGATCACTGGGGGGAGGGGAGACTGAGGAAATGCCTCCTCCTTCTACAAAGTTACAATGTACAGTCTGATCACTGGGGGAGGGGAGACTGAGAAAATGCTTCCTCCTCCCAAGTTACAATGTACAGTCTGATCACTGGGGGGAGGGGAGACTAAGGAAATGCTTCCTCCTACTACTATAAAGTTACAATGTACAGTCTGATCACTGGGGGGAGGGGAGACTGAGGAAATGCCTCCTCCTTCTACAAAGTTACAATGTACAGTCTGATCACTGGGGGAGGGGAGACTAAGGAAATGCTTCCTCCTACTACTATAAAGTTACAATGTACAGTCTGATCACTGGGGGGAGGGGAGGCTGAGGAAATGCCTCCTCCTTCTACAAAGTTACAATGTACAGTCTGATCACTGGGGGGAGGGGAGACTGAGGAAATGCTTCCTCTGATCCATAGAGCTACAAGTACTTGCATCCCAGCCCGAGTGAAGGCGGGCCTCTGCGACCCCTGAAACGCGCTAGACACTTTTATTTGTTTGCAATGAATAATGAACTTAATCCAGACACACATCAGTCGATTGGTGCTCTTTATTCCTGGAAAATACAAATTATTTCACATCGGTTGACTTTATTTTTAGCAATAAAATGATCAATATTGAAAAATACATTTTTTTCCCCTTCCTTCTATATTTTATTTTTTAGGTAAAAATGGTTGGGAAAGATGAAAAAAAAAAATAAAAAAAAAAAATTAATAAAAATAATAAAAAAAAAAATTATATATATATATATATATATATATATATATATATATATATATAAAAGCAGAATAAACCCCAGCCCCCCATCCATAATGGACCATTACAGCCGAGCAAACAGAAATAAATACTCCGGAATGCGGCCACGCTGCGATCTGACCACCGAATGCAATTTTGCTAATCCTCTTGACTCCTCGGACGCCACTGGCCGCAAATGGCTGCAGCCTGATTACGGTCAATTGCTCAGCAATCAAAGCTCAGGCTTGTGCGTGTGGCGCTAGTCCGGGAGAGCGGCGCCTCAATCTTTGGTGAAAGGAGGCAATCTGCTTCCGCTAACAACCGCTTCAGATGTCATTTTTACATTATCCAGGTTGCGAGGAGCAAAAAGGATGTACGCGATTTTCTCCTTGGTAAAACATTTAATCCGACCTGCCTGAGCACCAAAAAAAATAAAAAAAAAATAAAAAGAATCTTACAGTTAATGAGAAAAAAAAAATAGAAAAAAAAGAAAAGGAAAAGAAAAAAAAAAAAAAAAAAAAAAAAAAAGCAAAACCAAAGAACTTCTTTTTTTCCCCGTCGCTCTGATGCTGCAGGTTTGATGAGCCGAGCTTGTTGTCACAAAGGTGAGAACGGTTAATGAGCGCTCTGTACTTGCAAGTGTGGCACGGTAATGAGATTACACCTGCGAGCGACTTTTCGGCTAATACTGAAGAAAAAAAAAAAAAAAAAGAATTTCCAACATTGGGGAAAGTTTCAGATACGCTACAGAGATCTGGGCGCAGCAGATAAACTGAGAAGTGGAAGATCGGCACGAAGCAAAGCCGCCAAAGTGAAAAGCAGCTAGCCCAGAGGCGATGGGTGCAGTGCAAACACAACAACCCGCAACAACCAATCAAATAGTGGACCCGGGGCAGGAGCGTTGCTTGTCATCAAGATCACAACCCAAAGAGCCCAATCAAACAAATCTGGTGCTTTACCGGTCACCTGGAGCCGAAACCAGCCAGTCTGGTGCTTTACCTGTCATCAGGAGCCCAACCAGCCAGTCTGGTGCTTTATCATCAGGAGCCCAACCAGCCAGTCTGGTGCTTTACCTGTCATCAGGAGCCCAACCAGCCAGTCTTGTGCTTTACCTGTCATCAGGAGCCCAACCAGCCAGTCTGGTGCTTTACCTGTCATCAGGAGCCCAACCAGCCAGTCTGGTGCTTTACCTGTCATCAGGAGCCCAACCAGCCAGTCTGGTGCTTTACCTGTCATCAGGAGCCCAACCAGCCAGTCTGGTGCTTTACCTGTCATCAGGAGCCCAACCAGCCAGTCTGGTGCTTTACCTGTCATCAGGAGCCCAACCAGCCAGTCTTGTGCTTTACCTGTCATCAGGAGCCCAACCAGCCAGTCTGGTGCTTTACCTGTCATCAGGAGCCCAACCAGCCAGTCTGGTGCTTTACCTGTCATCAGGAGCCCAACCAGCCAGTCTGGTGCTTTACCTGTCATCAGGAGCCCAACCAGCCAATCTGGTGCTTTACCTGTCATCAGGAGTCCAACCAGTTAAATCGGGAGCTTTACCTGTTATCATGAGTCCAACCAGCCAATCTGATGCTTTACCTGTCACCAGGAGCCCAACCAGCCAGTCTGGGGCTTTACCTGTCATCAGTCTGACTGGTTGGGCTCCTGGTGACAAGTAAAGCACCTGATGACAGATAAAGCACCAGACTGGCTGGTTGGGCTTCTGATGACAGGTGAAGCACCAGACTGGCTGGTTGGGCTCCTGATTAAAGGTAAAGCACCTGATTGACTTGTTGGGCTCCCGATGACAGGTAAAGCACCAGGTTGGCTGGTTGGGCTCCTGATGACAGGTAAAGCACCTGATTGACTTGTTGGGCTCGTGATGACAGGTAAAGCACCAGGCTGGCTGGTTGGGCCCCTGATGACAGGTAAAGCACCAGGCTGGCTGGTTGGGCTCCTGCTGACAGGTAAAGCACCTGATTGACTTGTTTGGCTCCTGGTGACAGGTAAAGCACCAGGCTGGCTGGTTGGGCCCCTGATGACAGGTAAAGCACCTGATTGACTTGTTGGGCTCCTGATGATGGGTAAAGCCCCAATCAGGTGCTTTACCTGTCACCAGGAGCCCAACCAGCCAGTCTGGGGCTTTACCTGTCATCAGTCTGACTGGTTGGGCTCCTGATGACAAGTAAAGCACCAGACTGGCTGGTTGGGCTCCTGATGACAGGTGAAGCACCAGGCTGGCTGGTTGGGCACCTGATTGACTTGTTGGGCTCCCGATGACAGGTAAAGCACCAGGTTGGCTGGTTGGGCTCCTGATGACAGGTAAAGCACCTGATTGACTTTTTGGGCTCCTGATGACAGGTAAAGCAACAGGCTGGCTGGTTGGGCCCCTGATGACAGGTAAAGCACCAGGCTGGCTGGTTGGGCTCCTGCTGACAGGTAAAGCACCTGATTGACTTGTTGGGCTCCTGGTGACAGGTAAAGCACCAGGCTGGCTGGTTGGGCCCCTGATGACAGGTAAAGAACCTAATTGACTTGTTGGGCTCCTGATGATGGGTAAAGCCCCAATCAGGTGCTTTACCTGTAATCAGGAGGCCAACCAGCCAATCAGGTGCTTTACCTGTAATCAGGAGCCCAATCAGAAGCTCTACCTGCCATCAGGAGCCTATTTAGCCAATCAAAAGCTCTACCACTAACTGCTCTTCATACCTTGTCAAGGTGCCCTCTGCCTTTTTTTTTTTTTCAGTTCTCTTTGAAGACTAAAGAAGACTTCCCCTCCGTGTTATGAGGTCGGGGGTATGGTGGGGGGATATACTGTAGGCCTGCCCTAGGGTGACAACACTGCTAAGGTATAGTGACTATGAGGAGTGTTGTCAATCTAGGGGTGACAAAATTCTGGGCTGAAACACCAGGTAAAATAAAGGGGAATAAAAACAGATAAAAGAAAACTAATGCCGCCGCCACCACATCTAAGGACTGGTAATCTGTAACATATGACATTTTTGTTCCTGCTTTTAGATACACTTTAGGCTGGTTATATAAACATATTAATTAATAAATGACTTCAGAAAGAACGTATATTCCCTTGGAAACACCATCCAGTCACCGCATGCCTCCAGCAGGCCATCAAAGCCTCGTGTAGGCAGATCAAGCCATGAACATTGAGAAAAGACTCATTTGTCGTCCCTTTTAAGTTTTGCATTTTTTTTTCTTTCCTTCCCTCCAGTCCCTTCTGGCTGACCATGGATTAGGAGGGGAAAAAAAAAAATCGGTGAATATTTCATGAAACCATTACCGTACCTCCGCTAAAGATGGATTTTTGCTGTTCTGAGGCGGCCACATCGCTCCGTCACTCAGTCAGACAGAAACCTCGCACCTCGGTCACATTCCCGGAGGTAACCAGGAGGGCACATCGGCCTTCCGTCTAATAGAAAACATTTTAAACTTCGAAACGAGAGCACCAAAGTTATCCAAGGAAAGGTCGGGGTTCTAGAGTCAAGTCTCGCATTTCAAAAACGTTTTTTTTTTTCCTTGCCATGGCGCCCGTCTCTTAAAGAACCAATCCATCCATTTCTAATGGGGGGAACCTGCAATAGTATCTCCCCCCCCCCTACACTCTCCGTGTGCAGCCTGTATAGTGCACGTAGGCCCGGGGAGGAGGGGGCCCACTGTGCAATAATTGGAGGATTTGCTCGTTGTCATGATGTTGCTCTATAAATTGATCAAGAGCAGTGCCAGCAGAAGCTGATCAAGTGTTCACGTAATACGAATGTACACCCAGCCCCAGTGCCAGGACAGGTTCCAACCATGCCCAGGGCAAGGATGCGGAACAGTACCCCCTCCACCACTGCATGACATAAAATGGGTGTACTGCCCAGTGCCTATTCTCTGACCCCTGGCTGTCCACAGTTGGCATAGAGTGAGCACTGCATGTGCGCGGCCAATCGATTGTGTTCTGCCAACTAAAAGGCAGTAAAGCATGCACTGTGTGCTTTTTGTGCCAGCTGTGGGCGGATGGGGTGCAAAGTGGGAATGTTGGAGCATGGTGTGTTTTCCGTGCCAACTGTGGGCAGATGGGGTACAGAGTGGGCATGTTGGAGTGTAGTGTGTTTTTTATGCCAGATATGGGCAGATGGGGTACAGAGTGGGCATGTTGGAGCACAGTGTGTTTTCTGTGCCGGCTTTGGCCAGATAGGGTGCAGAGTGGGCATGTTGAAGCATGGTGTTTTTTTCGTGCCAGCTGTGGGCAGATGGGGTGCAAAGTGGGCATGTTGGAGCATAGTGTGTTTTTAGTGGCAGCGGTGGGCAGGTGGGGTGCAGAATGGTCATGTTGGAGCACGGTGTGTTTTTTGTGGCAGCTGTGGGCAGATGGGGTGAAAAGTGGGCATGTTAGAGCATGGTGTGTTTTTTTTGTGCCAGCTATGGGCAGATAGGGTGCAGAGTGGGCATGTTGAAGCATGATGTGTTTTTTATTCCAGCTGTGGGCAGATGGGGTGCAAAGTGAGCATGTTGGAGCATAGTGCGTTTTTAGTGGCAGCTGTGGGCAGGTGGGGTGCAGGATGGTCATGTTGGAGCACGGTGTGTTTTTTGTGCCAGCTGTGGGGAGATGGGGTGCAGAGTGGGCATGTTGGAGCATGGTGTGACAGCAGTAGCTGTCAGAGCAGACATGAAGTCGCGACCCGCTAGTTGCTAGCCAATGATTGGGAGAATGTGGTGGGGGTGCACCCCCCACTGCTGCACCTACCCCTGCCCACCTTTTGTCCCGACTCTGCTTGGTCTGCCTTCACACCCAGACCAGTGCCAGTGGATGGTGTGGGCCAGGATTTCCCTCACCAGCCACCTCAAACTATTGCAAATAATAGGTGCTCAAGCACAAGGATGGTAAGTGGCGCCAATGAGCTCTAGCGCAAAAATGCCAGAATGCTCCTTTTCGAGACACATTAGATGCGCATGCAGGTGTAAATGCCAACATAGGAAGGCATCAGCGTTTACTAAACTATAGGCATATACACCATTCCTTTCTATGGCCGGATGTAAATGTCACCTGCATGGGGGCAGAAAACCGCCAGGATTTTTAGGCTAGCGCCTTTACACCTCTTACTGACCCAGGTGCCTGAATCCTAAAAAGTACTCATAAAACCGAGCAAAACAAAATCATTTTATGCAGTCCAAAGGTTGGAGGCACACAGGAGTTTACTAAGCACAAATCAATGGGCAATCAATGGGCAATGCTGATCGCACGCACCGCTCACGCAATTGTTTACATGCAATCAGCGCCTTTGACTGAGCCTGGAAACAGATGGCTTGCATCCAGGTTTGCCGGATCTGGATGCTGCTAATCGCCCACGGTGCATCGCCCATAGCATAGGGTAGCATAGAAAAGAACCCAACTTCTGATCTTGCACACAGGTCCACTAAGATGCAAAGAGGAGAAACAATACTGTATTTATGCAAAAACAAAAAAAAAAAATGGCAATGTTTATAAGACACGGCGCTTTTGAAAACGAAATGCCATCAAGTCTACATTTAGGAAATTGAGAACGTGGTACTAATTTTTCTGAAAACAGAAGACAACCCACAGCTCTGCCTTGATAGCGAAGGCCAGTCGTACTTCCCATCCAGTCTCATTATGCCAAACCTCAATGGTCTACTAAGTACCTACAGATCTCTAGCAAAACACAGGTGAAGACCGCTGGAGCTCTCTGATTGGATGATGGCAGGAATGTTGTTCATAAATTATTCTGAACGTTCTAAAGCCTCTCCGAAGGGATTAATCCTTCACACAGTGCTGACTTTCCTGGGCCCGTTCCAAAATCGCACAGTCAATCAGCAGTGAAAAGGGCAGCTATGCTGGGAGCATTGGCAAACCTTCAGGAAGTGCAGGAACAACAAGCGGCGGGGGGGGGGGGGGGGGGGGAGTGCTGTTAAAGCAGAGCTAAGTTTAAACAAACCAAAGCTATTTTCGCTTGCAAATTTTCAAGAGAAGTTACACATTCTACTACCTTACCTGTTCTTGGAATTGAAGGCTTCAGTCCCATGACCAATACCAAAACGCTAGTCACACATTCACTGCGACAGCCACTTAAGTGCTCTACCTCCCACCAGAAGTTCAAGCAGCCAGAAACTCTACCTGTCATCAGGAGCCCAACCGGCCAATCAGAAGCTCTACCTGTCATCAGCAGTCCAACCAGCCAATTATGAGCTCTACCTGTCATCAGGAGCCCAATCAGGGGCTCCACCTATGATAAGGAACCCAACCAGCCAATTCAGAGTTCTACCTGTCATCAGCAGTCCAACCAGCCAATCAGGTGCTCTAATTGTCATAAGAAGCTTTACCCGTCATCAGGAGTCCAATCAGCCAATCGGGAGCTGTACTTGTCATCTAGATACAAAACTAGTTAATCTAGAGGTCTACCCATCACCAGGAGCCCAAACAGCCTATTAGGAGATTTACCTGTCATTATGAGGCCAACCAGCTAATCAGGAATTCTTGTCATTAGGCTTTGAACCTGTCATCAGGAGCCCAACCAGCCAATCTGGGGCCTTACCGATTATCAGGAGCCCAAACAGACAATCAGGAGCCCAACCAGTCTATTTGGCGCTTCTCTTGTCATCAGGAGTCCCGCCAGCCGAACAAAAGCTCTACCTCTCATGAGCCCAAGCAACCAATCAGGAGCTCTATATACTTGCCATCAGGATCCCAACTTGTCATCAGGGGCCAGCAAGCCAATTGGGCTTCTGATGACAAGTAAAGTGCCAAACAAGCTGATCAGGAGCTCTGCCTGTCATCCGGATCCCAACCTGTCATCTGGAGCCCAACTAGCCAATCAGCAGCTCTACTTGTCATCAGGATTCCGACCTCTCATCAGGAGCCCAACAAGCCAATCAGTAAAATGTTAAACAAGCCAAATCAGGAGCACTGCCTGTTATCATGAGCCCAACCAGCCAACCAACAGCTCCACCTGTCATCAGGAGCCCAACCAGCCAACCAACAGCTCCACCTGTCATCAGGAGCCCAACCAGCCAACCAATAGCTCCACCTGTCATCAGGAGCCCAACCAGCCAACCAACAGCTCCACCTGTCATCAGGAATCCAATTAGCCAATCAGAAGCTCAACCTGTCATCTGGAGCCCAACCAGTCAGTCAATCAGGAGCTCTATCTACTAGGCATCCTTACTGCTTGCAGATAATCTTCATGGTAAATAACTGAAACGTAGAAGTTATATTAAACCTATGATTAAAATAAAAATCTAGACTTGGCAGAGGATGATAAAAGCTCTCAAGCATCTGTAAATCTGTTCAGCCAGCCTTGTGATTCACTGCACAGTAGAGAAGGTGCCACCTTAATTTACCATTGCAGCTGGCTTCTTGCACCAATTCCCCCCTCCCCCCCATGTCCAACCTCCTCCATAAACATTGGATGGAAATTTTTACATTGTGCACCGACCCTCCTATGTACCCCCTACACCCCCAAGAGCCCCCAGTGCCTGGAAACTTCTTGCTCAACTGCAGAATAACTCAATGCAATAAAAGGCCGGTTTGCCTCACAGCGCTGAACCAAGGTGGAGATCTGGTGTGCAGGAGATGAGGAGAACAGAATAAAATAAATGTAATTACATTTAAATGAAGAACAGTCAGCACTTATTTTAATGATATGCCTGAAGTTTCCCTGCGACAAAGACGGATATGAATTTAGTTCCCCCCAGGCAACTTTATTGTGACCCCCCCCCCCCAAACCAACAACCCCCCCCCCCCACTCTGCTTCATGGACACAAATCCTTCCTGCTACAGTTTTCCATCCATTCAACACAATAATAAGATTCTACAAGTTGTATAAATGTATTCAAATGTTAAGTTGTACGATTTCACCCCCAAGGCATAAGAAGGACGTAAAAAAAAAATAAAAAATAAAAAAATTTATATATAATAAAATTATATATAAAAAAATTATATATATATATATATATATATATATTATATACACACACACACACACAGTATCAAAAGTGAGTACACTCCTCACATTTTTTAAAAATATTTTCTTTTCATGTAACAACACTGAAGAAATGACACTTGTCTACAATGTAAAGTAGTGAGTGTACAGCTTGTATAACAGTGTCAATTTGCCGTCCCCTCAAAATAACTCAACACACAGCCATTAATGTCTAAACCGCTGGCAACAAAAGTGAGTACACCCCTAAGTGAAAATGTCCAAATTGGGCCCAATTAGCCATTTTTCCTCCCCCGGTGTCATGTGCCTCGTTGGTGTTACAAGGTCTCAGGTATGAATGGGGAGCAGGTGTGTTAGAATTTGGTGTTATCGCTCTCACTCTCTCATACTGGTCACTGGAAGTTCAACATGGCACCTTATGGCAAAGAACTCTCTGAGGATCTGAAAAAATAAATTTTTACTCTACATAAAGATGTCCTAGGCCAGTGATGGCGAACCTTGGCACTCCTGATGTTTTGGAACTACATTTCCCATGATGCTCATGCACTCTGCAGTGTAGGTGAGCATCATGGGAAATGTAGTTCCAAAACATCTGGAGTGCCAAGGTTCGCCATCACTGGCCTAGGCTATAAGAAGATTGCCAAGACCCTGAAACTGAGCTGCAGCACGGTGGCCAAGACCATACAGCGGTATAACAGGACAGGTTCCACTCAGAACAGGCCTTGCCACCTATACAAGCTGTCCACTCACTACTTTACATTGTAGACAAGTGTCATTTCTTCAGTGTTGTCACATGAAAAGATAGAAGAAAAGATTTACAGAAATGTGAGGGGTGTACTTACTTTTGTGAGATAATGTAATATATATATATATATATATATATATATATATATATACATATACACACACACACACACACACACATATACACACAAACACAATTTACATTTTACTTTGTGTGATTTAATCAGCAAAATTCTAGCCAAGATAAAATAACAAAACCATCTTTTTTTTCTTTTTTGCAATACTTACCTTTAATTTAATCCAGAGATTTCCCCCTGCAGTAATCTTCTCTGCCACTAGATGTCCTCACTCTTTTTACCAGCATCCTTCAACTCGTCCTGGACCCGCCCTCAGCTTGTGAATGGGCAGTGAAAGAAGAAGCAGCGCTGTGATGAGCTCTGCAATACAACTGACCACCTTCCTAGTGGGGCTTCCCCATCCCCCAGTCTGAGCTCTGTTGTACAGGCACAGCAAGAGGCCGATACCAGGTCACATTCAGGTGTTTACACGGCTTGCATTAACAAAATACATTTATTTATGAATTATTGAATACAGAGCGGCATGGATGTGTCTTAGCATTTGCCCGGAGTTCAGATTTGAAGAATAGAAATGCGATGGCAAAATGCCAAGGGGGGGGGGGGGGTTGCCGATGGAAGTTGCAGGAAGGAGCACAGACGTGTTCCATATTGCTGAACGTTAGATGAATATAGACCCTGACTGGCCGGTACAGTGAGTGACAGATGAAACAAAGACAGTGGAATACATTGCAGCCAGCCAGAGAATCTCATCTATATTTATAGCGACTGCAATAGCCGGGGACGTGTCGGCATCAATGGCTGTCTATCTGACCCGTCGCATGCGCGGCGATGGTGCTCTACTGCTCCTGTACTCTCAGTGGAAGTCGGTGAATGGAGCCCCAGCCATAGACTTTCACTGAAGACAGAATGTCCTGCGGGTGACCTACCCTGTCGCTTATTTTCTCGCAACCAGACTTCTGGATATTCTTGGAAAATTCAACAAATAAGTACGGCACACTAACTTCGTTTTCAAGAAATACCCATCATCACTGGGTCTGTCAGCCACTAGGTCTTCTTGGGGGTAGGCCCAACAGCCAGCTTCTCTGTCAATGAACTCTGTGCAACAGCCGCCACAATGCCCATTCACCTGGCCTGAGTGCGTAGTGACGTCATGGCGCATGTGAATAACAGCTGCTGCTGACGCACCTTTTTTCTGCCAGGTCAGGGGACAGGAGATAATGCCCGTTAAAAAAGTATCAGCTTCCCGCTAGCTATGAATGAGCCATTCTGGAGTAAACCTCTCAGCCCCAGCTCGGGTGGCAGGTCGGGTCCGGGTGCTTGAGGGACGTCACGTGAACGCCACTGCCGATGTGCCTTTTCCCGCCAGCTGCCATTCCACCCTGAAGGAGCCAGGAGGACTCATCAGTAAATGCCAACAGCCTGCTTCCCTGCAAGAGGACCAGGAAAGCTTCGTGCCGCGGAGCCGCCACAATACCCATTCAAAATGTTGGGCTCCTACGACTATAGTTCCTTGCACAGCCTGTCAGAAGCTGCATACAGAGCAGCCAGTTTACATACAAGCTGACACACTCTGCAGCAGACAGAGGATGAGCTTACAGGGCCTCTCCTCACTTCTTGCCAGAAGCACTGAGCTCAATGGACAGCTTGGAGCCTTGGACCAATGGTAAAGTACCATTGGCCCCAGCTGTCCAATAAAAATGCTGCAGTGGAGTGCCTATTCCCGCCAGCTGCCATTCTACCCTGAAGCAGCCAGGAGGATTCATCAGTAAATGCTGACAGCCTGCTTCCCTGCAAGAGGACCAGGAAAGCTTCATGCAGCGGAGCCGTCACAACACCCATTCAAAAAATGTTGGGCTCCTACGACTATAGTTCTTTGCGCCGCCTGTCAGAAGCTGCATACGGAGCAGACAGTTTAACCACTTCAATACAGGGCACTTAAACACCTTCCTGCCCAGACCAATTTTGAGCTTTCAGCGCTGTCGCACTTTGAATGACAATTACGCGGTCATGCTACACTGTACCCAAATGAAATTTTTATCATTTTTTTCCCACAAATAGAGCTTTCTTTTGGTGGTATTTGATCGCCTCTACGGTTTTTATTTTTTGCGCTACAAATAAAAAAAATTTGAAAAAAAAAATGTTTTTTTTTGTTTCAGTTTCAAAACTTTGTAAATAAGTACGTTTTCTCCTTCACTGATGGGCACTGATGGGGCTTCACTGATAAGGCGGCACTGATGGGCACCAATGAAGTGGCACTGATAGGCGACACGGATGGGCGACACGGATGGGCGACACGGATGGGTGACACGGACAGACACTGATAGCTGGCACGGATGGGCATGGATAGGCGGCACAGGTGGGCATGGATAGGCGGCACAGGTGGGCACTCATAGGCGGCACAGGTGGGCACTCATAGGCGGCACAGGTGGGCACTCATAGGCGGCATCGGTGTTATACTATAGTAATGGATGCCAATCAGTGCCAAACAATAATGCATGCCAATCAGTGATGCCCATTGTGGGCACTGATTGGCATCCATTATGGGCACTGATTGGCACCCATTGTGCTGACTGGCATCCCTGGTGGTCTAGGGAGGATTATGACCTTTATTACCTTTTCCCTGGTGGTCTGGTGGCGTCCCTGGTGGTCCAGAGTGGGCATCCTTGGGTGGGCTGTGCAAATAATCGATCAGCACAGACCCCCCCTGTCAGAGGAGCAGCCGATCGGCTCTCCTCTACTCGCGTCTGACAGACGCGAGTGAGGGAAAGCCGATCACCGGCTCTTCCCATTTACACTGTGATCAGCCGTGATTGGACACGGCTGATCACATGGTAAAGAGTCTCCGTCGGAGACTCTTTACCGAGATCGTAGTTGCCGGGTGTCAGACTGACACCCCGCAACAACGATCGCCGCGATGCGCGCCCCCGGGGGCGCGCAGCGGCTCATAATCCTGATCACGTCATATGACGTCCGGTCAGGACTATGAAACCACTTTGCCGCCGTCAATTGCCTATAGGGCGGGCGGCAAGTGGTTAAATACAAGTTGTCACACTCTGTTTGCAGCAGACAGAGGAGCTCACAGTGCCTCTCCTCACTTCTTGCCAGAAACACTGAGCTCAATGGACAGCTTGGAGCCTTGGCCCCAGCTGTCCAATAAAAATGCTGCAGTGGAGTGCCTTTTCCTGCCAGCTGCCATTCCACCCTGAAGGAGCCAGGAGGAGCCGCCACAACACCCATTCACCTGACCTGCTTTGCTACAAGGCAGGGACATGTAGTCAGGGGAGGCAGGCGAGGCAGAGCCCCACCTACCATGAACAAATAAATTATATATAATTTATAAATAATTTTATTTATTTATAATAAAAATAATATGTTCGAGCTTTGAGGGTCGTAGCTCGACGATCTAAGGTCACACAGACCCCAAATTTAGGGGGTAGGTAGCTGAAGTCCTACCACAACACAGATCAAAATGTTGGGCTCCTACCACTATAGTTCTTTGCGCAGCCTGTCAGAAGCTGCATACGGAGCAGACAGTTTAAATACAAGTTGGCACACTCTGTTTGCAGCAGACAGAGGAGGAGCTCACAGGGCCTCTCCTCACTTCTTGCCAGAAACACTGAGCTCAATGGACAGCTTGGAGCCTTGGCCCCAGCTGTCCAATAAAAATGCTGCAGTGGAGTGCCTTTTCCCACCAGCTGCCATTCCACCCTTAAGGAGCCAGGAGGAGCCGCCACTTCTTGTCAGAGGCACGGAGCTCAATGGACAGCTTGGAGCCTTGGACCAATGGTAAAGCACCATTGGCCCAACCTGTCCAATAAAAATGCTGCAGTGGAGGCACGCCTCTCACCGCAGTGTCATAGAAGGGGGCGTGTCCAAAAGACAAATGCTCCCAACCAGCCCAGCCCTCTTAACTACAAGGAAAAAAAAAAAAAAAACGTGTTTATGCAAGATTTACCCACAATCCCGTGTTTTTCCTCACACAGTTAAGAGGAGGAATGAGAATCTGCTGCTGTTAAAAAGGTTCTGTTATAATCAATACTATTATGCTATATGTTATTAGATAATTATTGTGATGTTTATCTATTTACTGTGAAATTACTGCTTGTAAATTATAACTTCAAACTTCAGTAATTTGTCCGTTAATTCACCTGCTTGAGTACAGATTTTGAAAATATAGTAAAGGACCTTAAAAACAATACAGAATAATTGTTTGTATATGACATATGGTAATTAACCCCTTGCCACCCAGGCCAATTCTGACACTACTCTCCATGTAAAAATCATCTTTTTTTTTTGCTAGAAAATTACTCAGAAGCCCCAAACATATATTATATATATATATAGTTTTAGAAGAGACCCTAGGGAATAAAATGGTGGTCATTGCAACATTTTATGTCACACGTCATTTGCGCAGCAATTTTTTTAATGCTTTTTTTTTGGGGGGGGGGGAAGTTAGCTAGATTCTTTTGTATAATGTGTAAGATAATGTTACGGCAAGTAAATACATACTGAACACTTTTTTAAATTGCGCACGCTTGTTGAATGGCGCCAAATCTCAGTACTTAAAAATCTCCATGGGTGACACTTTAAATTTATTTATTTTTTTGCAGAGGAGGTCTAGTGCTAGAATTATTGCTCTCGCTCTAACGATTGCGGGGTATGTAACCCATGTGTATCCGTCTCTGATACTAGCCAGTGATCCCTATGACCAAGCTTCTGGGGGGGGGGGGGGGGGGGGTAGTGAAATGCGTTGGGTACCACTCTCTTCACCTCTCCAGGAATTCTTGGATGTGCGACTTCTAGGGGCCACCCTTTTCCGTTTCGTAAACTAGCCAGCAGGGGCGGTGCGTCCATAAAGGGCACACGGGCGCCTCCCCCTCTCTCCTGGCACCGCTCTATCACCATTAATCTATGGTCACTGCTGACACCCCCTATTCAGGTGTCCGGCCCCTTTTCGGGCGGCGGGTACCTGAATCACAGCGGCGGGGGGTGTTTTGGAAGCACCTGATTAGAGCCGTAAGCTCTAATAAGCGTCCAAATAGGTGAACAGCGGGTGCAATGCTGGGCGTTCGCTGTTCACTCAGCTATGTGTTAGCATAGCAAAGGAATTTTCTTTGCCAACACTGAACCGTTTTTCTCTGCCAATCAGGTGCTCGGGTATGTTACCTGTCACCTGATTGGCTTAAACGTCAGACTCTGTGATTGGACGCCCGATAGAGAGGACGGAAGAAGATATCGAGAAGTGCACAGGACACTGCCGCTGAACCGATGTGAGACAGGTAAGTGGCGGTCGATGCACACTGGCAGCATTTGATGGGGAACAGTAGCGGCAACTGATGGGAACACTGGCAGCATTTAATGGGGCACAGTAGTGGAAATTGATGGGCACACTGGCAGCATTTGATGGGGCACAGTAGCGGCAATTGATGGGCACACTGGCATTTGATGGGACACAGTAGCGAAAATTGATGGGCGCACTGGCTGCATTTGATGGGGCACAGTAGCGGCAACCGATGGTCACGCTAGCGGCAATGTATGGGCACACTGGCAGCAATTGATGGGTGTGGTAGCTGCATTTGATGGGCACAGTGGCTGCGTTTGATGGGCACAGAGGCTGCGCTTGATGGGCGCAGTGGCGGCGATTGATGGGCGCAGTGGCGGCGATTGATGGGCGCAGTGGCTGCGATTGATGGGCGCAGTGGCTGCGATTGATGGGCGCAGTGGCTGCGATTGATGGGCGCAGTGGCTGCGATTGATGGGCGCAGGGGCTGCGTTTCATGGGCGCAGTGGCTGCGTTTCATGGGCGCAGGGGCTGCGTTTCATGGGCGCAGGGGCTGCGTTTCATGGGCGCAGGGGCTGCGTTTCATGGGCGCAGGGGCTGCGTTTCATGGGCGCAGGGGCTGCGTTTCATGGGCGCAGGGGCTGCGTTTCATGGGCATGGTGGCTGTGCTTGATGGGCACAGTAGCTGCGTTTGATGGCACAATAGCTGCATTTGATGGGGGTTTTTATCAGTTTGTTTGCGCCCCCCCCCCCAAAAAATTGAGCACCAGCCGTCACTTATCCCCGTAAATAAGCTTGGGGAGGCGGAGTGAAACATGTTGGGGGCGTGGCCTGGTCGGAGTCCAAGCTGAGGTTGCCTCTCTCTTCACCTCTCTGGGATATCTTGGATGTGCGACTTCTAGAGGCCACCCTTTTCTACTCTTTCGTATTCTAGCCAGTGCCTCACCAGCCACTGACCTCAACGCACGTCCCTGCTACAAGGGCGTGATAAAAAAAAAAGGTAAAGCCGGAATTCAGCTTTAAGCGATTGCATGACATTTTACAGCAACATTCCGCTTTTGCATTAAAAATCAGTTTTTCTTTCAGAAAGAGGATGACAACCACCCCGCCTAAAGAAGACGGAGGAGAAGCCGTTGAGCTTAGTGGTGATAAGGAGGAGGATTCCGGATGTATATGGAATTATCCGGCTCATTGTACGCCTGTATAAAAGGCGCCGATGTCGAGCGCGGCCGAGTCGCAGCATCAATTGGAAATGCATTTCTATTCTTTTTGACAGGAGAAATATTTCCTTCCATTGACCTCTCCTTTCTGCTTTAATTCAAGGCCACCGACCACTCTCCTGGGTCCCGGGATAATCTTTTAGGGGTTGCCGGGGTTAGGAGGGAAATGGCACAGTCATATCTCTCCAGGAGCTGCCTGGTGATAGCAATGGAAGGAAAGGAGGGTGGGGGGGGGGGCGATGAGTGTGTGCGCGAGGATCAGCATACAAATCCCCGCTAGTCTTGTGTACATAGAGCTCTGATCACCCAAGACCTGTATACAGGAGAGGGATACGAGCCATCAATCCCGCTCCTTGTAGACACAGGCGCTTCAGCCCCCGCCGTTCTCCAGGACCGCTCCACATCCTGCAATAAAGATACTCCACCCCTAAAA
>NW_027507789.1:12741895-13181895 GCF_037356315.1 Lithobates pipiens
GAACATTTGTTTTTCTCAATTTGCACTGAACAAATCCACATAAAGATTCGCCGGAGGAGCTATACCGTTTTTTTTTTTTTATACATAGACCTAATCATGTGATCTCTGTGACACCCAATCACATTATACACATATACATACACACATACACAGACAATATATATATATATATATATATATATATATATATATATATATATATCTCAGAGACCCTAGAAAATTAAATGGCGGCCGTTGCAACTTTTTATCTGGCGTGATATTTGCGCAGTAATTTTTCAATGCGTTTTTTGGGGAGGTGACTGTTTCATGCATTAAAAATAAAAAATAAACAGTAAAGTTAGCCAAATTTTTTTGCACAATGTGAAAGATGATGATAAGATGATGTGTGGTTTGAACGTCGTTTACATATGTGGGCGCGACTTACGTATGCACTCATTTCTGCAAGCATGCGGAGACGGGGGCACTTTCAATTTTATTTTATATTGTTAATTTTACTTTTCTTTCTCTATTTTGAATCTTTCTTTTTACATTTTTTTTTGTTGATCACTTTTATTTCCATTATAAGGAACGTAAACATCCCTTATAATAGAAATAGTGCATGACAGGTCCTCTTTACAGTGAGATCCGTGGTCAATAAGTCCCCACATTTCACCTCTAGGCTGGGAAGTCCAAAAAAAAAAAAAAAAAAAAAAAAAAAAAAGATGCTCGCTTCCCAGCCGAAGCGGCGGTGTTTTTTTCAAATGCAGATTGCGCCCAGCCTCTGAGCGATTGTAGAGACTTCGGGGACCATCTGGCCGGCCAAAAACCTCTGTGGTCAAAATCCACCGCCGATCAGATCCTTCTTCGGTTCGCCTATAAAATGATTAAGCAGCTGAACAGCCGCTATGATTGTTCTTATGGTGCAGGGAATCGCCTGCTCTAAAAGAAGATATCTGAATGATGTCTGTAACTGCAGGCATCATTCAGATATCACCGCTCAAAGTCAACAACATCGTATGGCGTTGGGCTTGCGGGAAGCAGTTAAAAAAGAAAATGGCCCCCCTTTAAGTCTGGGAAGCACATGTAAGTGCCCGTTCACACAGGGGCGACGCGACTTGCAGCGCGACTCACAGACGCGACCTGCACACGACTTCAGCGGCGACTTGCAAAATGACTTCTGTATAGAAGTCAATGCAAGTCGCCTGAAGTCGCCCCAAAAATAGTACAGGAACCTTTTTCTAAGTCGGAGCGACTTGAGTCGCTCCTATTAGAACGGTTCCATAGTACAGAATGGAACGCGACTTGTCAGGCGGCTAAGTCGCCTGACAAGTCGCGGTAGTGTGAACGGGCACTAACACCTCCTTGCTCCTTGAACCATTGGCTACATTTACTGCTACTTCCCTCTAGCATTCTCTAGAATAATTACATTGTATCTCTTTTTACAAAGACCTATGCATTCCCTATGCTCTTCAACTCCATCTAGTGGCCATAAAGTGGTATTTCACTACTTCCTATAATAAAAGAACATTCACCCAGTAGAGAAAATAGCCTCAAGAACATTTCTCTATGCAGACCCGCTGGGGGGATTGAAACATATTTTTTTTTTTTTTATAATTACACCCAATCACATGATCACTGTAATAAAAACCTAAAAAATACAGCGCTGTTCCCATGTAAACTTAATGTGAAGTAATGAAACAAAAAAAAAAAATTGTGAATTATAAACGCAGCAGCAGCTTTAACCGTGAGATACCCACAATTCAAATAATTATTCCCAAATAAGCTGCGCTATACTGATCCGATAAATGCTATGTGAAGCAAATGAGTGAATAAATAAAGCATGAAAGCAAAAAATATTAACAAAGTGCAGACAGGGAAATGCATATACTAATGTTCAAATATTAGTCCATCATCCCATCAACAAAAAACGTTTTGCTTGTAATCTCCAACGTGTTTTAAACACACCACACCGATATAGGAAAATTGTCATCAGAGTTTGCAGGAAAAAAGAGGACTTCCACCACCAACACTACTGCCGCTTACCAGCTACACTGATCCCATCTCAGAGACCAGATATCGCCAAATCAAAAACGCTTCCTCTGAGTCAGGACTGCATGGAGGGTGTATCCTCTTTAAGCGCTTGGTTCAAATGGTTAGAAGAATCCTACGGCCACACCGCTTATTCCAATGGTTAGAAAAATCCTACGGCCACACCGCTCATTGCCCAGCACATATAATAACGAAAGGAATCGCCATAGTGTGATATAGTCACGAAATTTAATATAATAAAAAAGATTGCACTTACATCAAGTAGAAAAAAACTTTGCTTTGTAAAACAAACAAATTCGCCGGCCGGCTTAGTAACGCTGCCCGTCGCTTCCGGGTCCAGCGTAGATCGCGGTGACGTCAGTACGTCGCTCCTCCCTACGCCGTTTCGTTATAGGTAACGTCTTCCAGGGGCACAGGCGGCGTACTGACTCACCGCACTAAATAGCACTGTGTACAATTAACTCCGCCCCGCTCTGAGCTTCCATTGACCATGTCAGTTAAGGGCAAGATTCCCTATAATGTGGGCGGAAATGAGATCACTTCCGCCACATGTGATCAGCTGTAATGAGATCACTTCCGCCCCATGTGATCAGCTGTAATGAGATCACTTCCGCCCCATGTGATCAGCTGTAATGAGATCACTTCCGCCACATGTGATCACATGATCACTGTGACAGTCACAGTGATTGTTTGATTGGGAAGCTCATCTAACTCCTTCTTTTACCCATAAGCTTCATTCACTGCCGCTTCCCTCTAGTGTTCTCTGGAATGGTTACATTGTATCTTTTGTTACAAAGTAGAAAGTATTTCCTCAGCTCCATCTAGTGGCCATAATGTGGCATTTTACTACTGCCCATAATAAAAGAACATTCATTCAGAAGAGAAAATAGCCTAAAGAACATTCGTTTTTTTCCCCCAATTCACACATACATGCAGAGGAATGGCTATACAATTTTTTTTTTTTTTTTTAAATAGGCCCCTTTAAATCTAATAAGCCTGTTAGAGACTCAAAGGAGAATATGCTGTAAAAAAATAAAAAACTGTACATAGCGGGAACATAGGTGGTGAGGGGGTGGAGTAGCAATCATCTGTCCCTTACATGGCTGCCCCCTTCTGGTACATATATATCATTACAGTCTATCAGGCCCAGGTAGAAGGAACGAGGAGGAGTCCATTCCACCCCGAGAGATAGCAGATTTCTGATGAGCCCCCCTAACAGCAGAAAAGCAATTCCTACACCCATCCCCCCCTCCTCCCCTCCCGACACCACGGTGCTTTTGAAATGACTTTCAGCCTGGCATCTTGTTGATGGGTGTTGTTTTTGATGAAGGCAGGATGAGAAGGAGAGAGATAAAAAATAAGCAGGTGTCTGGAAGTCCGGGAGACAGAAGCTCGGTTATTAATGATTCTCTCTCCGCTCGAACGCCGGATTGAAAACGGCCAGCGCCGCAGCCCACCCATCAATCACAGCCCGTCTCCTTCCCGACAAGCTGTCAGTCACCCCTCTCCAGAACTCTGACCCAAATGTATGTTCTCTGTGTGCCGCTTCACCTGAATTACTGCATCGTTCACCGGTCAGCGGGGCCGCTCACCTTAGAAAAGCGCCCGCGATTATTTCAACGGCAATGGGCAAAAATCAATCGGCCGCCTCCATCTGTCATGTTCTTACAGCATTTTCTGCAATGGTGGTATGTTCTCCAGCCGTGTGCTACGCTCAGTCTAGCCATCCATATAGCCTTCCTGATGGCCCCCGCCAACACCGCCTACACCACCCCCCATCCCTCCGAGGTGCAGCAGGACAGCGGCACTGACTTTATCCACCTATGCCCCAAAAATGAAAAAAAAAAAAAAGTTCCCTCTGTTCCCACCTCCTGGGCCCCTCTGTTGATGTGATGGGGCCCAGGGACATGGAACTGAAGCACATTTTTTAATTTAGGCAGAAATTAACAATAAAGCTGCCCTGTTGTACTGGGCCCAGGCCTCATCATCTAAACAGGACCCCCCCCCCCCAATGATGGGGCCTGGGCCCGGTACAACAAGACCACCTGTACTGCCTTATCAGTGGCCCTGGCTATGCTACAGGCTGTGGCAGTGCCGTAATGGGCAGGCCAGGATCTCCAGAGTAGGCGGATTCTGGGCAGTCCTGGCAAAAGGAGACACTGGAGGGAAAGAAAGTGAAAAGGAAGCCGCATTCTACTGGCTTTATTCCTATAGGTGAGTTGCTAAGTCTACAGTGCGAAGGCATTTTACAAGCACTTTTCCATAAAAGTATGCTTCCTCATGGATGCCTCCGATTTCCTCCTGTAGGCTAGATGCCTGTGTGCACAGAAAACACACAAAGACTACAGTGGCACAAACAATGGTGTGACTTCTACAGACGGCGTGACCTGTATTACAACTGTGATAAGGTCATACCATCCCCACCATTCATTTCCATAACACCAGGGCTGGGACAAGGGGTGGGCAGGAGGGACAACTACCCTGGGTACTGTTGTATCAAGTGAGGAGGAGGGGTACCACAAGGAGATTGGGGAGGAGAGGATTTGTGTTGGGAGGGGGGATTTGAGGGGGCAGCAGGAGGTAAGAATTGCTCTAGGAGGGGAAATGTTGGGAGGATTGGGGGGGGGGACGACTTGTGTTGAGAGGGGAGATATGGATGGGGGGGGGATTTATACTAGAAGGGGGTTTTAAGCTAGAAAAGGTTATATGGTGGGGGGTGGAGGATTCGTACTAATGGGGGACATTTGCTAGTAGGGATGATTGGGAGGAATTTGTGCTAGGACGGAAAACATTTTTTTTTTCTGGGGGGGGAGGGGGGCTGGGGGAAATTGAACAAACTAGTACCTTAAACCACAAGTACTTTTGATCAGGAGGCCCCATTAAAAAATAACCTGAGCTGAATGCAACTAAACTCAAATCAATAGGGCTGGAACACAGTCCTATATACAGTACAGTATACAATATATATCTTAAAGTTTGTGGATGCCTTATCACCATGCCTACTATATGGGGGAAAAAACTATGTGGACCTCCTCCTTATGGCCAGTTCAGATGTCTCCAGTGAAGAGTCCTGGTAATCCTCCATCATTCAAAGACTTTGTAGACAATGGTGCTTTTCCAACCTTGTGGTAACAGTTTGGCGAAGACCCTTTTCTGTTCCAGCATGACTAGGACCCCGTGTACAAAGCCAGCTCCATAAAGACATGGTGCGACCAGTTTGGTGTGGAGGAATTCGAGTGTCCTGCACAGAGCCCTGACCTCAACCCTACCAAACACTTTTGGGAAAAACTATAATGCCGATTGTGGGGCAGGTTTTTATTTTTATTTTGTGTTCAATGTGAAGCTGGATGTGTGAGCCAGGTCTTCTAATCCCACATCAGTGCCTAACCTCACAAATGGGCACACGTTTCCAGAGACGCCCTCTGAAATCTTGTGGAAATCCTTCCCAGAAGAGTGGAGGATGTTCTATACTCACAAAGGGTAACTGCAAAATAATGACCGTGGTTTTGGTATGGGATGTCAATAAAGCTCATGTAGGCATGATAGTCAAGTGGTGTGCTAATTGCACCACAATGAACTATAGGTGTGGCAAAAATGCACTAACAATGGGGGGGGGGGCATCGTTGAATGACTAGGTGGTTGGAGCAGAAAGCCTTGTCTAAACCTGCAGAGCGGGTGTATACACAGCTTGTATCCCCCATTGGTGTCCCTATCTTCGAGGAGGACTTGGACCCCCTTATCCCCTCTTTATCTACGCCCCAGTACATACATAATCCATAAAATGTAGCACCAGAAAAAAAAAAAAAAAAGGACTTTAAGGGGGGCATTTACTAAAGGCAAACAGACTGCACTTTGCAAGTGCAGATGTTCCAGAGCTTAGTAAATGAGGGGAAGCTCTGCCGATTTCCATCATCCAATACAACTTCATGAAACAAGATACCGAAAAGGTACATGGGACACCCCTAACGCCATCTGACCATATACAGCATGTGTGCCAGCGGTGTGCCTCAACACCTGTACCAATGTGCTTGCGGTCATACACATAACCAGGCCCGGACTGGCCAGAGGACACACCAGGCGTTTGTCCGGTGGTCCGGCACAGCCGCGCCGCATGGCCATGTGGGGCCTAAAGCAGCTGCATTAGCTAGGCTACTCCTTGAGCCCACGCCACGCACCAGGCCGGCCAGCCACCTACCAAGTTCAGCAGTCGGGGCTGGGGGGGGGGGAACCTACCCAGCTGCCCCATGACCAAGAAGGGGAAGGAGCTGCCCCCCCCTCCATGCGCTTCAGCTCCCCGGTGCTCTCCAGTCCCCCCCCCATTGCTCTCCGCCCCCCCCACCTTGCAGTCCGGGCCTGTACAAAACATAAAGGGGCACTCCGTGACTCATAGCAGAGGCATTGGCACTTGGATACGTGATTACCATACAAATTATCCCAGCACCTATTTCTCGGGTTATTTGCTGAAGTCATTATCTTTCTTTCCAATTGATATTTTCTTTTTCTAATAATATTGTAACAAAAACATTCCAAGTCAGATATTTTGCCCTCTTGAAAAATCCATTTGTCCTCCAAGCCCCCCCCCCTTTAGCTGAATCTGTCCCCAGATCAGCGCTCCGTCTAAATCAGATTAAATCTTTACTCAAACAAAATTGAAGATTTGCATCGCTCCTCATTTTCAAAGGTGATTCTCTCTATTTTTTTTTTCCCTATCCCCCCTCGTCCTCCCTCCTTCCTCGTCTTCCGGTGAAAAATCCATGTGTGTAGTGGAGCTAATTGACTGCGAATGACTTTCAGAGGCAGCCAAGGACGAGACTTAAATATGGACGGGGAGAAGTTAACCTTTCCCTTGCCTGGGGTCCAAACCCGCTGCAAGGCCAATGTGCAAAGGGGTGGAAGGGGGTCCTAGAGCAAGATGGTAGAGGACACCACCCGAGGGGCCATAGACGGGCAGATCTGACCCGGGGGGGTGAAAGATTATGGCAGCAGCTACCGCCGGGAAATGTATGAGGCCAGCCTGTACACAGACAATGCCAGGCCCTCCTATTATGGACAGATGTACTTTACTGAATGGGCTGCGTATACACTGATCAGCCATAACTTTATGACAACTGACAGGTGAGCTTAATAACATGAATCATCTCATTACAATGACATAAGTGGGTGGGATGTGTTGGGAAGCAAGTGAACATGTTATCCTAGAAGTTGATGTGTTGAAAGCAGAAAAAAATGGGCATTGCAGTTTGCCGTGTATGGGGCTGCGTAGCAGGGTGCCCATGCTGACCCATGTCCACAGCCCCCATTAGGTGAAGACTTTGCATTTTCTCAGTAAATGCAAAGCATTTTTTTTTTTTTTGGTTGGACACAATGGGGCCTTGTCCAAACTCCACCTCGCCCAATCACAGAACACTTTGCATTCGTTTAGAAAATGAAAAGCGTTTTCTAAATGGTGTCCATGCCAAGCAAGCGACCTTCTGTGTTCACAATTCAGCAGGGCAGCCACTTGGCAAGGGACCTGGAAGCTAGTGGAGATCACTGTAGTAGCGGTGTAGTAGCAGTGTCTACTACAGTGATTTCCAGCTTCCATTGGGACCACACAGGTATGGAAAACCCATACTTACACTGGTCCAAGCTAGGCCTAGAAGCTAGTGGAGATCACTGTAGTAGCGGTGTAGTAGCAGTGTCTATTTCATTGATTTCCAGCTTCCACTGAGATCCCACAGGTATGGCACACCAATGCTTACAATGGTCCAAGCTAGGCCTAGAAGCTAGTGGAGATCCCTGTAATAGCGGTGTAGTAGCCATGTCTATTTCAATGGTTTCCAGCTTCCACCAAGATCCCATGGGAATGGCACACCCACGCTTACATCGGTCCAAGCTGGACCTGGAAAGTAGTGGACATCACTGTAGTAGTAATGTAGTAGCAGTGTCTACTACAGCGATTTCCAGCTTCCATTGGGACCCCACAGGTATGGCACACCCATACTTACACTGGTCCAAGCTAGGCCTAGAAGCTAGTGGAGATCCCTGTAATAGCGGTGTAGTAGCCGTGTCTATTTCAATGGTTTCCAGCTTCCACCAAGATCCCATGGGAATGGCACACCCACGCTTACATTGGTCCAAGCTGGACCTGGAAACTAGTGGACATCACTGTAGTAGTGATGTAGTAGCAGTGTCTACTACAGCGATTTCCAGCTTCCATTGGGACCCCACAGGTATGGCACACCCATACTTACACTGGTCCAAGCTAGGCCTAGAAGCTAGTGGAGATCCCTGTAATAGCGGTGTAGTAGCCGTGTCTATTTCAATGGTTTCCAGCTTCCACCAAGATCCCATGGGAATGACATACCCATGCTTACATTGGTCCAAGCTGGACCTGGAAACTAGTGGACACCACTGTAGTAGTGATGTAGTAGCAGTGTCTACTACAGCGATTTCCAGCTTCCATTGGGACCCCACAGGTACGGCACACCCATACTTACACTGGTCCAAGCTAGGCCTAGTGGAGATCACTGTAGTAGCCATGTCCAAGCTAGGCCTGGTCCAAGCTAGGCCTAGTGGAGATCACTGTAGTAGCCATGTCCAAGCTAGGCCTGGTCCAAGCTAGGCCTAGTGGAGATCACTGTAGTAGCCGTGTCCAAGCTAGGCCTGGTCCAAGCTAGGCCTAGTGGAGATCACTGTAGTAGCCGTGTCCATTTCAGTGATTTTCAGCTTCCACTGAGATCCCACAGGTATGGCACACCCATACTTGCAATGGTCCAAGATGGATCTGGAAACTAGTGGACATCTCTGTAGTAGCGGTGTAGTATCAGTGTCTACTAGAAGGATTTCCAGCTTCCATTGGAATACCACAGGTATGGCACACACATACTTACATTGCTCCAAGCTGGACCTGGAAGCAAGTGGAGAGCACTGTAGTAGGCGTGTAGTAGCAGGTATAGTAGCCATGTCCACTACTGTGTTTTCCAGCTTCCCCTGAGATCCCATAGATATGGCACATCCATACCTACGTCGGTCCAAGCTGGAACAATGTGACACTATCCATACCTGAAACTCATCTTTAAGTAACAAAATGCCTTGCATAGCAATTACGTATCAACTAGAGTTTTCCTTTAAGGAGGTTCTAAGTTCCAAGCAAACAAACTCAAAGTGAGAAGTCTGCAATGCAGGAGATACAAAGTGAATTTTCTGCAAGGCTTCAAAGTGATGCCAGATAGTGTCACGCACCCAAATACAGAAGTCAACCAATAAGGATTTGAAGCGATAACCCGCTTAAAGTTCTGAACGCCGAACCAGCACAAGCGACCGCTCCTTCCTATCATCAGACAGCCAGACTTGTGGTCAATTTAGACGCGTGTTGAAAAGCAACAGAGGGCAGGCAGCCAGGATACCGGCAATTAATTAAAGATAAACCTTTTGACACAAACACATCTAATTATTTTTAGAGGTTATTAGCCCGGCAATAAATAAACACTGATGTGTATTTACAGATAGAACCTGAACTTTAAAAAGAAGCTATCTGGAAGTGAAGCTTTAGAATGTACATGAATACCCAATCTTCACCCACACTGCGGCACAAATACAAGTTTTCTTTCTTCAAAAAAAAGGAAAGAAGAGACTAAATACGAACGAACGACCAGGTCCACCATGTTTTCTATGTATGCAGAAGAGTGAGGCAGAGCATGGACACAACTTAGATGGGACATCGTGAGGTCCACAAGGGCCAACGTGTGACCTTTGCCATTTGTTTTTGAGTTTGTCTGGCCTAAATATACCCGGTCTAGGTCTTTTAAAAAGTGAATTTCCCCTTGAGGCCACTTCCTGTTGGTTTACATCTATCTGTATGGTTTTAAAAGGAAACTGGTCATGGTGACTGCCACTGATGATCTTGGTCTGGTGTGGACTTCATCTGTTTCCACCCAAGGTCTTTCAAACGTGGATTTCCCATTGAAGCCACCTTCTATTGGTATATATCTATCTGTACTGATTTTGAAGGAAAAGGCTCATTGTCACATAGGTGATCTAGTCTGGCATGGTCCTCCTAAGGTCCTCATGTGCTTCTACCCAAAATCTTTCAAAAGTGAATTTCCCCTTGAGGCCACTTCCTGTTGGTTTACATCTATCTGTATGGTTTTAAAAGGAAACTGGATATGGTGACTGCCACTGATGATCTTGGTCTGGTGTGGACTTCATCCGTTTCCACCCAAGGTCTTTCAAATGTGGATTTCCCATTGAAGCCACCTTCTATTGGTATATATCTATCTGTACTGATTTTGAAGGAAAAGGCTCATTGCCACATAGGAGGACCACGCCAGACTAGATCACCTAAGGTCCTCATGTGCTTCTACCCAAAATCTTTCAAAAGTGGATTTCCTCTTGAAGCCACCTGCCATTGGTATACGTCAAGGAAAATGGTTATGGAGACAGCCATAGTTGTCTTCTTAAAATACCATCTGCTCTGTTGTCCTTTTTGATTAAATATTTTGTGTAAGCCCTTGTACACACGGTCGGAGATTCCGACAGCCAAATCCGTCGGATTTTGTCCGTCGATCTTGTCCGAAACTGTTGCATACACACGGTCGGACAAAGTTGTCGAAAAATCCGATCTTTCAGAACGTGATGACGTAATTTCGTTACGATGGGACTGCGTTCAGGCTAGAAGCGAATAGCTTTGATGTAGGAATTTGATCTGAGCATGCGTGGCACTTTGTCCGATCGGAATTCTCTACACATGATCGGAGTATGTCCTATCGGACCAGTTTGTTGGAAAATATTTCCAGCAAGTTGGAAAATTTGGTCCGACGGATATTCCGACGGAATCAGTCCGATGCATACCACACACAGTCGGATTATCCGACAACACGGTCCGATAGGACACATTCCGACGGATTCTCCAACCTTGTGTACAAGGGCTTAGACATTGTGAGGTCCACAAGGGACAAAGTGTGACCTGTTGCCAACTCCCAAGCACTAACAGAGCTCCTGATGGTGGAGATGGGTTTTGCAGCATGCTAGTGCCAGGCCACAAGCCTCAGTTTCTCCCCACCAGGAGGTGATCAACCGGGGCCGGGTACCAGATGTAGCAAATAGGGATCAAGCAGACACATAGTCAAGGTATAAGCCAGAGGTCGGTAACAAGTGGTTGTGAAGATACAGGTGGCAGCAGGAGTACAAGGAGCAATATATTGGCTGGAGAGATCACCATAATCTGGCAAACAGGAAGTGCAAAGGCATGGCTTAAATAGGAAGTTTATGGGAGGAGCAAAGGGTTCAAGGCTTACCAGAAACAAGTTCGAAAGTAAGGTTGTACAAGGGATCAGACAGGGAGCTGTCCAGCATCTCAGGTGGCACAGTAAGGAGAGCTAGTGCCGGACATGACAGAAGTCCTGGGTTTGGACCCAGATCCCGGCACAAGGGCCAAAGTGTGACTGTGTGCCATTAGGTTTCCCCAGTATATCTGGTCTAGATCTTGCTCCCATAAATACACAATATCCATTTTACCAGATTATCGTGTAGATGCCAGAGAAGAAAAAAGTTCAAATTTGCTATTGTAGTAGAAGAGAACACCATTTGGTATATAAACTCTGCACAACAGTGTAGGGGGGTGGGAAGCCGTGGTTAGAGGAAAGAAATTTGCACTGTGTATTGCTGGCCTAAGCCCTTGTACACACGGTCGGAGATTCCGACAGAATGTGTCTGATCGGACCGTTTTGTCGGATATTCCGACTGTGTGTGGTCTCCATCGGACTGTTTCCGTCGGATTATCCGACGGACCAAGTTTTCCAACTTGCCCGTAAAATTTTCTGACAAAATGCTCCGATCGGGCAAACTCCGATCATGTGTAGAGAATTCCGATCGGACAAAGTGCCACACATGCTCAGATCAAATTCCTAGACCAAAGCTATTGGCTACTAGCCTGAACGTAGTCCCATCGTAACGAAATAACGTCATCACGTTCTGAACGATCGGATTTTCCGACAACTTTGTCCGACCATGTGTGCGCAACAGTTTCAGACAAAATCCGTCGGACAAAATCCGACGGATTTGGTTGTCGGAATGTCCGACCGTGTGTACAAGGGCTAAGACTTCAAGACCAAACAAAATCTAAAAATCAATACAGGGAGACGGGCACACCATAAATGCCTGAAAACATCTCCCCCCCCCAGACCTTCTTTAAATAGCTGCGCCATGCTCTGTTTGCACACGTAGATAACATTTTAGAGCTGTAATTGTTATTAAAACCATCTGATATTCAACCAAAGTTTCGCCTGTGGACTTTCAACCTGTGAAAATATCATCCCTGTTGGTTGTCTTTGTTGCCGCAATAGGATGTGCTATCAGGATCATACGGGGAGGCACGTTCCCATAATGAAGCAGGTGGCATTTCAGAGAGAGTGGCCTCGGCGCCGGGGTGAAGAACAGTGCCAGACAGCCTCATTTACATATCAGAAAAGTATGCAAATTACTATACTGCCTAGCTGGTGATTTGCCATTGTCTGTAGGACACGGATGGGAGTTGTAAGCTCCTACATTTAACCCTTTCAGGAAAAGGGTTTTCCGTGTGACTTGTTGCAATTTCCTTGCGACTTTAGTGATTTAACATTGCAGTCTATGGTGCATAAATCACAATAAAGTAAAAAAAAAAAAGTAGTGCACCTTTTTTAGTTGTTGCAACTTAAGATCCATTGAAATTAATGTGTTTTGACTTGTCACATCCCGGGTCCATACACGTGTTGTGCCCATTATGAGGGGTTCCCACCATCCCTGTACTGAGTCCTGGGGTCTGTACACCTTCTGTGCCCATTATGAGGGGTTCTCACCATCCCTGTACTGAGTTCCTGGGTCTGTACACCTGCTTTACCCATTAGAAGGGGTTCTGACGATCCCAGTGCTGAGTTCCCGGGTCTCTACACCTGCTTTGCCCATTATGAGGGGTTCCCACCATCCATGTGCTGAGTTCCCGGGTCTGTACACCTGCTTTGCTCATTATGAGGGGTTCCCACTATCCCTGTGCTGAGTTCCCGGGTCTGTACACCTGCTTTGCCCATTATGAGGGGTTCCCACCATCCATGTGCTGAGTTCCCAGGTCTGAACACCTGCGTTTCCCATTATGAGGAGTTTCCACCATCTCTGTGCCTAGTTCCTGGGCCTGTACACCTGCTGTGCCCGTTAGGAGGGGTTTCACCATCCCTGTTTTGAGTTCCTGGGTTTGTACACCCACTGTGCCCATTATGAGGTGTTCCCAGTATCCTTGTGCCGAGTTTACAGGTCTGTACACCCGCTGTGCCCATTATGATGGGCTCCCCCCATCACTGTGCCTAGTTCCTGGGTCTGCACACCTGCTGTGCCCATTATAAGTGATTCCCACCATGCCTGTACTGAGTTCCTGGGTCTGTACACCTGCTGTGCCCATTAGGAGGGGTTCCCACCATCCCTGTGCTTAGTTCCTGGGTTTGTACACCCACTGTGCCCATTATGGAGGAGTTCCCACCATCCATGTGCCAAGTTCCTGGGTCTGTACATCTACCGTGCCCGTTATGAGGAGTTCTCACCATCCCTGTGCTGAGTTCCTGGGTCTGCACACCTGCTCTTTCCATTATGAGGGGTTCCCACCATCCCTTCTGGATTTTGAAATAATTTTATAATAAAAGGAGAATAGAAGTGGAAAAGCTTAAAAGCACAAAACTGGGTGGGAACATCCAAATCTCCAAAAGCGTGCTGGAAAAAAGTAAAAAAATGACATCAGGGAGATCCTTCTGTTGGGATAGAAGAACCCAAGGACTGACTCCGCCCACCAGACACCTATATCTAAAACATAAAATTGTTTGAGTGGACAGACCCTTTAAATTCTGGGATGAGTCTACAATTTAGGCTAGGGATCAGGGCACAGGAATTGGGTATATAGGTTTCCACCAAGATCTACCGCATGCCCCGTGCCCTGAGCGTGAAGGTCTTGTCAGGACTACCTTTTTTGCCTGGCAAAAAAAAAAGTCTGAAAAGAGATCAGAAAAAATAAAATAAAAAATCCACTCTCAGATTTCACCTGGTCTCTGGTTACCTTTTTTTTTACATTTTACATTTTTACATCCGTCAGACCCGAACCTGACTACAGTTTCCATAGAAATGAATACCAGAACCCCCCTACCTCGTGGTTAACACGACATTACATATTTCCTTACATCTGCTCATTACTTGGAGCAAAGTGACTTGTTCTATTAAAACATCATCATTATTTTTTTTGGGGGGGGGGGGGTGAATGGTTTTCTAACTTTGTAATTAGAATTTTCTAACCTTTCGCACACTTTCCCTTATTATTTTCTTTACCGTTTTACAAGAGTTCAGTTTATTACGCCCTTTGTTAGCCTTTATGTAACAAGTCCGGGAGCGACGAGCTGGGTGCCAATTCACCTCTCAATCTCCGCTTCCCATTAGGCTGTGCAAAGATGATCCCAGAGTCATAAGCTTTAAAGTCCTAGAGCAGGGGCCAGTTTACTGTCCGGCCTGAGGCCACTGGAAGTAGAAAACGTCCCAACATCAATGGGAAAAAAATACTACCCCATTGTATGTTTCAAAAGGGAGTAATTATGCCCCTCATCAGTGTCACTGAGCCCCATCGTTGGTGTCATTAGGAGGAATAGTGCCCCTCATTGGTGTCATTGGGCTCCCTTGTTGGTGTCATTGGGTGAAATTGTGCCCTTATTAGTTAATATGGTGCAGGTAGCAACCAATGAGGCTTTACAGCCCAGCTGCTTGTGTCCTAGCAACCAATGTCTCACAACTTCCTAGCAACCAATGATCAGTAGGGGGGTGCAAAAAAAAAAAAAAATGGCTGACACGCTGCCATCCCCCTTCCCCACTGTCCAATCACCCCTCATTCCCAAGGGGCTGGACTGTAGCCACCGGGAATAGGAAAGGTCCCTGCATCAATGGGAAAAAAAGTGCCCCATCATTTGTTTCAAAGGGAATAATTATGCCCCTCATCAGTGTCATTGAGCTCCAACAATGTCACTGTGTCATTGGGAGAAATTGTGTCCTCACTGTCAGATCACCCCATGCTCCCATTTACCCCTCCCCCACTGTCCAATCATCCACTACTCCCACTAACCCCCCCACTGTCTAATTACACCCTGCTCCCATCTCCCCCCCACCCCACACTGTCCAATCACCCTGTACACCCATTTCCCCCCACTGTCCGATCCACCACTTCCCCTTCACTATCCAATCACCCTGTACTTCTGTTCCCCCTGCTTTCCCCCCCTACCCCCACTCTCTGATCACCCTGTACTCCCATTTCCCTGTAATGTCTGATCATCTTGTACTCTCATTTGCTCCCACTGTCCAATCGCCCCATGCTCCTATCCCCCCTCCCCCCCCACTGTCCAAGCGCCCCGTGTTCCCATCCCCTCCACTGTCCAATCACCCCACACTCCCACCCCCCCACTATCCAATTGTCCTGTGCACCCATCCCCCCTTCCCCCCAGTGTCCAATCACCCTGTACTCCCATAACCCCCCCATGGTCCAATCCCCCCCTTCTCCCATTCCCCCTACTGTCTGATCAGCCTGTACTCTTAATAACCCCCACCCCCATCCAATCATACTGCACTTCCCCCACTGCACCACACTCATTACAGGACACCCCCTTCCCAATGCGGTCTAGTCAACCCTGCACTCTCTTCCAATACCTTGCTACCACCATCTGTCCTTCTCCCCTCCCCCTCACATGACCCAGTAGATACCAGCACATACAAGTTCAGTATATCAGAATGGATTTTCGGCAATGTCAGTCATTTTATCCAGACAAACCCTGCCAGACTGCACAGCCAGGTCCTCGACCTTCACCGCAAGAAATGATGCATGCCTTGGTCAAAAAAAATTTCAATAAAAATCAGCCTCCCCCAGCTTTCTGATTGGACAATGAAATAGCAGCGGCACAGTGAGAGGGTCATCCCTTCCCGCACTCTGCTCTCTCCTCCTGCACACACGTCACTGATTGGTTCTCCTTAAAACTAAAAAAAAATAAAAAAAAAAAATAAAAAAAAAAAAAGAAGAAACTGATGGAGTTGATTCTCCACTGAAAAGTAATTCCCCCCCTGAATATATCAACATAATATTTCCATTCTGGCAATGGAAGAGTGTTGATAGGCTGAACAGCCTCTAGGTATCTAGAAGATTTCGCCTGCAGAGTCGAGTGTTGGAAATGGCGGATCGTCGGCGGTCATTGTAATAGACAATTTCAATAAAATGTATCAATAATTTTCTTATCATCTCGAAGGTAAAAGACGTGAACCATCCCCTAATTTTTACCTGCGAAAATTGCACGGGTCGCAGCTTACAAGTCGTAATGGCGCCGTTACGTTTCCTTCCCGCGGTAGAAGTGAATTGTTTGTTTTGTACTCGGCCCCAGACAGATGCGTCTGCCGCACCTCCCCACCCCACCCCCCACTCCCCCTCCGGTGAGCGATCGCTTCTCTAAATATCCTTCCCGCCCTCGACTATATTCCAATTTTCTCTCGGCGATCTCTCCCGCAATTACCTGACAATTGCTACCCCAGCCTTTCTTTCGCGCGGCCGGCTGTAATAGAGGCCCGAATTGTTTTTGATTAACTGCGGTTTTATTTCGCGGCGAGTGAATAGGCGCCGCTATCTAGTTAGGTCAAAATAACAGTTTAGTTAGGAGTGGGCTTAATTGGTTTTAGGAGGAGGGTGGAAAAATATCGCAGAGGAAAGGCGGGATACAGCGGCGGGCCGACGGAGGGGGGAACTGAACTTTGGTTGGCACATAATGCGCTTTAAGATGGTCGGCGTACCAACCTATGGAGGAGCTTCTCAAGCAGCGGCCTAGGGATCCTTGGGGGTGTACACTCTCCGCCCACTTTAGTAGGTACACCTGTTCAATTGCTCATTAACACAAATTGCTAATCAGCCAATCACACGGCAGCAACTCAATGCATTTAGGTCTCTAGACGTGGTGAAGACGACTTGCCGAAGTTTAAACGGACCATCGGAATGGGGAAGAAAGGGGATTTTAAGTGACTTTGAACCTGGCGTGGTTGTTGGTGGCAGGCGGGGCTGGTCTGAGTATTTCTGGGATTTTCACACACAACGATCTCTCGGGATTTACAGAGAACGGTGGTAAAAAGAGAAAATATGCAGTGAGCGGCAGGAAAATGCCTTGTTGAGGTCAGAGGAGAATGGGCAGATCGGTTCCAGATGACAGAAAGGCAACAGTGACTCAAATAACCCCTCGTTACACCCAAGGTATGCAGAATACCATCTCTGAACGCACAACACATCCAACCTTGCAGCAGATGGGCTACAGCAGCAGCAGAAGACCACACCGGGTGCCACTCCTGTCAGCTAAGAACAGGAAACTGAGGCTAAAAATCCCACAGGATCAGCAAAATTGGACCATAGAAGATTGCTTGTAAAAGAAATCCAGCAGCTAGTTAGCCACTCCGATTGCCATCAAAAGAGCCAATTGTCAGCTCTAAAAAAATAAAAAAATAAAATAAAAATAAAAACAGTCCAGAGGTGACGCCTATGTCTGCATATCATCCCAGGTATATACACTTGAAGTCCAGTGGCGTACCAGGTAATACCAGGCACGGCTGGGACAAGGGGTGGGCAGGAGGGAGAGGCTACCCCTGGCACTGTGGTTTCATGTTAGAGGGGCGCCACAATGTGAGATGGGGGGGGGGGGGGGGAGTGGGATTTGTGTTGAGGGGTGGAATTTGGGGGGGGCGACAAAAGGTATCATTTGAGAGAGGGGGTGCTAAGAAAAGTGATTGGGGGGTTGTGTTTAGAGGAGGGATGGGGGGGTGGAGGAAGAGGATTTGCGCTAGGAAAGGGGATTTGGGGTGTTTGTGGTAGAAGAGGTAATATGTAAGGTGGGGGGGGGGGGGGAGGGGACTTGTGCTAGTAGAGATGATTGGGGGGGGGGTATTTGTACTAGAATGGTAAATTTGGGGGAGAAGATATGTGCTAGGAGAGGGAATGTGTACCGGGGTGGGGGGATTTGAGGAGTAGGGGATCTGTGCTAGGTGGGAGTGATTTTCTTTTGGGGGCAGGGGGATGTGTGCTGGGGGGGGATGTGGGGGGAGAGAGAAAATTTAAGCTGGCGGGGGGGGGGGGGGGGGGTTCAAAAATCTGTGCAGGGAGGGGGATTTTAGCAGGGGGCGGATTTAGCATGGGAGGAGGGGAAATTTGTGCTTAGGGGGTAAGTGCTCAATTATTTTTTCTGAGGGGGGGGGGGGGGTTGCCAACACATAATGCTCATATATCTTTGGGGGGGGGGGGCGTAGTTTGGAGGGTCCGCCCTGGCCTTGTCCCGGGAACCGATACCAGGAATTAAAAATGTTGGCCCATCGAACTCCTAGTCCCATTGGCCGGTGCCTACAATATTAAGACAAGCTGTTCGCTTCATAGAAGGTTCAAAGAAAGCCAACCTGCCGGCACAGACCGCAGAACGGATCACCCAACTAAGAAAATAAAGATTTGTTCTGATGAGAGATTTTAGGCGATGAAGGTTAAAGAGGCAATTTTTAGATAACCCCGTAAATCACTTCCCCTCCCCCCCCCCCATACACATTGATCTATCCACAACTCTTTGATAATAGAGGTGATCGCGTGTGATGAGATCGGACGAGTCGGTCAGCTGTGCTCCTCACACATTGTTATCAGACCATCAATGGTTCTTCTTCTGTTCCTACAAGCCGATTCCCGCGGCTTCAGACGCCGCCCCGCAGCGGATGGCGCGACCTCTTGTTCCACTTCCATCTCTCTTCCATTCATTTCATACGTTCTGTTTTGTTTAATCATCAAACATCCGCCAAACATCACAGCCAACGCATTTTTTTCCTCCTGTACGGTAAAGGTTGGCGGCTCCCGGTCTCTCTGCCCTTTATGGCTTCTCCTAATTTATTGTTTTACATAGTCCATGTGAGAGTGCTGAGGAAGTCTGAAACCGGCTCCACCGTCCCGACCCAAACCTGGCCTACCTAAGATCCGGAACCGGCTCTACCGACCCGACTCCAAACCCGATCTACCTGAGATACGGAACCGGCTCTACCGACCCGACTCCAAACCTTACCTACCTGAGATACGGAACCGGCTCTACCGACCCGACTCCAAACCCGATCTACCTGAGATACGGAACCAGCTCCACAGCCCGACCCAAACCCAATCTACCTGAGATACGCAACCGGCTCCACCGTCCCGACCCAAACCTGGCCTACCTGAGATACGGAACTGGCTCTACCGACCCGACTCCAAACCTTACCTACCTGAGATACGGAACCGGCTCCACCGTCCCGACCCAAACCCGATCTACCTGAGATACGGAACCGGCTCCACCGTCCCGACCCAAACCTGGCCTACCTAAGATACGGAACCGGCTCTACCGACCCGACTCCAAACCTTACCTACCTGAGATACGGAACCGGCTCTACCGACCCGACTCCAAACCCGATCTACCTGAGATACGGAACCAGCTCCACCGCCCGACCCAAACCCGATCTACCTGAGATACGCAACCGGCTCCACCGTCCCGACCCAAACCTGGCCTACCTGAGATACGGAACTGGCTCTACCGACCCGACTCCAAACCTTACCTACCTGAGATACGGAACTGGCTCTACCGACCCGACTCCAAACCTTACCTACCTGAGATACGGAACCGGCTCCACCGTCCCAACCCAAACCCGATCTACCTGAGATACGGAACCGGCTCCACCGTCCCAACCCAAACCCGCTCTACCCGAGATATGGAACCGGCTCCACCATCCCAACCCAAACCCGATCTACCTGAGATACGAAACCGGCTCCACCGTCCCAACCCAAACCCGCTCTACCCGAGATACGGAACCGGCTCCACCGTCCCAACCCAAACCCGATCTACCCGAGATACGGAACCGGCTCCACCGTCCCGACCCAAACCCGCTCTACCTGAGATACGGGTTTCTGGGCAGATCGACACAAATTAATGCAATTCTGGATTCATCACTGAATGGATTTTTATTTTATTTTTTTAATGCAAACTTAAAGCCTATTTCAAGTTTTGCCGCCAAGTTGGGATAAGCCTACATTATTATTTTAAGAAATCCGCCACCTTTTATTAATAAAAAGAAATCCTTCAGCTCTAGTCTCGTGACTTTGCCTAGGCTGAGATGATGTTATCAGTCTGCTGCAGGCCACGGAAGCCTCCCCTCCCCCAGCGATAGGACTATACATTATAACTTTGTAGAAGGAGGAGGAAGAATTTTCTCAGTCTCCCCTCCCCCAGCGATCAGACTGTATAGTGTAACTTTGTAGGAGGAGGAAGCATTTCCTCAGTCTCCTCTCTCCCAGTGATCAGACTGTACATTGTAACTTTGTAGAAGGAGGAGGAAGAATTTCTGCCAGTCACAGGCTGTGTCACGCCTCTCAAGCCTGTCTCAGAATAACAGGGAGGTGAAGCCTCCATTAATCTACATGTATAATCCTACCCCCCTCATGTTTAGCTGGTTAGCGGGCAGGGAGGAGGAGGAGGGAGTTGGCTGTCATTTACCACTGTATACGCCCACGTGTGTGACTCTATAGTCACATGGGCTGCTCAGATGTGATAGGGAGGAAATGCTCAGCATACAAACACACTGAAAACTGAGCATGTGCAGAGCTGCCAACACTGATCTGCAAAATCCCTAGCTGAATTGGGGACATGGACAGAAGGGGGAGATAGAGAGCAGCAGGATCACCCAGGTTTTTTGCAGAGTACAGAAAAGGAATCCCATAGTGATGGGTGAGTATGAACAGCATGGAATACACTGTTTATTCAGCGTTTTTTATGACGTGGGTTTAGTGACACTTAACACATGCTTCATTTTCATTGTAAGTTCCTGTATGTAACCTTCTATGAACCTTCTTTTACTGTACAGCAGGATTAGAGAGTTAGAGCAAGAAGCAGCACAAGTAGCCAATCAGTTCATGTACTGACAAGAAGCTTGCTGATAGAAGGAGAGAGCACAGTGTATGCAGCCTCTCCTTTCACTGTCCAGTCACAGGATAAGGTGGGTACTAGAGGACCTGGGCTCAGAGAAAGTGGGTTCGAATGATGCTGGCCATCAGACTGAGGACCTCTAGTGGCAGTAAACAATACTGTAATGGGGGGATCTCTGCAAATCTGGTTTGTCGTTTTATCTTTTAAAGAGCGATTCGTTTTTATCTTATTATTTTTGGCCGGAGTTCTGACTCTTATTGGATGTTCTCTAATGGAATGAATGAAGGTCTGAGCACAATGCATCTGATCACTTTAGCTAACCCTTATATATACACATTCCTGGATATTATGCAGGCGGTCCATCTGCCGTTCCCGGGAAGATTCAGTAATAAGCAGAAATCTATTTAGGTCCCGGGCAGGTTTAATGTTTTCTATGTAAATAAAGAGCCGGTGCAATGAGAGCTTTATCCCATTATGGGGGATTTGGGATCTCGCTGTCTGTTTCCTATGGACTACCTCTGTCATATTAAAGAGATTAGGCTGATCCCAACCTTTCAGTGAAAGACATCCACCGCTTTGTATAAAGGAGACAATCCTAATCCTACCGGGAATGTATACCAGGCTCTAGCAGAATACGGAATGTCCGGGCATGATTTCTCTGTAAGAGAGGCAGCGAGCACTTCCCTGGAGCCCATAAGAAGGCACTTCCCAGGAGCCCACATGGAGGCACTTCCCAGGAGCCCACATGGAGGCACTTCCCAGGAGCCCACATGGAGGCACTTCCCAGGAGCCCACATGGAGGCACTTCCCAGGAGCCCACATGGAGGCACTTCCCAGGAGCCCGTATGAAGGCACTTCCCAGGAGCCCGTATGAAGGCACTTCCCTGGAGCCCGTATGAAGGCATTTCCCTGGAGACCGTATGAAGGCACTTCCCTGGAGACCGTATGAAGGCACCAACCTGGAGCCCGTATGAAGGCACTTCCCTGGAGCCCGTATGAAGGCACCAACCCGGAGCCCGCATTGAGGCACCAACCCGGAGCCCGCATCGAGGCACCAACCCGGAGCCCGCATCAAGGCGCACCAACCTGGAGACCGTATGGAGGCACCAACCTGGAGACCGTATGGAGGCACCAACCTGGAGACCGTATGGAGGCACCAACCTGGAGACCATATGGAAGCACTTCCCAGGAGCCCATATGGAAGCACTTCCCAGGAGCCCATATGGAAGCACTTCCCAGGAGCCCATATGGAAGCACTTCCCAGGAGCCCATATGGAAGCACTTCCCAGACGCCCATATGGAAGCACTTCCCAGACGCCCATATGGAGGCACCTCCCAGACGCCCATATGGAGGCACTTCCCAGGAGCCGGCATGTCTATGGCTGTGCACACAAAACTCTACAGGTCTGCTAGTCGGCGTTGAAGCTTCTACCAGGAGGAAAATTTGAATACTTGACAATTGCAATGCATACTTCAAGAGCCTGTGTAATTGTATTGCCTGTCCTATTCCATTATAACGCTTTACAACAGTGATTGTAAACTTACGAGGTATAGGGAGCCTCAGCTGTGGACCCCGATGTCAAAGGGTGACACATCATGTTCAGTGTATGTAATGCCGGGGAGGACCATCAGAAAGTGCAGATGTACGAGATGAAAGGATGATCAGGGACTGGGGATGTGCTAAAGATTTGGTTGAAGATGGGGGACATACTACAGGAGACTGTGAGAGGCTGAGGAAATAGTACAGGTTTGGGTCAGGACTTAGGATATTGTATGGGTTTGGTTGGGGAATAAGAACATGCTGCAGAAGACTGTGAGAGACTGAAAACATGGTACGGGTTTACTTGAGAATTGGGTGAGAGTCAGGAGACATGGTACAGAAGATTGTGGAAGGCTGGGGACATGGTATATAAGGCTAGTATCAATGTTCCCACTACAGGACAAGCATTAAAGGCATGTAGACCATGGACCTAGGCTTGGGTACCAGGTAAAGAAGACTATGAGAGGCTGAGGACATCACACAAAAGACTATGAAAGGCTGGGGACATGGTACAGAAGACTGTGGGAGGCTGGGCATGTAGTACGGAAAACTGTGGGAGGCTGGGGACATGGTACAGTAAACTGTGGGAGGCTGGGGACATGGTACAGTAAACTGTGGGAGGCTGGGGACATGGTACAGTAAACTGTGGGAGGCTGGGGAGATGGTACAGAAGAATATGAGATGCTTGGGACATGGTACAGAAGACTATAAGATGCTGAAGGACATGGTGCAGAAGACTGAGAGGCAGCGGACATGGTACAGAAGACTGTGGGAGGCTGGAAATATGGTACAGAAGACTGTAAAAGACTGAGGACATGGTACGGGTCTGGCTGGGAACTGCGGACATCGTACAGAAGACTATGAAAGGCTGGGGACATGGTAAAGAAGACTGTAGGAGGCTAGAGACAAGATACAGAAGACTATAAGAGGCTGTAGACATGGTACTGAAGACTGTAAGAGGCTGAGGACATGGTACAGAAGACTATGAGAGGCCGAAAGATGGAGACATTATAGAAGGACAGTTGCCCTTAAAACAACCCAACACCCCAATGCCTCTGATTCAACTGCAATGTCAGTTTTTTTTTTTTTTTACTTTTATTACACTAAAATGTCTTTAAAGCCTATTTATGGCTCCATGCCAATAATTGTCCATCAGGGATGATATATAAATTGCCCTCTCAGTCACGATGATAGAAGTCTCACAATTCCATTACAAGACACAGTCTGGATGGTAAGACTTAACCCTATTGTCCCTGACGTTTGCTTCAACACAACCCCATGATGATTTTTTTTGTATTCTATTCTTATTTGCATCCTTTTCCCCATCTCAGCACTGCTGATCTCCCGCACCCTCTTTCAGCCATGTTCTGTCTACATGCACTTGGTCCAGCATTGGCGTCCATTGACCTGGACTGGTTTCCTGATAACGGTGGACCATGCCTGTGTTGAGTGCATTAGTACTGCCGCCTGTAACCTCAACAATGGGAGAGACAAATTTTGGAGACAGTTGTCTCCCCATAACAATATTGACACTTGACTAGGACCTTCATGCCAGGATCACCAGGGATTATTTTAATCATTAGAGGGCTGGCACGTAAAACCCCCTTCCTGTCCAGTTTGACTGACAAAAATGTACCAAAATGTATTTTATATCATTTATTTTTTTTAAGACAAATTGATATAATTTATCTACAGCAGAGTTCCAACCAAACCAGGTATTGGCTGCCATCTTTTCAATATTACCAGCCTCCATTTACCTGTCTAGAGTCTCCACCATCAGTATCGACCACCTCGGACTTTGGCTTCCAGCGGGGATGGCCGCCACTCGGCGGAACAGTCTCATTTTTATACAAAATTCTCCCCTCGGGCTGAAGACGTCTTCTATTAATGCTCATCCATTTCAGGAGGTTGACAAGGCCGTGTTCTGTACAATACATATCCCTGGACGAATCCCTGGAGCCTGCCATCCTTCTGCACTGTGCCATGACCTCTCCGCGTTGTCACTTCTCTGTGTCAAATAGATCCCCCACAAGATTTCTTACTCAATATCTGTGAGGAAACGTTACAACCTCCCCCTGCTTATTCTCTCTCCTCCAAACTGGAGATATTTAGGCTTTTTATTTTCATACAAAAGATCCCTATCTCCGTCCTGGGAAAGGTCTGATAGGGAAGGGGAAAGGTGTGCCAGCACTGATTCAAATTCTACTCACCATTGCAACCAACAGGTCCTAAAAGCAGAGCCCCACCTCACTTACTGTACCTCAAACTCAGATTTCTTCAGGTCAGTCTGGTGATGTCATGGTTCCCTTCTTTTCTTCTCTGGGCAATCTTTTCTGAGGCCAATGTTGTGCAAAAACTGTTGTGTGCAGCAGTTTTTTGGGGCAGCGTGCCAACGCAATGGTGTATTCTCAGGTGGTGTTCCACGACAGTGGGGTTCACAGGAGGTGGGTTGGATGATATTGGCCTTCATTCATTTTGAAAGAAAAACTGTGGGCAGGCGCATTGAGCCCAGAGGGAGAAAGTGAGCCTGTAGGTGTGCAGTCTACAGGGAGAGGGTAAACCTACCAACGTCAAGCCTACAGGGAGAAGTTGAGCCTACAGGGGGAAAAGGTGAACTTACAGGAGTTGAGCCTACAGGAAGAAGGTGAGCTTACAGGGAGGAGATTAGCCTACAGGCAGAAGGTGAGCCTATGAGTGTTGAGCCGACAGGAAAATGGTGAGCCTACAGGCATCAAGCCTACAGGGAGAAGGTGAGACCACAGGTGTTGAGCCTAGAGGAAGAAGTTGAGCCTGTAGGGAGAAAATTAGCCTTCAGAAAGATTTTGAGTCTACAGGATGAAGGCGAGCCTACAGAGAGAAGGTAAGACTACAGATATTGAGACGACAGGAAGAAGGTGAGCCTACAGGAAGGAGATTAGCCTACAGGTTGAAGATGAGTCTACAAGCGTTAAGCCTACATAGAGAAGTTGAGCCTACAGGTGTGAAGCCTAGAGGAAGAAGTTGAGCCTACTGGCAGAAAATTAGCCTACAGGTAGAAGGTAAGCCTACAAGGGTTGAGTCTACAAGGAGAAGGTAAGCATACAGGTGTTGAGCCCACAGAAAAGAAGGTGACCCTATAGACATTAAGCCTACAGGGAGAAGTTGAGAGAGAAGATTAGCCTGCAGCAGTTGAGTATAGAGAGAGCAGGTTAGACTAATTCCGACTGTAGAGAGAAGTTGAGCCTACAGGGAGAAAACGAGACTGTGGGTATTGAGTCTACAGGAAGAAGGTGAGCCTTAAGGAGTTGAGCCTTCAGGGAAGTGGTGAGCCTACAGGTATCAATCCTACAGGTGTTGAGCCTACAGAGAGAATATTAGCCTGCAGAGAGATTTTGAGTCTACAGGTATTAAGCCTACAGAGAGAAGGTAAGTCTACAGGTATTGAGACTACAGGAAGAAGGTGAGCCTACACGTTGTTGAGCCTACAGGAAGAAAATGAACCTGCAAACATTATGCCTACAGAGAGAAGTTGAGCCTACAGGAAGAAGAATAGCCTGCAGGAGTTGAGTATATAGAAAGAAGGTGAGCCTGCCTGAAGGTGAGCCTTTCAGCATTGAAGCTACAAAGAGAAGATTAGCCTATGGGGAGATGGTGAGCCTACAGGCACTAAGGCTGCAGAGAGAAGTTGAGCCTACAGGGAGAAAATGAGACTGCGGGTATGAGTCTATAGGAAGAAGGTGAACCTAAGGGTGTTGAGCCTACAGGTATCAATCCTACAGGGAATTGGTGAGCCTACAGGTGTTGAGCCTACCGGGAGAATATTAGCCTGCAGAGAAATTTTGAGTCTACAGGCATTAAGCCTACAGAGAGAAGGTAAGTCTACGGGAAGAAGGTGAGCTTACAGGTGTTGACCCTACAGGAAAAAGGTGAACCTACAGACATTACGCCTACAGAGAGAAGTGGAGCCTACAGGAAGAAGAATAGCCTGCAGGAGTTGAGTATTTAGAAAGAAGGTGAGCCTACAAGGTGGTGAGCCTACAGGTGTTGCATTTCTCCGCACTTCCTATTCTGATGATTTTTTTCACCAGAATTGGAAATAGAACATTTTTCCAATGGAGGCACAGGCAGAAACGAAAAACACTTTTTCACAGAGCCAGGAGGGGTTTAATACCTCTGCAAGGATGGGCGTGAGCCTGATGGGAAAAATTTCTCTTCATTGACCTGTCCTATTGCGTCAGCAACCTCCTACCCACATCACCTTTAACATGGCCATCATACACGCCACCAAAAGCACCCAACAGCAGAAATGTCAGGGCTGCAGTGAGGCTGTTAATCTACTGATCGCTTTTTCAGTCCTTTCCACCCTCCTAATTGCCTTATAATGGAGCTTTTATTCCGTAGGTCACAGCTCTTGTCAGCTCGAGGAGAATAAACTCAGACCTAGTACAGGCTACGACTAATGGTATAGATCGCCACGTTCAAAACATCACGGCCGAGCAGAGGCAAAAAGCAAAAAAAATAAAATAAAAACAGGGTTGAGGGTTGCAGAGAAAGGCTCTTGGGAAATTCTTACCTCTCCAACGAGGTGCTCTTTGTGGGAATATTATATTGTTTGGGTAAGGAGCGGTGCCAGAGAAAAAATTTTACGTGTTATAAAGTAGCACTTAGAGCCCAAAAGTCCACAGAGGCCGCCAAGCTAATGGCCTCTCTGATTACCAGCTTACAAAATATGTTTTGAGTCCACCGCGCCACAATGATCAGCTGTACTGCTGCCTAAAATACACGTTCCTCGCTACCAGCGCATGCGGCCGGCGGCATATCCGTATCGCTATAATAAGTAGGGAAAATAAAACCAATTTTCTTTGTCTGGCATCAATTCGCTTTTCATATATGCCGCAGCAAACAGATTACGACCTAAAAACTTTAAACATCAATTTTTAGAAGTGGGTTGTCCTTTTGAAGGGAACCACATCCAATGAATCTTAAATTGTTGATCATATAGTAATCACCATAATGGTCTTTTAAGTTGCCCACAAATCACAGATGACATTAATAATACAGTGAAATGTTTAAAAGTTTACATTGTACATCATAATGTTTATATCTTCCCTTAAGCCCTGGTACGTCACCCCCTTCCAGCAGCCATTAGTCATCTTGATAGTCATCAACCAGCTTATACGGTCCTCAGACCCGCTACATCACGTTATACATTTCTGAGATGTGCCAAGGCGTTGGTGGAATCGAGATTTCTCTCAACGCAAAAAAAAAAAATGGCTGCTTCTTCAGGAGCACCGTACGGGACAATTTTTTGTGTTCTTGTAATCTGTGCCGGAGTCAAGTGACTATAAAAAAAACTCCACAATGGGCAAGTGCAGTGGAACAAAAGAAGAGAGACCCAAAATATGGGCAAGTAACCCACCATGACCTAATATATGGGCAAGAAACCCACCATAAACAAGTGCAGGGACACAAAAGAAAAAGACCCAACACATGGGCAAGTAGCCTACAACGACCCAATAAATGGGCAAGAACCGTGAGTGCATGGGGCATAAATGAAGAGGGAACCAATATATGAGCGAGAAACCTACCATGGACGAGTGAAGGGGTGCAAAAGAAAAGAGACCTAATATTTGGACTAATAATAGACCATGACCCAATATATGGGCAAGAAACCTAACATGGGTGAGTGCAGGGGCAAGAACCGTGAGTGCATGGGGCATAAATGAAGAGGGAACCAATATATGACCGAGAAACCCACCATGGGCGAGTGAAGGGGTGCAAAAGAAAAGAGACCCAATATTTGGCCTAATAATACACCATGACCCAATATATGGGCAAGAATCCCAACATGGGAGAGTGCAGGGGCAAGAACCGTGAGTGCATGGGGCATAAATAAGGAGGGAACCAATATATGAGCGAGAAACCCACCATGGGCGAGTGAAGGGGTGAAAAAGAAAAGAGACCTAATATTTGGCCCAATAATATACCATGACCCAATATATGGGCAAGAATCCCAACATGGGTGAGTGCATGGGGCATAAATGAAGAGTGAACCAATATATGAGCGAGAAACCCACCATGGGCGAGTGAAGGGGTGATAAAGAAAAGAGACTTAATATTTGGCCCAATAATATACCATGACCCAATATATGGGCAAGAATCCCAACATGGGTGAGTGCAGGGGCCACAAATAAAGAGGGAACCAATGTATAAAACGAGAAACCCACCATGGACCAGTGCAGGAACCCAAAAGAAGAGAGACCTAATATCCGGCCTAACAATCCACCCAAAATATGGGCAAGTAACCCACCATGACCTAATATATGGGCAAGAAACCCACCATAAACAAGTGCAGGGACACAAAAGAAAAAGACCCAACACATGGGCAAGTAACCTACAACGACCCAATAAATGGGCAAGAACCGTGAGTGCATGGGGCATAAATGAAGAGGGAACCAATATATGACCGAGAAACCCATCATGGGCGAGTGAAGGGTTGCAAAAGAAGGGAGACCTAATATTTGGCCTAATAATACACCATGACCCAATATATGGGCAAGAAACCCAACATGGGTGAGTGCAGGGGCCACAAATAAAGAGGGAACCAATGTATAAAACGAGAAACCCACCATGGACCAGTGCAGGAACCCAAAAGAAGAGAGACCTAATATCCGGCCTAACAATCCACCATTACCCAATATATGAGTGAGAAACACACTATGGGTGAAGGCAGGGGCACAGATTAAGAGAAAAATCAATATATGAGCGAGTAACTCACCATGCTAAATATATAGGTGAGAAACCCAACATAGACAAGTGCAGGGACACAAAAGAAAGAGATCCAATACATGGGCGAGTAACCTACCATGACCCAATGTATGGGCAAGAAACCTGCCATGGGTCAGTGCAGGGGCACAAAAGAGGAGAGACTATATATATGGGCAAGTAATTCATTATGGGCAAGTGCAGGGGCACAGAAGGAGAGACTTAATATATGGTTGAGAAACCTACCATGGGTGAGTGTAGGGGTACAGAAGAAGAGAGACCCAGTATAAGGGAAAGTAACCCATCATGACCCAATATAAGGCCAAGAAACTCACCATGGGCCTGTGCAGGGGCAAAAAAGAGGAGCGACCCTATATATGGGCGAGTAATCCACCATGACCCCATAAAAGGATGAAAAAACCCACCATGGGCGAGTGCAGGGGTACAAAGGAGCAGAGACTCTACCTATGAGTAAGTAATCCACCATGGGCGAGTGCAGGTGCACAAAGGAAGAGAATCTTAATATATGGGAAAGTAACCCACCATGATCCAATATATGGGATGAGAAACCCACCATGGGGGCTTGTGTAGGGGCACAAAAAGGAGAGACCCAGTACACAGGGTCAGCTTCAGATTCAAGTTAGTCCAATTAATTTCCCTGTAAGTTGGCCATAAATTGTAGGAATTTGGGGAATGCTCAGATAATTTGCTTCTCCACTCAATGTATACACCACACCATGAAAGGGGTCCCAGAGCCCATTGAGCATCGACTTAGGAGGCATGGACAGAGACATTGGGCTTTGCCACCCCCTTGGAAATACCCCCCTATAGTAGGGAGTATGCTGGTGCGAATTGAGGAGAGGGAGGATTAACGCTGGGGGGGGGGGGGGGTAAAAATGTGGGCTGGGAGTGGGGGATTCAGCAGGGGGCCATGCAGATTAGTGGTAAATATTTTCTTTGGGGGGGGGGCACAGCTGTGGATTTTGGCTTAGGGAAATGGGGGGCACAGTTTGGCATGTTCACCCTGGGCTCTAGATGGCCTTGTCTCGGCACTCCCCAGGCCTCATTTATCTAGAAAGGCTAAGTTGGGTTTTTGCTGACCCCCCCCCCCCCCCCAAACTCAGGCAGATTCGCCCATCCCTCCCAATGACGAACCGAGGAAGACGATCGGTCAAGACAAATGAGCCCAGAGGAGTCAGCCGAGAGACTGCAGAGACATCAGATCAGTGCTGAGCCTCTGAAGGAGCCTGCGCGTCTCCGAAGACAAGGTGACTTTAGAGGCATCATAATTACATGTACGAGAGCTGCCAAGACAGCCCGCCATCGTCCCGAGCCAGCACCGGGGAGGACAGCTCCGATGCCGGGACAGATCAGCGTACAGGACACACTGAGATCACAGAGGACTAATTGGGACAGAAAAGCGGAGTGGGAGAATGACGGATCAATAGAGCGCTCTCTCCGGAATGAGACGTATCAAATATTTTACATCTCGCAAACAATCTATATTTCTGCAAGATTATATTCGCTGTATAAATATCTCGCATGCAAAGGAGACCTAAAGCCCAACCACTGAAATCTCATACAATCTTTAAAGAGTAACTCCACTCGTGTTGAGAAAGAAAAAAAAAAAAAAAAAAAGGAAAAAAAACGTCCCCCTCTGGGTCATCTACCCTATATTACCAAAAGTATTGGGACACCTGCCTTTACGAACTTTAATGGCATTCCAGTCTTAGTCCGTAGGGTTCAACGTGGAGTTGGCTCACCCTTTGCAGCTATAACAGCTTCAACTCTTCTGGGAAGGCCGTCCACAAAGGTTTAATAGTGTGTCTATGGGAATGTTTGACCATTCTTCCAAAAGCACATTTGTGGGGTCAGACGCTGATGTTGGACGAGAAGGCCTGGCTCACAGTCCCCGCTCTAATTCATCCCAAAAGGTGTTCTATTGGGTTGAGGTCAGGACTCTGTGCAAGGCCAGTCAAGTTCCTCCACCCCAAACTCGCTCATCCATGTCTTTATGGACCTTGCTTTGTGCACTGGTCCAAATCATTTGGTGGAGGGGGAATTATGGTGTGGGGGGTTATTTTTCAGGGGTTGGGCTTGGCCCCTTAGTTCCAGTGAAAGGCATCAGCATACCAAGACATTTTGGACAATTTTATGCTCCCAACTTTGTGGGAACAGTTTGGGGACGGCCCCTTCCTGTTCCAACATGACTGCCCACCAGTGCACAAAGCAAGGTCCATAAAGACATGGATGAGCGAGTTTGGGGTGGAGGAACTTGACTGGCCTGTACAGAGTCCTGACCTCAACCTAATAGAGCACCTTTGGATCGACGGGATCAACGGGTTAATTGTGGGAAGCAGAAGACATTGTACTTAAAATTATATTGCGTTTTTAATTGGGGGCTGCAGTTCTACTTTACCCATAGTATAGGCAACACATAATGCTACGATATCCCACCAAGAGCACGTCTGGCTGTATAGGTAAACAGACTGCCAAGAGCCCAAGATTTACTTTTCTAGTGCCATCATAAATAAGTCACCATAGGAGTTGGAAGGTATTGCCTAACAATGATCAAAAAATAAATAAAAGTAAAAAATAAAAGAATAGCAAAAATATTAAAGATAATAAAAAAAAAAATATATATATATATAGGTGGAAGGTATTATGTTTTTGTACACAATTACAAATAATAAAGATAATATAAAAACAATGATAAAAAATAAATAAAAAGAATGGCAAAAATATTAAAGATAATTAAAAAAAATAATAAAAATATAACACACCGTGGCAGAGTTACTTTTGAGTGCCATCATAAATGAGTCACCATAGGAGGTGGAAGGTATTGCCTAACAAAACATTTTTTTTTTTATTAAAAAATATTATAGAAAATTAATGAAAATATTATGTACTGTGGCAGTTACTTTTGAGTGCCGTCAGTCATAAATGGGTCACCATAGGAGGTGGAAGGTATTGCCTAACCATGACAAAATGAAAATGAAAAATAATGTACAATTGTATTTTTTTATACATATGTTCTATTTTTAATATTTGTATTTTTTTAAATATTATTTTACTATCTATTCTACACACACACACACACACACACACACACACGTTTATATATATATAAAAATAAAATAAAAATATAACACACTGTGACGGAGTTACTTTTGAGGGGCAAACATAAATAAGTCATCATAGGAGGTACTTCCTAACCATGACAAAAAAAAAAAATATATATTAATAATTTATATATATATATATATATATATTATATATATATATATATACATATACACATACACACACATATATATTTTTTTTTGTCATGATTAGGAAGTACCTCCTACTCTGCCACAGTGTGTTGTATTTTTTATTTTATTATATTTTACTATACATACACACACACACACTATATATATATATATATATATATATATATATATATATATATATATATATATATATATATATATATGGTATAATAATATAAAAAAAATACAAATATAAAAAAAAATCATGACAAAAATAAAAATAAAAAATAATGTAAAAAAAAGTATAAATATAAACACACTGTGGCAGAGTTACTTTTGAGTGCCAACATAAATGAGTCATTATAGGACTTACTTCCTAACCATGAAAAAAAAAAAAATTATATATATATATATATATATATATATATATATATATATATATATATATATATATATATATATATATATATATATATATATATAGTAAAATAATATAAAAAATACAAATATTAAAAATAGAACATATATAAAAATACAACTATAAAAAAAAATCTATATAAAAATTAATATATTTGAATGCACGAATAGGAGTATTGTAAATATTGCCTAACCACACATGAGCAGGGGGTGGGGGTTTAGTTGGCGCACACTCAGACGCCCTCCTTCTTCATTTTGCGTCTTCAAAGTTATAGGCATGTTGTGCACATCACATATACAAAACTCTAAAAATCCATTTTGACTCCAGGGTGTAAAAAAATAAAAAAAATAAAAAATAAAAAGGGGGGGGGCGGGGGACTTTGCAAAGCACCAACAAAAACTTTGCTTCCCGGGGACACAGCCCTTCCAGGCCCGGTCCCTGTGCGTCTTCAAAGCCTCTGGCACCTCGCAGGGTTAAACCCAGAGGAAACTTAATGGCGATTCGCTCTCTCCAGCTGTAACTAGTTTAAAGCCGGCGCTGTAAATTTTCACATCAAAACAGCGTTTCTGCGGCAATAGGGAGAAATTGGACTAAATTTCCTGTAGCCAAGCTGGATGCGAAAACAAGACCATTCCGTTGCGGATTTATACCCATAAGTACGCCGTATATCACCGGCGCTCCATGGCTGCCAGCTTGGAGCCGCGAGCGGAGGGGGCGCAGCATCTGGAGAGAGAGAAGAGCGGCAGATTTCACAGGAATACATAACTAATCAGGGAATTAGGTTCTAACAAATCGAGGTAACCCCAATCTAAACGTTCCCGGAACGAGATGGGACGCCATTAACGCTTAAAGGGGACGCCACCCGATTTTCGAGATTTGACATATATGATGGTTACATAAAATTGTAACCAATCTACAATGACTGAAAAAAAAAAAGTTTGGTGAAGGCCGGATTCCCACCACTTCTGTTGCAATAGGCTCAAGCGGACATGCGTTAAATGCACGCACTTGAATTGACATGCGTGATGCATTGTGGCGCACCGCACTTCACATAAATGCATTTGAAAAGATATGTTAAGCTTTGTGCTTTACTGCTCCTTTTCAAAATGCAAACCCGCTAAAAACAATGCACCCCCTGTGTGGCTGATATCTTGCCACAAAAGTAAGAAGAATGGAGCGCCAAACCCAAAGTGGGAGACAGAATGTAAGTTTTATTTTCTGTTGCAAACGCATAGCCAAGGCGTTTCATGACTCAGGCCCAACCCCCTACAGCAGGGCTAAAATCAAGTAAAAACAATAAAAGATACTCCTTTTGTTTTTATTATTTATTGACTTATTACAGGGCTTTTTTTTCCCCCTTCGGGGGAATAGGTGCAGGTACTTCTTTACCTATCAGCCCTCGACTCCGCCTGGATCAGCCCTCGACTTCGCCTCCTACCTACCTACGAGTACTGTCCCTTGGTCCCGCCCCCTATCCATCTCCCAGTACCACCCCCTTTTAAAGGACTAAAGAACCAAGTAATTTGTATGGAATTTGATCTCCCAGCAGCCAGCAGAAAAAAAAAGAAAAAAAAGAAATGCATAAAATAGGTCCCCTGCAGTCAATGACAATAGACTCTGCACATCAACAACAGACCCCGTGGATGGGTCTTCCGGTATGACACTGACCCAAAACGCACCACCATGGCAATAAAAGGAGTGGCTCGAGAAGAAGCACATTAAAAGGTCATGGAGTGACCTAGGCAGTCTCCCGACCTTAATCCTATAGACAATTTATGGAGGAGCTGAAACTTCGAGTTGCCAAGAGATGGCCAAGAAACCTTAAGGATTTAGAGAAGATCTGTAAAGAAGAGTGGACTAAAATCCCTCCTGAGATGTGCAAACCTGATCACCACCTACAAGAAACGTCTGACCTCTGTGCTTGCCAATAAGCAGTGGTGGTGCGTCCATAAGGGCGCACAGGCGCCGCCCCCTCTCTCCTGCCACCCCCTCTAGCCCTAATAGATAGATAGATTCATGCAATGCATGAATCTATGGCCGCTGCTGCCACCCCCTATGGCCACTGCTGCCACCCCCTATTCAGGCGCCTGGCCTCTTTTTTCGGGCGCCTGAATTACAGCGGCACGGGGTGGTTTTGAAGCACCTGATTGGAGCCATAGACTCTAATAGGCATCAAAAAAGGTGACCTGCGAGCGCCATGTTGGGTGCTCACAGGTCACTCTGTTGTGTGTTATAAAGGCAAATTAATAAATTGCTTTCCTAACACTAAACCTTCTCTCCACCAATCAGGTGCTCGGATCTGTTACCCATCACCTGATTGGCTACAACGACAGGTGCTGTGAATGGATGCCTAAAAGGCGTCCAATCATAGCAGAGGACGGGAAGAGAGGATGGGAGAAGACATCGAGGAGCTGTCCCACGAGACAAGGCAAGTGCAGACGGCGGGTGAGGGGCACAGTGGCTGCGTTTGATGGCACAATGGCGGAAATTGATGGGCACAGTGGCTGCGTTTGATGGGCACAGTGGCTGCGTTTGATGGTACAGTGGCTGCGTTTGATGGGCACAGTGGCTGCGTTTGATGGGCACAGTGGCTGCGTTTGATGGGCACAGTGGCTGCGTTTGATGGGCACAGTGGCTGCGTTTGATGGGCACAGTGGCGGCGTTTGATGGGCACAGTGGCGGCGTTTGATGGGCACAGTGGCGGCGTTTGATGGGCACAGTGGCGGCAATTGATGGGCACAGTGGCGGCAATTGATGGGCACAGTGGCTGTGTTTGATAGGCACAGTGGCTGCATTTGATGGGCACAGTGGCGGCAATTAATCAGATGGATTGTTGCTCGGGGATAATAAGCTTCTTATATGTACAGAGGGTCGGTGACGACCGTACAACCTTCCCCGTACAGGAAACTTCGCGTTTTTGCCTTTTTTTTTTTTCCCAGCAGATGCAGATTTTACTCTTCAAACTGTTTAAAATGCTATTTTGACTTTGAGGATAACATCGCGGCTCCGTCAATCAGTCTTCCCTACAGAACGGATGAAATAGCTTTGCTGGCACAATTTTCAGACCTTTCCAAAATATCACATCTTTCATCTTCATAACGTCTCTTCGCCGTTTTTTTTTTTTTTTCTCCCCCTGCACTTTTGTTGGGAAATTTTGTTTCTCTGCTGCAATCGGGATATTATGGAGCGTAAATAGGGGGCGTCGGGTGCGGACCTCGCTCGGCTATCGCCGGCCCGATAATGACAAAAGAGCACCTGTCATTAGTTATTAGACATGAGGCTGGAGGAGGAGGGGGGATGGGGAGAAATCAGTGGCATTTTGATGAGCGGTGAAGGCCTCATTCGTGTGTGTGTGTGTGTGTGTGTGTGTGTGTGTGTGTGTGTGTGTGTGTGTGTGTGTGTGTGTGTGTGTGTGTGTGTGTGTGTGTGTGTGTATATATATTACACACACACACACACACACACACACACACATACATACACTGTTGTGGACCCTTTACTGGGTCATTCGGAGTGTGGCTGTATTCCATTGTTCTATTGTGTCTGTCTGCCTTGGGAGAACAGTATTATGGGATGTGTATGTGTATTTGCTGTCCCCTATCACATCAGAGGTCCACCCATCATATCAGACTCCCCCCATCACATCAGAGGTCCTCCCATCACATCAGAGTTCCCCTATCACATCAGAGGTCCCCTATCACATCAGAGGTCCCCTATCACATCAGAGGTCCTCCCATCATATCAGACTCCCCCCCCATCACATCAGAGGTTCCCTATCACATCAGAGGTTCCCTATCACATCAGAGGTTCCCTATCACATCAGAGGTTCCCTATCACATCAGAGGTTCCCTATCACATCAGAGGTTCCCTATCACATCAGAGGTTCCCTATCACATCAGGGGGTCCTCCCATCATATCAGACACCCCCCCCCCCCATCACATCAAAGTTTCCCTCATCACATCAAAGGTTCCTCCATCACATCAGAATCCGCATAGAACAGAGCTCCCCTCCCCCACCAATTATACAGTCCCCATCACATCAGAGGCCTACCTTTTGGCCCCAGCAGTGCAGCAGAAAGCGGAGGAGGTCTGGAGAAACTGGGCTTCTGTCTTCTCCCCTAATGCTGGGGGCAGCCCTGCATGCCCTGGATCAGAGTTGCCATAGTGCAAGCGAGCCAGCCACCCACCATCACTATAGCAATGCATGACATCGTGTTGTTGTTCGTTGTTATGGTACTGGTGGTGGCCCTGGCCTGCCTGGACCATGGCAACTCCCAAAGTTAATTCAGGGCCACCCGGGGGGAGGGGGGTCCCCAAATGGCACCCACCTTGAGAAACTCTGGTATAGAATTCATAATGGGCAGAGCAGGTATACAAACCGGGGGAACTCAGCACAGGGTGGTGGGAACCCCTCGTAATGGGCACAGCAGGTGTACAGACCTGGGAACTCCGCACAGGGATGGTGGAAACCCCCCATAATGGGCACAGCGGGTGTACAGACCCGGGAACTCAGCACAGGGTGGTGGGAACCCCTCATAATGGGCACAGCGGGTGTACAGACCCGGGAACTCAGCACAGGGTGGTGGGAACCACTCATAATGGGCACAGCGGGTGTACAGACCCGGGAACTCAGCACAGGTTGGTGGGAACCCCTCATAATGGGCACAGCGGGTGTACAGACCCGGGAACTCAGTACAGGGATGGTGGGAACCCCTCATGATGGGCACAGTGGGTGTACAGACCTGGGAACTCAGCACAGGGTGGTGGGAGGTGGGAACCCCTCATAATGGGCACAGCGGTTGTACAGACCCGAGAACTCAGCGCAGGGTGGTGGGAACCCCTCATGATGGGCACAGTGGGTGTACAGACCTGGGAACTCAGCACAGGGTGGTGGGAGGTGGGAACCCCTCATAATGGGCACAGCGGTTGTACAGACCCGAGAACTCAGCGCAGGGTGGTGGGAACCCCTCATAATGGGCACAGCAGGTGTACAGGCCTGCAAAATCATCACAGGGATGGTGTGAGCCCCTCATAATGGGCACAGCAGGTGTACAGACCCAGGAACTCAGCACAGGGATGGTGGGAACCCCTCATAATGGGCACAGCGGTTGTACAGACCCAGGAACTCTGAGATCCCATCAAGAGAGTCCCAGAGAGATAGAAAAGACTGTCAGGAGATTACCAGTTTTGGGTAGACCTTTCATTTCAGTCAAGAATTCAGAAAGGATGTTGCATTTATCAGATCTACAGACAAGCACTAGAAGGAGTTCCTGATATAAAATACCATCATAAAAATATGGAACAGCAAAACAAGACACCCCCACCCCCCAAAAAAAGTAAAGTTAACGATAATAACTCATAATAGGCACTGGCTGGAAGTAGTTTACCTTGAAATCAGGAATAAATCTTATCAGATGTCAAACAATGCGATTCTATTATTTTATTAGTGGAAATATCTCTCCATCAGCGGGAAGGATCCCGCGTTCCTCCAGGAAGGAATGGGATGATTTCTCACATTTATTAGCCATAAAACGAACACATTTTTTCCCCAAACATGCGCACGGAAGGCAGAATATTTTACCGGCGCTTCAAAGACGATAGGCCATTATTTTACTTTAGTGTTCGGCAAATAGCGAGGGGATTCGCGGCGCCGGCAGGCGTGACCCAGGGATTGGGGATCATTAGAGCGCTTTATTGGACAAGCCGCGTATAAAAACTTTGAGAATTTATTTTTTTTTGTTTTTCGCGAATGGTCGACAGGAGGCGCGAAAATTGTGAGATTCATGAAGGATGCTGACACAGTGCAGAGAACAAACGCCACCATCGCTTCACGTTAAGAGGTGGAAAGCTGTAAGCTCGTGAAAGACTTCATATTTCGGTGACCCCCGGAGAGTTATGTACTAAGAGAAGAGAGTTTGTTACAGAGGTTACACCTTATTAGAGGCGATTTATTACAGGAGAGGGAAAGGGCAGGGGATCGATTATTATATAAGGAATAGTGAAATGTGCGTCATCTGCTTGCTTTTATATACAGTATCTCACAAAAGTAAGTACACCCCTCACATTTTTGCAGATATTTTCTTCTATCTTTTCATGTGACAACACTGAAGAAATGACACTTGTCTACAATGTAAAGTAGTGAGTGTACAGCTTGTATAACAGTGTAAATTTGCCATCCCCTCAAAATAACTCAACACACAGCCATTAATGTCTAAACCGCTGGCAACAAAAGTCAGTACACCCCTAAGTGAAAATGTCCAAATTGGGCCCAATTAGCCATTTTCCCTCCCCCGGTGTCATGTGACTCGTTAGAGTTACAAGGTCTCAGTTGTGAATGGGGAGCAGGTGCGTTAAATTTGGTGTTATCGCTCTCACTCTCTCATACTGGTCACTGGAAGTTCAACATGGCACCTCATGGCAAAGAACTCTCTGAGGACCTGAAAAAAAGAATTGTTGCTCTACATAAAGATGGCCTAGGCTATAAGAAGATTGCCAAGACCCTGAAACTGAGCTGCAGCACGGTGGCCAAGACCATACGGCGGTTTAACAGGACAGGTTCCACTCAGAACAGGCCTCGCCATGGTCCACCAAAGAAGTTGAGGTCACGTGCTCAGCGTCATATCCAGAGGTTGTCTTTGGGAAATAGACGTATGAGTGGTGCCAGCATTGCTGCAGAGGTTGTAGGGGTGGGGGGTCAGCCTGTCAGTGCTCAGACCATACGCCGCACACTGCATCAAATTGGTGTGCCGTTCCAGAAAGAGCCTATTCTAAAGATGATGCACAAAAAGACCGCCAACGGTTTGCTGAAGACAAACAGAGTAAGGAGATGGATTACTGGAACCATGTCCTGTGGTCTGATGAGACCAAGATAAACGTATTTGGTGTCAGATGGTGACAAGCGTGTGTGGGGGCAACCAGGTGAGGAGGACAAAGACAAGTGTGTCTTGTCTACAGTCAAGCATGGTGGTGGGAGTGTCATGATCTGGGGCTGCATGAGTGCTGCCGGCACTGGGGGGCTACAGATCATTGAGGGAACCATGAATGTCAACATGTACTGTGACATACTGAAGCAGAGCATGATCCCCTCCCTTCAGAGACTGGACTGCAGGGCAGTATTCCAACATGATAACCACCCCAAACACACCTCCAAGACCACCACTGACTTACTAAAGAAGCTGAGGGTGAAAGTGATGGACTGGCCAAGCATGTCTCCAGACCTAAACCCTATTGATCATCTGTGGGGCATCCTCATACAAAAGGTGGAGGAGCGCAAGATCTCTAACATTCACCAGCTAACAATGGTCGCGCCCGTCTCTGCACCCGCGCACGCCTCCCCTTTAGAGTTAGAATGCTGAATTACAGTTATTATTCTGCTACAATTTAGGCAATTTGCAGTTCATAGAAGTTTCAGCTATTCAAAGATTCTCTGGAAGTTTCTCTTCCATTTCCCTTCATTATATCTTTCCGATTTGTTCTCCCCTTTTATTGAAGGTTAGAAATTCTTGACACCCCGACGCGGGATCCTTCGACCTCCTCGCTTCGCCTCGGCCGGTCCTCTTGGTCCTCCTTTGTTCTCTCCCGGATTCCGCGCTTGTATAAACAAAGCTGGAGGCGGCTTTCAGTTAGCGGCGCACAACAAGCCCTCTTTATTTTCCTCCAAGTGCCGCAATCAGAACAATTCCGCACGCCCCCTCCTCCACTTCTTGCTGGTGCAGAACAATGGGGAAAAAGGAGAAACAACAAGTGGACCTGTCCCTGAACCTGAGCCTTGGCGACCTCCGCTCGGAGAAGAAGCGCGGCGAAGGGAAGGCGGGGGTGATGGATTTGAATGCCGAACGATGCAACATCAGGATTCCAACGATTGGGGGTCTGCAGGTGTCATCCCCTTCTCCGTCTCTGAGAATAGATGACGGCGAGGCCTATTGTGGAAGATTCTGCGACAACAGCAAACATCACCGCCGCCACGGATTCAGCAGCTCATAGGCGGGTGGATGTCTCGCCATGGACAACAACGGGTGGCGGAGCTTGTGCGAATGAGAGAATTTGAGGTTCATTCGGGGGCATCTTTGAGATGGTACAAACTTTAAAACCGAACTCTAAAGCTGTAAATAACAAGATAAAAAATGCCCGCTCAATATAACACAACCATGTTATGCTGCAATAGTCACCTTCAATCTGGAGATTTCCCCTACAGTACTTTTCTTTTGATACTAGATGTCCTCAGCCTGATGGCCAGCATCACGCAACTCATTTTAGACCTGCCCCCCCAGCCTAGGACTGGACTGTGAAAGGAGAAGCAGCATAGTAACGGGATCATCTCCCCGTTGTTCTACTCTCTCCTCCTATCAGCAGGCTTAATGTCAGCACAGGAACGGATTGGCTCATTGAGATTTGATCGCAGTAATGAGAAAATCTGAGACGTCAGAATGGGCATTTTTCACGTTCGAACAAAATTTTGAATAGTGAAATTGTTTTTTCATTACAAATTGGATGTTAGATTCAAATGAAATGTTGAAGTACTTTTCAACAACATAAGAAGAAACGTTCAGTTGAAAATGTACTTTACCACACAATAATATTCTGTACCCCAACACTAACCCTTCTTACAACCCCAACACTACCTCATCCTGTAACCCCAACACTAACCCATCCATTAATCCCAACACTAACCCATCCTACCAACCTCAACACTAACCCACCATCAATTCCAGCACTAACTCACCCTACAACCCCAACACTAACCCACACATTAATCCCAGCACTAACCCATCTTACAACCCCAACACTAACCCATCCATTAATCCCAACACTAGCTCACCCCACAACCCCAACACTAACCCACCCTCACAACCCCAACACTAACCCACCCTACCACCCCAGCACTAACCCACCCATTAATCCCAGCACTAACCCACCCTACAACCCCAACACTAACCCGCCCTACAACCCCAGCACTAACCCGCCCTACAACCCCAGCACTAACCCGCCCTACAACCCCAGCACTAACCCACCCTACAACCCCAGCACTAACCCACCCTACAACCCCAGCACTAACCCGCCCTACAACCCCAGCACTAACCCGCCCTACAACCCCAGCACTAACCCGCCCTACAACCCCAGCACTAACCCGCCCTACAACCCCAGCACTAACCCGCCCTACAACCCCAGCACTAACCCGCCCTACAACCCCAGCACTAACCCGCCCTACAACCCCAGCACTAACCCCCCCTACAACCCCAGCACTAACCCCCCCTACAACCCCAACACTAACACACCCTACAACCAACACTAACCCTTCTTACAACCCCAACACTAACCCTTATTACAACCCAACAATAACCCATCCTGTAATCCCAACATTAACCCACCATACAATCCCAACACTAACCCACCCTACAACCCCAACACTAACCCATCAATTAATCCCAGCAATAACCAACCCCAACACTGACCCATCCTGTAACCTCAACACCGACCCACCCTGTAACCCCAACACTGACCCATCCTGTTGAAATGGATAAGAACTACAAATTAGTTCTTGGTTATCTGCTGCTATTTCTAATTAAAAAGTATAAATGTGCAGCACATTAGAAGTAAACACTCTCTGAGATACGTTCAGTTCAGGCTACTTCTAAATTCTGATTTATTGGTGGGCGGTGTTAATATTTTATACAGAAAGATACGTCATTACTATGTCAGTCTAATTGGTACATCTTATTGGTTACAATACAAGAGAAATGAAGAAACTTGATGCTTGAAGTTTGGTTGAAGCTGGTTCCCTTATCTCAAATGAATTCTTCTAACGCGTGGGATGTAGGGTATAGACGCCATCTTGGCTCCGAACGGAGAAGTCAATCTGTATGCTACATAATAAGTAAGGAGCATGGGAACATGTATACACATAAGCAAATAGACATTTTCTGATTATCATTATGTACATTGGATTCCTTAACACTGTAACCTCAACACCGACCCACCCTGTAACCCCAACACCGACCCATCCTGTAACCCCAACACTGACCCATCCTGTAACCCCAACACTGACCCATCCTGTAACCCCAACACTAACCCATCCTACAACCCCAACTTTAACCCTCCCTAAAACCCCAACACTAACCTATCCTGCAACCCCAACACTAAAAGACCCTGTAACCCAAACCACTATCCGATCCTATAACCTCAACAAGAGTACTCCTTCCTACAACCCCAACACTAACCCTCCCTGTAAACCCAACACTAACCTGTTAACCCAAAAACACTAACCTCCGAACATTGGAACCCCAAAACTAACCCTCCCTTATGTAAACAAAACCCCTCATTTGCCCACTCCTCCCTGCCACACCGGGAGTCTCTGCATTACAGACGTGCCCTGGGACATATTGGCACCGGAGTCCCGGACATCATCAAAAGAACTGTTTACAGCATCTTGATACAAGCTGATCCTCTCTGTCATCTTCAAGGGCATCGTTGAAATGTGGCGGCTTCTTTGAGGCCCTACAGACGTATCGTTCAGAACTCGCTTTGATCGGCGAGGGCCCTTTGCGTTCTCCGCAGGTGCCGCGCTCCAATAAAAGTTTCTCATCTCCCCATCTGACCTTGTCCTCTTCCAAAACAAAGAGACTGTCACTTGCGAAGGCTCCAGGGGACGCACTCAGAAAGCCGAGCTCCTTTCTGCGACTCTCTTTCCCTGCGGTTTATGTGGCACAGTCTATTTAGGAAGATAATTAGCAGGTCTGCAGTTCATGTCGGTGCGCTCATCGGAAAAGGAAAAAAATAAAATAAAATAGCGTCCCACGCTCCTGGCGGGATCGATAGCGAGAGTTATTCTTACACCTCGCGTCCCGTTTTAGGAAGTGGTTAATATATCGGGGGCAACGGTGGAGACGCTGTGTCTGGTGGGGGGAGCAGGGGGAGACGGCGATCAATTCTGAGGGAGTCAATGCCGGCGCTCTGAGTCCACCTGGAGCTGTGACCTCAAACCAGGACGGAGCGCACAAGGATCGGATGGCGTTGGATGATGACGCGCTCCCTTGAGAACGGACTCCAAACTTTTCTTAAAGGGACGCTCCGGATAAAAAAACGCAACGTTTTGTAATAAGTATAAAAAAAATAAAATAAAAAAAAACGACTTTCTCAAGTAGAATGTGCCAAAAAAAAAGTTCCGGCTCCACATTCGATAGCCCCTCAGGCTGAGCTCGCAGGCATCAGCACATGACTTCAGGCAGTCTTATTCGGCGATAGAGCGTTCCCGCCGCGGTGAGCAATGGACGGACACTGACACACACACCGCTCCGTAATTAGACGCAATTAACGTCTGGCTCCCACGGGGCTGTACTGTTGGCGAATGAATAAAGCCCACATAAACCCAAAAATCTGTGTCAAAAATGTCATTTAAAAATATATTTTGGAATCTGCAGCTTTCATTAAAATAACCCCATGGAGATCCTGCCACGAGGGTCCTTTTTCAGGCACTTCCTGTTATAGGGTGACAACGCTCGGTCCCGTCTCCCAGTTGTTCTACCTCGGTTGTCACCCCGTCATGTTGGCTTCGAATGGAGAGGGGATTCCAACACGGGATGCAGGCACGGTCCACCGTGGTCACCTTTGGGAAACCCACCATGGTAAATGCTAGACATGTGCACTGCCGATAAATTCATTCTTTTTTTATTTTTATTTTTTAGGGTCATTCGTTGCAATCGCAATTCGAGAATTTGTAAATTTGAAAATTCAAATAGTGTATTATTAGTTATTCTTTCTATTTTTCTTAAGATTTGTAAATTCGAAAATTCATAAATTCGAAAATATGAATCATTAGTTATTCGTTCAAATTTTCGTAAAATTCATTCATTCGAAAATTCGTAAAATTCGAAGATTTGAATAGTTAGCTAGTTATTCTCTCAAATTTTCGTAAATTCATAAATTGGAAAAAAATTAGAATAGTTAGCTAGTTATTCTCTCAAATTTTCGTAAATTCGTAAATTGGAAAAAATTTGGTTAGCTAGTTATTCTCTCAAATTTTCGGAAATTCATAAATTGGAAAACATTTGAATATTTAGCTACTTATTCTTTCAAATTTTTGTAAATTCATAAAATTCTAAAAATTTTAATAGTTAGCTACTTATTCTTTCGAATTTTTCGTAAATTCGTACATTTGACAAATTCGACTATTTGTAAATTTGAAAATTCAAACAGTTTATTAGTTATTCTAATTTTCTTAAAATTTGTAAATTCGAAAATTCATGAATTCGAAAATATGAATAGTTAGTTATTCGTTCAAATTTTCGTAAATGAATTAGAAAATTCGTATAATTCGAAGATTTGAATAGATAGCTAGTAATTCTCTCAAATTTTCGTAAATTCATAAATTGGAAAAAATTTGAATAGTTAGCTAGTTATTCTCTCAAATTTTCGTAAATTCATAAATTGGAAAAAATTCGAATAGTTAGCTAGTTATTCTCTCAAATTTTCGTAAATTCATAAATTGGAAAAAATTCGAATAGTTAGCTAGTTATTCTTTAAAATTTTCATAAATTCATAAATTTGAATAGTTAGCTACTTATTCTTTAGAAATTTTGGTAAATTCGTACATTCGACAAATTCAAAAATTTGTAAATTCGAAAATTCTAAAGAATAACTAATAATAACTATTAAATTATAGGTATTGGAATTTCCTTTCAAATTTGGCTGTTAGTGAACGTAAAGCATACGAATTCATCCAAAATGACGAATGGCGCATCTAAACAAATGGAATGGAACAAATTAATAATAAATAATAATACACTTTTATTATTATTATTATTATTAATAATAATGTGTTACATTCCATTCGTTTAGATACAGCATCTGTTATTTTGGATAATTTGTAACTTCGGATAAATTCGTATTTGTTCCGTTCACGAACAGCCAAAAAGTTCCAAACAAAGTTGGGAGCGTGAAATTGTCTTTATGGACCTTGCTTTGTGCACTGGTCCAAATCATTTGGTGGAGGGGGGATTATGGTGTGGGGGGGGAGGTGGGATTATGGTGTGGGGGATGTTTTTATCAGGGGTTGGGTTTGGTCCCTTAGTTCCAGTGAAGGGAACCCTTAAGGCGTCAGCATACCAAGACATTTTGGACAATTTCATGCTCCCAACGTTGTGGGAACAGTTTGGGGATGGCCCCTTCCTGATCCAACATGACTGAGCACCAGAGCACAAAGCAAGGTCCATAAAGACACGGATGAGCGAGTTTGGGGTGGAGGAACTTCACTGGCCTCAACCCAACAGAACACCTTTGGGATGAATTAGAGCGGAGACTGCGAGCCAGGCCTTCTCGTCCAACATCAGTGCCTGACCTCACAAATACTCTTCTAGAAGAATGGTCAAACATTCCCATAGACACCCTCCTAAACCTTGTGGACGGCCTTCCCAGAAGAGGTGAAGCTGTTATAGCTGCAAAGGGCCAACTCAATATTGAACCCTACGGACTAAGACTGGGATGCCGTTAAAGACCATGTGTGTGTGTAAAGGTAGGTGTCCCAATATTTTTGACAATAAAGTGTACGACTCACAAAGCACTGAATCCAGAGCCGGGCCAGCGCGATCGCGCAATTGTCAAAGTGACGCAGTACCGTATTGCAAAAAAAAAAAAAAAACAGGCTGGCCGGGAAGTGGGTAGAAATCTTTCGGAGCTGAAGTGGTTAAAAGGCATCCGATGTACCGTTTATTATACGAAGTAGCGATTACGGATAAAATATCGCGCTCTAAATTCCGCAGATCCGATTAACCCCTTGTGATTGGACTCGAGCGGCGGTGGGAAGAAAAAAAATTATGACTGTACACGTCTCGCGGAGCGCGGCCATCGATCAGCGTTGTTCTCAATCAATCTGCCGCCTTGCAGTCAGGAGTGGCACATTCATACGTCAAGCTGGGATGATGAACGTTCCCCCCTCTGATTAATAAACACCCTCGTTAACTTCTCTCCGTCCCGAGGGGGAGGGGGAGGGGGGGGCCCCAAATATTTCATCAAGAGGGGACAGCAATGAGGGAACGCTGACTTGACATGATGATGACCTCCATCTGCGTACCTGCATGCGATTTGGGATTTGATGACGGACGGCTGACAGGCTTAAAGCAGAACTCCGGACTCAGGAAATGTAATGTAGAGACAGAGTGCATCCCACATCCCATCCTCTCCTGTTCTGGGGGGGGGGGGGGGGGGGGGGCTGAAATCCTACAAAATGCTCATTGTGAGAATCTGTCTTCAATAAAAACGGGAGGATTCCCAGAGCTGTGATACAAAAAGAACACATCCCCCGCATCCTGCATGCAAAGTTTTCTGTATAGTTAAAAACACCCCCAGTATAGTGAACCCCTGGGGCGGGGGATGCCATTATTTAATGCCTCCCAAAAGCAAAAAGTGTCGCTGCTCTGTTTCAAATGCTGCATTGCGCCACCTCAGACACAGTCTGCCCGGACAGTATGGTCACCCGCTGACTCGGCACCATCCACAGGCAGTTTAACTCTTCATTAAGACACAGCAAGTTGAATCCAACTCAATTTTACATCAGCTAATTGCAGTGCAGAGGATGTTTTTTTTTTTTTTTCCAATCTATTAAAGTGTAAAAAGACAAAAACTTGTCCCGTTCCTGCAAATAACGGACACTGACTAGCGGAAACGTGGAAGAAATAGGTTGGGCTGAATTTACTAGCACTAAAAAGGAGGGGAAGAACAGAGGAAGAACCCAAAATCACAAGTTGTAGTGGCTGTACACAGCCACTAGGTGTCAGCATACCTCAGAACAATACTAACCTGATGCAGTACAATACAACACATAATACATAGATGGGAGTGGGAGAGAGTATTCATATATTGCAGATTGCCAGCTTGATGGCGGTATTTACTTATTTCACATGGATTTCTCCATTATTCCCAGGAGGGGTGGGCTCTTCTCCCTGCCCCGACCCCTCTCATCTGCCTGCCCTGTCTCATCTCCCTGCCTCGACCCCTCTCATCTGCCTGCCCCCTCCCCTCTCATCTGCCTGCCCCCTCCCCTTTCATCTGCCCGCACTGACACCCCCTCTCTTCTCCCTGCACTCACCCCTCTCATCTCCCGCAGTGACACCTCTCATCTCCCGGCACTGACCCCCCTCATCTCCCGGCACTGACCCCCCTCATCTCCCGGCACTGACCCCCCTCATCTCCCGGCACTGACCCCCCTCATCTCCCGGCACTGACCCCCCTCATCTCCCGGCACCGACCCCCCTCATCTCCATGCACCGACCCCCCTCATCTCCATGCACCGACCCCCCTCATCTCCATGCACCGACCCCCCTCATCTCCCGGCACTGACCCCTCTCATCTCCCGGCACTGACCCCCCTCATCTCCCGGCACTGACCCCTCTCATCTCCCGGCACTGACCCCTCTCATCTCCCGGCACTGACCCCCCCTCATCTCCATGCACTGACCCCCCTCATCTCCCGGCACTGACCCCTCTCATCTGCCGGCACTGACCCCTCTCATCTCCCGGCACTGACCCCCCTCATCTCCATGCACTGACCCCCCTCATCTCCCGGCACTGACTCCCCTCATCTCCATGCACTGACCCGTCTCATCTCCCGGCACTGACCTCCCTCATCTCCCGGCACTGACCCCCCTCATCTCCCGGCACTGACCCCCCTCATCTCCCGGCACTGACCCCTCTCATCTCCCGGCACTGACCCCTCTCATCTCCATGCACTGACCCCCCTCATCTCCATGCACTGACCCCCCTCATCTCCCGGCACTGACTCCCCTCATCTCCATGCACTGACCCGTCTCATCTCCCGGCACTGACCTCCCTCATCTCCCGGCACTGACCCCCCTCATCTCCCGGCACTGACCCCCCTCATCTCCCGGCACTGACCCCTCTCATCTCCCGGCACTGACCCCTCTCATCTCCATGCACTGACCCCTCTCATCTCCCGGCACTGACCTCCCTCATCTCCCGGCACTGACCCCCCTCATCTCCCGGCACTGACCCCCCTCATCTCCCGGCACTGACCCCTCTCATCTCCTGGCACTGACCCCTCTCATCTCCCGGCACTGACCCCTCTCATCTCCCGGCACTGACCTCCCTCATCTCCCGGCACTGACCCCCCTCATCTCCCGGCACTGACCCCCCTCATCTCCCGGCACTGACCCCTCTCATCTCCCGGCACTGACCCCTCTCATCTCCATGCACTGACCCCTCTCATCTCCCGGCACTGACCCCTCTCATCTCCCGGCACTGACCCCTCTCATCTCCCGGCACTGACCCCTCTCATCTCCCTGCACTGACCTGGATTACAGAACACAGTCACGTTTTCTCCCCAGCAATATACAGAAGTTGCCGCACATATAAATGATATCTTGTGTATATATATTTTTTTAATGCGCTCTTTTAAATTGTACAGAGAGCTCCGTATTGGCCGGACCTGCAGACCCCCATCCATCAGCAATGCTATACATCCTCCACCCGTCAGAACTCTTCTGGGAAAAGCATGAAATATTAAGGCCGCCTGTCACAGTTAGACCCACACAACTGACGTCTTCCATCATGGAAACAATAAATTATATATATATGTAACGTGCGTGGACTGGTCAACCCCAGTAATAGGCGACCTCTGACCCTCCGCTGCCAAGGCCCACCGCTGATGTGAGACTTCTGATGTCCTCGATTATCTTAATTGGATCTGACATAATTTTGCTCAGTTTACGTTTTACTAATCAGATCTACCGACAACCGAAACGCGTATTTAAAGCTTAAACCAAATTCTTTTAGGATTGAGCTGAACAGGAAGAGAACAAAATGGGAACGTGTTGAATTATTTGATGGAAATTGTAACATTTTTTATATATAAATATTTTTACAATGTTACAATTTGCATTATTTTATCCAATGATTTGGACCAGTACACAAAGCAAGGTCCATAAAGACATGGATGAGCGAGTTTGGGGTGGAGGAACTTGACTGACCTCCAAATCATTTGGTGGAGGGGGGATTCTGGTGTGGGGGTTATTTTTCAGGGGTTGGGCTTGGCCCCTTAGTTCCAGTGAAGGAAACTCTTAAGTGGTCAGCATACCAAGACATTTCGGACAATTTCATGCTCCCAACTTCGTGGGAACAGTTTGGGGACGGCCCCTTCCTGTTCTACCATGACTGCCCACCAGTGCACAAAGAAAGGTTCATGAAGACATGGAGCGAGTTTGGGGTGGAGGAACTTGATTGGCCTATCTGGTGTGGGGTTTGTTCTTGAAGGGTTGGGCTTGGCCCCTTAGTTCCAGTGAAGGGAACTCTTAAGGGGTCAACATACCAAGACATTTTGGACCCTTTCATGCCCCAACTTTGTGGGAACAATTTGGGGACGGCCCCTTCCTGTTCCAACATGACTGCCCACCAGTGCACAAAGCAAGGTCCATAAAGACATGGATGAGCGAGTCTGGGGTGGAGGAACTTAACTGGCCCCCAAAGCATTTGGTGGAGAGGGGATTATGGTGTGGGGGTTGTTTTTTGGGGGTTGGGCTTGGCCCATTAGTTCCAGTGAAGGGAACACTTAAGGCATCAGCATACCAAGAGATTTTGGACCCTTTCATGCCCCAACTTTGTGGGAACAGTTTGGGGACGGCTCCTTCCTGTTCCAACATGACTGCCCACCAGTGCACAAAGCAAGGTCCATGAAGACATGGAGCAAGTTTGGGGTGGAGGAACTTGATTGGCCTATCTGGTGAAGGGGTTGTTTTTCAGGGGTTGGGCTTGGCCCCTTAATTCTAGTGAAGGGAACTCTTGAGGCGTCATCATACCAAGACATTTTGGATGATCTCATGCTCCCAACTTTGTGGGAACAGTTTGGGGACGGCCCCTTCCTGTTCCAACATGACTGGCCACCAGAGCACAAAGCAAGGTCCATAAAAGACATGGATGAGCGAGTCTGGGGTGGAGGAACTTAACTGGCCCCTAAACCATTTGGTGCGGGTGGGGATTATGGTGTGGGGGGGTTGTTTTTCAAGGGTTGGGTTTGGCCCCTTAGTTGCAGTGAAGGGAACTCTTAAGGCGTCAGCATACCGAGACATTTGGGGTTGGTAAGTGTGTTTAGCCAACCATTCTAAGTACTACTCAATCTATTACCACCGATACAGAGTGTGTTTTACTATATATGTATATTCCACAGGAACCTGTCGCATCTACTCCCGATGAGTGGAGAAATATCCATGAAACGCGTCAAGCTACATTTGATGCTACAGCTATACCAATTACGCCCCCGAGAATGTCATCAATACTATTTTAGTACTATTGTACTTATACATGCCATGTGATTCTGGATACAGTTACTGGGTGTGCCGCCCTTGGCATTTGCAGGCCATATTACCATTTTATACATTAGTACTCTTATTACTATGTACCTATTATGATTATGTGCCCATTTGTATATACTTTTTCATCCATCATGCCCATAACTTGTGATTTTATATTATATATATATATATATATATATATATATTTATTTATTATAAAAAATCTTTATACTATAACCTCTATGAATAAAATATTTTTACTTCTACATCCGCATTTCAACTGCTTCATCTAAAGTTCCAACTTCCTTGTGAATATACCCGATACCGGGATGGAGGCGCCTAACCGGGCCTCATTTAAAGGCCCAAACTCCCCTCTTTTCAGAGGAACTTGACTGACCTCCAAAGCATTTGGTGGAGGGGGGATTATGATGTGGGGTTGTTTTTCAGGGGTTGGGCTTGGCCCCTTAGTTCCAGTCTTAAGGCGTCGGCATACCAAGACATTTTGGACAATTTCATGCCCCCAACTTTGTGGGAACAGTTTGGGGACGGCCCCTTCCTGTTCCAACATGACTGCCCACCAGTGCACAAAGCAAGGTCCACGAAGAAATGGACGAGCGAGTTTGGGGTGGAGGAACTTGACTGGCCTGTACAGAGTCCTGACCTCAGCCTGAAAGAACACCTTTGAAACTAATTCAATCGCAGACTGCGAGCCAGGCCTTCTTATCCACATCAGTGCATGACCTCACAAATGCGCATATGGAAGAATGGTCAAACATTCCCATAGACACACTCCTAAACCTTGTGGACAGCCTTCCCAGAAGAGTTGAAGCCATTATAGCTGCAAAGGGCGGGCCAACTCAATATTGAACCCTACAGACTGATGCCCTGTACACACGGTCGGAAATTACGACAGAAAAGGTTCGATCGGATTATGTTGTCGAAAAATCCGATCGTTTGTGGGCTCTATTGGACTTTTTGCTGTCGGAAATTCCGCCGGAAAAAATGTAAGAGCTGGATCTAAAATTTTCCGACAAAAAAAAAAAAAAATAATCAGATCGGACTTTGTCCGGCCGTTTGTAGAGAATTCCGACGGACAAAGTGCCACGCATGCTCAGATTCAATTACGAGACCAAAGCTATTGGCTATTAGCCTCTCCGCAGTCCCGTCATAAGCAAAGAACGCCATCTCGTTCCGAACAATCGGATTTTCCGACAACATCGTCCGACAGTGTGTATGCAACATAAGTGTTGGCCGGAAAAAATCTGACGGATTTTGTGGTCCGAACGTCCGACCGTGTGTATGGGGCATAAGAATGGGATGCCATTAAAGTTCATGTGCGTTTAACCACTAGAGATCCGCGCTATAGCCGAATGATGGCTACAGCGTGGATCTGACAGCGCGAGGAGAAAAAAAAAACTAAAAATAAATCACCGGCGGCCGTGAGAGGGACTTCAGTCCTGATCAGGGCGAGCTGGCGCCAGCTCATCAGTGCCCACCTGCCCCCTGCCAGTGCCACCTAAGGAAAGGCAAAAGTGCCACCCATCAGTGCCACCCATTAGTGCCTATAGTGCCACCCATTAGTGCCTATAGTGCCACCCATTAGTGCCCACAGTGCCACCCATTAGTGCCCACAGTGCCACCCATCACTGCCCACAATCTGCCTCAACAACAGTGCTGCACCTCAGTGCCACATATCCGTCCCCATCAGTGTCATCTACCAGTGCCCATCAGTGCCGCCCATCAGTGCCACCTATCAGTGCCCATCAGTCCCATCTATCAGTGCCCATCCGTGCCACCCATCCGTGCCATATTATCTGTGCTCATCAGTGCCGCCTTATCTGTTCCCATCAGTACTGCCTTATCTGTGCCTATCGGTGCCACATTATCTGTGCCTATCGGTGCCACCTTAACTGTGCCTATCGGTGCCCAGCAGTGCAGCCTATCAGTGCCCACCAGTGCAGCCTCATCAGCGCATTTCAATGAAGGAGAAAAATGACCTGTTTGCAAAATGTTATAACAAACTATTAAACATGATTTTTTTTTGCATCTTTTTTTGTTTGTTTAGCAAAAAATAAAACTCTGAGCTGTAATTAAATATCACCAAAAGAAAGCTCTATTTGTGGGAAAAAAATGAAAAAAATTTCATTTGGGTACAGTGTTGTATGACTGCGCAATTGTCATTCAAAGTGCATCAGCGCCGAAAGCTGGTCTGGGGAGGAGGGGGGGTTTAAGTGCCCAGGAAGCAAGTGGTTAAAAGACAGGCGTCCCAATACTTTTGACACTATGGTGTATACTGTGTGGAGTTCCCCATGTCTTAGACTGCCGATTGAAAAATGAAAGAGCGGCAACACTGTACAAAGTTCACCAACTCTGCTCTCTCATCCTGCTAGCATGCTCCCCGTCAGCCCATAGGAGCGGAAGCTGAGCCCTGATTGGTTTCTGGTGCTGCTCCTCCCTCTTCCATAGTGTTGCTATACCTGAGATGACAGGAGGCCAATACGAAGCTTTAGGTACTCGTGCTAACTGCATGGGAATTAATTGTAATGATTTTTTTTTAAAGGATTGTATACAATATCGTTTCTTTATATCTCATCGGGTTCAGTCTGCATACACAGGTGTAGAGAGACGCTCGATAGCACTGCAGAGCCATCCCAATATAATGCGCTGACAGCTGAATAGCGAAACCGGCGTATTTATAGGTAGGATTGCCTGGGGTTGTTATTAAGGAAGGTGCCTGGTGAGCTTTGGCTGGACAGCTTGATGCGGCGTCGCTCCGCCGAAGTCTCGCAAGCAAGCAGCGGGTCTCCAGAGGTTCCGTGCCTTATTATTATTTTTTTTTAAGCATATTAATATTGGAGAGGATATGATCGGCTGCTGAGGGATTTCCTGCGAAGACGAGAGAAGCTCCCACTTTAAAAATATCTCAGGGCCCATAGGAGAGCCTTCCGCTGACTCCATTCATTACACATTTGCGAAGCTTATTACTAAATTGTTCTGTGTAGGATCACCTGTGCAGCTTTTTATTAAATTTCCGACATCGGGGCCACATTATTGTACAGAGAATAAAAGAAAATGATACATAACTCCGCCATGATCGGTCCCAAGCCCGAGCTTGAGAAATTAAGGAAACGGATACATACTTTTCATTTGCTATCCCACTAAGCCAATGTTCTGCTTCTTCTGGTATGGTGGAATATGTGACACTCCCACTTAGGGTTGCCACCTGTCCAGGATTCACCCGGACAGTTCGGGTTTTGAATCATGTGTCCGGGTTTCACTCCACCTGAAACCCGCACACATTATTCAGACCATGCGGTGGCCCCCCAAGTAATCGAGATAGTCAAAAACAAATCTGTTGCAGAGCCGGTTTGGCATCACTAAAGGGTGGGGTGATGATGTCAGCAATAGCAATTTGGCCACACACACTGGCACGCTCTGTGCGCTACAGTACTACTCCCCTTGGGGCAGCCAAATGTGTCCCAGGTCTTTTATAATCCTATAGTGTTTACTGCACAAAAAAATAAAATAAATTGGCCTGTGCCGCAAAAGTGTTCGGGTTTGGCTTGACGAAAAGGTGGCAACCCTACTCCCACTGTCTTACTAGATCCACCCCCCCCCCTGTCCTTGGGCTCAGTGCCTAACTGCCATCATGTGAGGGGGAAGTAGGGTTGCCACCTCATCCCTTTAAACCCAAACACATAATAAGTACACGGTTTCTGCGGCTGATTAAGGTGGTAATTAAACTCAACTTGGTGCCTTATCTGCATTTAATTAGCCTCAGAGCCCGTGTAATTCAAAAGGTGTTCGGGTTTAAAGGGAAGAGGTGGCAACTCTAGGGGGAAGGGTGCTTGCATGCCCCAAATGGTCACTCACCAAGAACGGGGTTGAGTGTCCATAGCTATGGGCGGCCAAAAGGCAATTCCAAGCACTGTCACATGGGCTCAGGGGAACATGCATAGCTATGTGCGGCCAACCAAGCCCTTTCACCTAAAGGGTGGAGGAAGCAGAGATAGCTATGAGGGCCAATTTCTAAGCCTGGGTGCTGTCATGTGAAGGGGGAAGGCAGCTTGCATACCCCAAGTGGTCATTCGCCAAGTCTAGATGCGGTCATGTCGGGTGAGTAGAGTGTCCATAGCTATGGGCGGTCAATTGCCAACTCCAGGCACTGTCACATGGGGGAAAAGGAAACATGCACAGCTATGAGTGAGCAACCAAGTCCTGGCACTTTCACCTTAAGGGTGGAGGAAGCGTGCATAGCTACGAGGGCCAATTGCTAAGCCTGGGTGCTGTCATTTGAGGGGGCGGAAAGGGGCCTGCACACCCCAAGCGGTCAATCGCCAAGCCCGGGTGCTGTCATGTGAGGGAGCGGAAGGATGCCTGCACACCCCAAGTGGTCAATCGCCAAGCCCGGGTGCTGTTCTGTGAGGGAGCGGAAGGATGCCTGCACACCCCAAGTGGTCATTTGCGCAGCCCGGGTGCTGTCATGTGGAGGGGAGTAGAGTGTGGATAGCTATAAGTGGCCAATTGCCAACTCCAGGCACTGTCACATGGGGGCAGGGGAACATGCATAGCTACGTTTGGCCTGGGAATTTCATCTGAAGGCTGGAGGAAGCATGCATAGCCATGAGTGGCCTATCAGCGGGAGTATGTACAGTCTAAGCGGCCAATCACTAATATAGGCGAGGGGAGAATGCATACCCCTGGGTGGCCAGTCACCAAGCCTGGGTGCTGCAATGTCAGGGGCAAGTAGAGTGTGCATAGCAATGAGTGGCCAATAGCCAAGCCCAGGCACTGTCACATGGGGCAGGAGAACATTTATAGCTATGAACAGCCAACCACCAAGCCCTGGCACTTTCACATGGGGGGGGGGGGGGGGGTGTAGAGAGCATGAAAAAGCTATGAGTAACCAGTCGCCAAGTATGGGTTCTTCTGTCACATTGGCGCAAAAACAAAGTGCAAAGCCATGACTAGCCAAGTCCGGAGTGGTCATAAGGCTTACCTAGCTATGAGCGGCCCACCACCAAGCTTGGGTGCTTACCTAGCTATGAGTGGCCCACCACCAGGCTTGGGTGCTTTCCTAGCTATGAGCGACCCACCACCAAGCTTGGGTGCTTTCCTAGCTCTGAGTGGCCAATCACCAAGCTTGGGTGCTTTCTTAGCTATGAGTGCCCCATCACCAAGCTTGGGTGCCTTCCTAGCTACGAGTGGCCCACCACCAACCTTGAATGCTTTCCTAGCTATGAGTGGCCCACCACCAAGCTTGGGTGCTTTCCTAGCTATGAGTGGCCCACCACCAAGCTTGGGTGCTTCCCTAGCTATGAGTGGCCCACCACCAGGCTTGGGTGCTTTCCTAGCTATAAGTGGCCCACCACCAAGCTTGGGTGCTTTCCTAGCTATGAGTGGCCCACCACCAAGCTTGGGTGCTTTCCTAGCTATGAGTGGCCCACCACCAAGCTTGGGTGCTTTTCTAAATATAAAGTAGCCAACCATCAAGCCCAATCGCTATCACACTGGAGGTGGAGGAAGTATTTACAGCTATGAATAGCCAATTACTAAGCCTGGGGGAGCATCCACAGCCTTGAAGGCCAATCACTCTCATGTGGGGGAGGGGTGGGGGAGTGCATAGCCAACTAGTATGCCGTCACTGCGGAGGGGGGCATGGCTCTCAGTGGCCAAATGGCAAACCCCAGGTTGTCATGTGAGGGCAGCATGGAGAGAGCCATGTACATTTTGAATGGCTCTGCAAGCCAAACCTCACCTCCAAAACGCGGCGCAGTTTGCAATCAAGGGGAAGATCGGTGCTCTTTACGTGCCACAGAGTAAAGCCCGGTATGGGCAAAGTACAGGTCGCACACTCAAGTATTGGGAAAGGGTTGCATTCAGAAAGCAAGCGAAAGGTCAGGAAAGGTTCAGGCATGTGCCAGGAGTTTAAGCTCCTTGAAAAGGAACAAAAAAAGTATTAAAAAGGCAAGAAACTACATTGTAACAAAGACAGTGATGGAACGAGCAGCTCGCTGCATAGAGAATGAAAAGCTTTTAGCGATAGCTATTAGAAGCTTTTTTTAGTTCTTCTGATTGGAGTGTCCCTTTCACCTTAGACGAGAAGAACTTCGGCACTGGAGTGCGCTCATTCTTCCTCCGGTATAATGACTTCTGCGGGGCGGGAGAGGGAGCAGAAACTTCCTCCCTTTATTATTTGTCCCCGGGGGAGCACACTATACCTGAGTAACACAGATTGCTCCCTGGGAGCAAATGTGGGATACCGCTGCTACCAAATCAAATTACCGTTATTAATGCCTCATTTTCCCGGCTCTCAACATCTTCTTATATTGCGCTTGTTGTGTACGGTATAATTTATTGGAGATGAGCCCGTGTAATAACCATAGGATCACATTAGCATGATATGAGCTGGTGGTGACAGGTTTGGTGGACAGTCATCCGTGTGACAATTAAAGGGGCAATCCCTTACAAGAGGGGCACTCATCATGGAGCAAAGAGCAAAGGCTCTGATGGAAGCTGCCTTCACCCGCCTTGCGTGTCGAAAAATCCTCCCTGACCACGGTTGTCGTCTCTCACACACCAGCAATAAGTTGATGTTGGCCAATCATTGACTATAAAAATGTTCCCAGGATGGTGGAGTAGGAGGACACCCATCTTCTCTTGAAGGCTGGGGTCACCCATGCTTTACCAATTATAGCTTCACACCCTGTAGGCCACCTGCCCTGATGAGAGTCATGCGTGGTCATGGTGCAGGAGAGCTGTCCGCCATCACCATGCATGTCCTGGCCCTAGAACAGGGATATGCAATTAGCGGACCTCCAGCTGTTGCAAAACTACAAGTCCCATCATGCCTCTGCCTCTGGGTGTCATGCTTGTGGCTGTCAGAGTCTTGCTATGCCTCATGGGACTTGTAGTTCTGCAACAGCTGGAGGTCCGCTAATTGCATATCCCTGCCCTAGAACGTCAATGGTTGTTCTGGTGCTGGCAGCTCCTGAGGCTGATCCAGAGCAAACTTGGTCCCTGGGGAGCCCAGATGGCACCCTAGTTGAGAAGCGCCGGTTCTGTATATAGGAGGTTTTCTATTTATATATTCTTTTTTGTTTTTATTCTATTTTAATTGGGTGAACTAGATGGAGTTGTCCTTCTTTCAACCTTACTAACCATCAGGGCTTTTTTTCAGGGGGAAGGCAAGGCAGTTCTGGCACCTCCAGCACGGAATGGGGTACTAGGGGACTACTGATGCTAACTTCAGGGGGATCTATTTTTGCTGGGGGGGGGCTTAAGTTAGTATGGGGTCAATTATTGCTGAGAGGAGGGGAGTCTCCTGTTGAGGGAGGGGTCCATTGATGGTGTCTGCTGGGAGTCTGGTGAGGTTTATTGTTGCTGGAGAGATCTATTGTTGTTAGCCAATATGTTGTTGTTACTGTTGCGGGATCCTATTATTGCTGGCAGGGATCTTAAGTTGCTAGGGGGTCAATTGTTGCTAGAAGAAATCTTGAGGGAAGGGTTTGTTGATGATGGCTGCTGGGAGATCTACTGTATTGTTATATTGGAGGTCTATTGTTGCTGTGGGAAATATACGGTTTCTGGAGAATCTATGGTTCTCGGGGGGGGGGGGGGGGGGGGGCTAATGTATTGTTGCTAAGGAAATCTTTTGCTGCTGGGGGGGGATATATTGCTGCTGGGGAGAATCTATTGTTGCTGGGGGGATCTTTTGCTGCTGGGGGGAATATATTGCTGCTGGGGGAGTCTATTGTTGCTGGGGGGGATCTTTTGCTGCTGGGGGCAATATATTGCTGCTGTGGGCAATATATTGCTGCTGGGGAGAATATATTGCTGCTGGGAGAATCTATTGTTGCTGGGAGAATCTATTGTTGCTGGGAGAATCTATTGTTGCTGGGAGAATCTATTGTTGCTGGGGGGGATCTTTTGCTGCTGGGGGCAATATATTGCTGCTGGGGGAATCTATTGTTGTTGGGGGGGGGATCTTTTGCTGCTGGGGGCAATATATTGTTGCTGGGGAGAATATATTGCTGCTGGGAGAATCTATTGTTGCTGGGGGGGATCTTTTGCTGCTGGGGGCAATATATTGCTGCTGGGGGAATCTATTGTTGCTGGGGGGGTCTTTTGCTGTTGGGGGCAATATATTGTTGCTGGGGAGAATATATTGCTGCTTGGGGAATCTATTGTTGCTGGGGGGGAATATATTGTTGCTGGGGGGGATATTTTGCTGTTGGGGGCAATATATTGCTGCTGGGGAGAATATATTGCTGCTGGGGAGAATATATTGCTGCTGGGGAGAATATATTGTTGCTGGGGGGGGATCTTTTGCTGTTGGGTGCAATATATTGCTGCTGGGGGCAATATATTGCTGCTGGGGAGAATATATTGCTGCTGGGGAGAATATATTGCTGCTGGGGGCAATATATTGCTGCTGGGGGCAATATATTGCTGCTGGGGAGAATATATTGCTGCTGGGGAGAATATATTGCTGCTGGGGAGAATATATTGCTGCTGGGGAGAATATATTGCTGCTGGGGAGAATATATTGCTGCTGGGGAGAATATATTGCTGCTGGGGGGATCTTTTGCTGCTGGGGGCAATATATTGCTGCTGGGGGAATCTATTGTTGCTGGGGGGGGTGCTTTTGCTGCTGGGGGCAATATATTGCTGTTGGGGGCAATATATTGCTGCTGGGAGAATATATTGCTGCTGGTAGAATCTATTGCTGCTGGGAGAATCTATTGCTGCTGGGAGAATCTATTGCTGCTGGGAGAATCTATTGCTGCTGGGGGGGATATATTGCTGCTGGGGAGAATATATTGTTGCTGGGGAGAATCTATTGTTGCTGGCGGGTATCTTTTGCTGCTGGGGGAGAATCTTTTGCTGCTAGGGGGGAGGGTCTATTGTTGCTGTGGGGAGGGTCTATTGTTGCTGTGGAAAGGGTCTATTGTTGCTGTGGAAAGGGTCTATTGTTGCTGTGGAAAGGGTCTATTGTTGCTGTGGAAAGGGTCTATTGTTGCTGGCTGCACAGGATCGTGCTCAGAGGTGGGTAGGGGGTGGAGACAAGGAGTTACTTTGAAGAGGGGAGGACCTGCACCTATTCTCGGGGGAAAAGGCCCTGCTAACCATGTAAGCTGGGCTTCAGATAGTGACAACATTCACAGCTATGGTCCACTGTTGTCACCACCCTGAGAAATACTAAAAGTCTTTTTTTTTTTTTAACAAACTACTTTTTTTCCAGCATTGTTTTTTCCATCCATTGTTGTATTTCAGTGCTGCTGATCTCCTGCAGCCTCTTCCTGTCTCAATGTTCTCCGGTGATGGCGGCACCATGGCATTTCCTGATGGTGGCCACCGTGGGCCGTGCCCATGTCATACATATTCAAACTGCCACTTGTGATCTCCATCAGAGGACAATGTGACAGGATGACAACTCAGGAGCACAACTGGCAGTTAGGCGCAGAGCGTTGTCACCTGTTAAACGGGAAGTGCCTGAACAAAGGACCTTCATGGCAGGATCACCAGCTGCAGATTTGAGAAGACAAAAATGACCCTCACTATGACATCAGCATGGTAAAGCACGTCTGAGGATTTATTGATTGGTTTTATGTAGATTGAATTACCTAAAAATGTGTTTCTTTTAATTCACACTCCCAATCACAAATATGCGCGGTGTTGACGCTCTGACCAAACTAAGAAAAGGACGCAGAGTTGTCAGACGCGGTAGGACAGCGGAAGGGTACCCGGCAGACTTGTGTCCCTTCAGTGTGATTGTCACCGACGCAAAACACAGAGCCGGCTGCGGATATCGACTTCCTCGTGATAGAGGACGCCGCGCTCTCCCTGCTATTCCCCCGCCGCCAAAACCACATCCGCTTTCCTCCTCTTCCACCGCGCCTGACAGCTTATTAACACAACGCTAATTCCTGGCAGGTGATGGCCGGCGATAAGGCTGGAGCCCGCCATGTACCAGGCGCCGGCGACACCGGCCTGGGCTCCGCGGGGCCCGCGATCGAGTAAATAAACGCTGCGTAAACTGTTTACTGGGAGAGGACGAAATGTGTGTCTAAGAAGGATAAAGGATGCGATAAAACTTCACATCGCTACAAACCCGGAACGTTCCATCTCAGAGGACAGAGAAGACAACAATTTTAGGCCTTCAAATGCAGCAAAGTACAAAAAAAAAGCAGACATGGAAATAAAAGAGGACCTTTCAGTAACTTCAAGAGCCTGCATGAAAAAAAATCTGACGTGTCACAATATACAATATACAGCAACAAGATCTTGGTCATAAAAGCTCAACCTTCTATCATTAAAAAAAATAAATAAATAAATAAAAAAGGTGCCTAGGCTAAGGTGAGAGGTTGCATAAACTGTGCATTGTTGGGAGCATAAGTTACAGGCAACGCGTTTCAGAAGGATTCCTTCCTCCTATGTGCATCTTCTTTTCCAATTGTTTTCACCTTATTATAACCCACTTTTAAATTTCAGTGAGTGATGCAATTTAAATATATACAATTTTTATGATGTATGTGTGCTATAGTCCCCTTCCCCCCCCCCCGACTAATCATTTTATATACATAAAATAAAATAATTTTATATATATATATATATATATATATATATATATATATATATATACACACATACACACACACACATATACAGTGACTACAAGTAGTATTCAACCCCCTGCAGATTTAGCAGGTTTGATAAGATGCAAATAAGTTAGAGCCTTCAAACTTTAAACAAGAGCAGGATTTATTAACAGATGCATAAATCTTACAAACCAAAAAGTTATGTTGCTCAGTTAAATTTTAATAAATTTTAAACATAAAAGTGTGGGTCAATTATTATTCAACCCCTAGGTTTAATATTTTGTGGAATAACCCTTGTTTGCAATTACAGCTAATAATCGTCTTTTATAAGACCTGATCAGGCCGGCACAGGTCTCTGGAGTTATCTTGGCCCACTCCTCCATGCAGATCTTCTCCAAGTTATCTAGGTTCTTTGGGTGTCTCATGTGGACTTTAATCTTGAGCTCCTTCCACAAGTTTTCAATTGGGTTAAGGTCAGGAGACTGACTAGGCCACTGCAACACCTTGATTTTTTCCCTCTTGAACCAGGCCTTGGTTTTCTTGGCTGTGTGCTTTGGGTCGTTGTCTTGTTGGAAGATGAAATGACGACCCATCTTAAGGTCCTTGATGGAGGAGCGGAGGTTCTTGGCCAAAATCTCCAGGTAGGCCGTGCTATCCATCTTCCCATGGATGCGGACCAGATGGCCAGGCCCCTTGGCTGAGAAGCAGCCCCACAGCATGATGCTGCCACCACCATGCTTGACTGTAGGGATGGTATTCTTTGGGTCGTATGCAGTGCCATCCAGTCTCCAAACGTCACGTGTGTGGTTGGCACCAAAGATCTCGATCTTGGTCTCATCAGACCAGAGAACCTTGAACCAGTCTGTCTCAGAGTCCTCCAAGTGATCATGAGCAAACTGTAGACGAGCCTTGACATGACGCTTTGAAAGTAAAGGTACCTTATGGGCTCGTCTGGAACGGAGACCATTGCGGTGGAGTACGTTACTTATGGTATTGACTGAAACCAATGTCCCCACTGCCATGAGATCTTCCCAGAGCTCCTTCCTTGTTGTCCTTGGGTTAGCCTTGACTCTTCGGACAAGCCTGGCCTCGGCACGGGAGGAAACTTTCAAAGGCTGTCCAGCCCGTGGAAGGCTAACAGTAGTTCCATAAGCCTTCCACTTCCGGATGATGCTCCCAACAGTGGAGACAGGCAGGCCCAACTCCTTGGAAAGGGTTTTGTACCCCTTGCCAGCCTTGTGACCCTCCACGATCTTGTCTCTGATGGCCTTGGAATGCTCCTTTGTCTTTCCCATGTTGACCATGTATGAGTGCTGTTCACAAGTTTGGGGAGGGTCTTAAATAGTCAGAAAAGGCTGGAAAAACAGATAATTAATCCAAACATGTGAAGCTCATTGTTCTTTGTGCCTGAACTACTTCTTAATACTTTAGGGGAAACAAACAGAATTCTGTTGAATTGAGGGGTTGAATAATAATTGACCCTCTGAATAAACTTTTCACTATTTAAAAAAAAATTAAACAAAGAAATAACATTCTTTTTTGCTGCAGTGCATTTCACACTTCCAGGCTGATCTACAGTCCAAATGTCACAATGCCAAGTTAATTCTGAATGTGTAAACCTGCTAAATCTGCAGGGGGTTGAATACTACTTGTAGGCACTGTATATATATATATATATATATATATATATATATATATATATATATATATATATATATATATATATATATATATACATATACATACATACATACATACATACATACATACATACACACACACACACACACACACATACTGTATAATATACATTTTACCTTTGTTATTTACTGTACAATATATTTTACTATTGCTATATTGCACAGGTAAATAACAGTAATAAAGTTAAAACATATAATTTATAACATGGATAACATATATAGCAATAACAAAAATTTAAGTAAAAAAAAAAAAAAAAAAAAAAAAATATATATATATTTATTATGCAAGAATAAAAAATAAAATCTGTAAATGTATACAATGTTACAACATATACAACGTAGAACAGCATAAAGGATGCGATAAAACAAACTTTTTTTTTTAATCAAATCCTTTATGCGATATACGCTGTATACATTATAGATTTTTTTATTCTTACATGTTATTGATTTTTGTTTTTATATATTATTTTGTCCTATTTTGCAGTTGTTACATGTTACAGTATATATATATATATATATATATATATATATATATATGAAATTTTTGTTTAAAAATTTTATTTTTTGATATCATATTTTTTAGGCTTTTATTTTTTTTATTGCTATATATTTTATCCTTGTTAACAATAATAAAGTTAAAACGTATAATTTTTATCTACCTGTGAGATATATTATACATTTTATTTGTTATTGTTCTTTACATGTTAGACCTGAAGAAAGGGGCGTATATGATGCTCTTAACAAATAAATATTTTAAACAAAATTCAAGCGAGATGGAAATTTGTTGTAGGTGCTCCTAACCAAATCATTAAGAAATTGTTCATCTGTCAGGACAAAAAAAAAAAAAAAAATTCTAATTCATTATAATCAATCTCTCTGCTGATGTGTATATCTCCATCACACACTTGAAAAAAAAAAGAAAACTGTATGTAAATACGGATTTTCCTCTAGTCACCGCCCATAATGTGATTGGCAATATAGAATGCAGAGAAGAAAGGAATTTACTATGCCCCTCCTTCTTCAGGAAGTACACTCCCAGCTACCCTGTGAGGAGCTCTGTGGATTCTGGTGGCCGCGGGGGGGGTGGGGGGGGGGGGATTGCTCAGATGGATGCACATGGAGCCACCTCTTTATTATAGCGCAGTCGCAGTGTTTGCTGGATAGCGTTAGTAGTTGCGGATCGTCGCTCTCAATTGTTGCCCTGGAATAACATCCGCCCTAAAAGTGCTGTGCAGGTAAAAAAAGTAAAAATTTCTCAGAGGACTTCATTAAACGTAAAAATAGTAAAAAAAAAAAAAAAAAAAAAAAAAAAAAAAAAGAAGGAGGACATAAAAACGATGAAGTGCAAAACCCAAGGCGGCCAGATTTTATCTCTCAGCAACGTAGGAAGGAAAGCTGAGTGCTGATTGGCTGTTTTGATGCTTCGCTCACATAATAATCTTTACATCGTCTGTAATGATGGAGCCGCCATCATCCCCAAATCTAATTCTGGAGGATTCAAGTTTTCTGCAAAGAATACTCAGCGACTCCCGACAGGCGACCCCCCGACATCACACCGCCGTCTCCGGGAATCTTCCTGACTCTTCATTCCCCCAAAGTTCTGGAGGAAGATTCCTAAAAAAACGTCCTCTGCCAAGAAAAACAAAATCTTCTACAAATAATCCAGGAGCTGCGTCAGCCTTCTACAAAGTTACAATGTACAGCCTGATCACTGGGGGAGGGGAGACTGAGGAAATATTTCCTCCTCCTTTTACAAAGTTACAATGTACAGTCTGATCACTGGGGGAGGGGAGACTGAGGAAATATTTCCTCCTCCTTTTACAAAGTTACAAAGTTACAATGTACAGTCTAATCACTTGGGGGATTACACTTAGGGATACATTCTGATTACTGGGGGAGGGGAGACTGAGGAAATGCCTCCTCCTCCTACTACAAAGTTACAATGTACAGTCTGATCTCTCCCTTATCGTTTTTTTAGTCTGTATATTTAGCCGGCTTGTCTGGAGTTTGGCCTCAAAGTAAAACCAGCGAATGAAAGGGTTAAGTGCGGCGGATCCCCCTCCCCCGCCCGTATTCTCATACTGTAATTTTGCGAGGGACGATTCTCTGGTAATTACAGGCTCGGCGCATAGCTTTGGCCTGCCGATAACCCGCAGCAGATGCACCAATTACCCAAAATTTTCTGCCACCGCTTCCAATGTCTTCAGAGTATTTTTGGGCCAGGAGAAGGAAGGGGGTGATGATGTGGGTGGGGGAGGGGGGATGGCGGCCAAGCTAGGCGCCTATTTTTATCTTTCAGCTGTTGCGAATTTCTCGTTTTTTTCCCCCCTTTTGTCTTGGATGATGAAGAGGAGACGGGTCGTACCTGCGTGTGCTGCACATCGGCTGGAGAGCCGAGGACATCAAAATCGCAGCTGGCAGCAAAACCGCCACAACTGTCACTAGGCACCGCACATCACCTGACTCCTGTCTCCGCTGTGCCAGCGCCAGCCTGCAGCAGAGGAGTGCCGGTGACAGAGGCTCCTACCCGGGGCTGTAATTATGCCCTAGAGGCATGCATAAAAACGCAGCACCATTCGGGACCTCGGGTCATGCGATTATTTTACTATAAGAGGTGTGAATACATTTACCTTAACCCCCTTCCATACCGGGCACTTTTACCCCCCTCCTGCCCAGGCCAATTCTCAGCTTTCAGGACAGCCACACAAACAGAACTTTCTTTTGGCTTTTTTTTTTTTTTTTATTTGTTGCTAAAATGAAAAAAAAAAAGAAGTTTGAAAAAATAAAAATTAGATTCTGCTAGAAAATTTTGTAAATAAGTAATTTTTCTCCTTTACTAATGAAGCTGCAGTGATGGGCACCGATATGCCGCACTGATGGGCACTGATATGGCACACTAATGGGTGGTACCGATTAGCAGGCACTGATGGGTGGCACTGACTGGCATCACTGTTGGGGCTGCACTGATACTCAGTGCCCCGATTAACTGTAGGAGATTCGCTGATTGAGATGGCGCTGATCGGCTCGCCTCACCTCACACTCTATCAGTGTGAGCCGATAAACAGCACTTCCGCATTTACATGTTATCGGCTGTGATTTGACACAGCCAATCACATGGGTAAAGAGCCTCGTCATTGGCCCAGGAGGCATCACATGAGTAAAGAACTATGTCACCGGCCCAGGAGGCATCGCATGGGTAAAGAGCCTCTTGGCCGGCCCAGGAGGCATCACATGGGTAAAGAGCCTGTTGACCGGCCCAGGAGGCATCACATGGGTAAAGAACAGTATCATCAGCCCAAGAGGCATTGCATGGGTAAAGAACCGCGTAACTGGCCCAGGAGGCATCACATGGGTAAAGAGCCTCGTCATTGGCCCAGGAGGCATCACATGGGTAAAGAACTATGTCACCGGCCCAGGAGGCATTGCATGGGTAAAGAGCCGCTTGGCCGGCCCAGGAGGCATCATCGCATGGGTAAAGAGCCTCTTGGCCGGCCCAGGAGGCATCATCGCATGGGTAAAGAGCCTCTTGGCTCACCCACTATCCAAGCGGACATAGGGTTAAGAATTTTAGAGGGCCCCTCGCGGGCGAGCTTCGCTCGCCACGCTTCGGGCTCGGCCTCGCTCCGCTCGGCTCTTTTTTATTCTAACTCTATGTCCACTTGGATAGTGGGGATAGAACCTGGACTCACGGCGCAGGCGCCGTTCGTCCTCGGCAATTTTCGGAATCTGTGTTCCTGTGTACTGCGCATGCGCAGTACGCAGGGGACAGCATCTGATGGGGGACACTATTTTACAAGACACCGGCACAGGAGGCATCATCGCATGGGTAAAGAGCCGCTTGGCCGGCCCAGGAGGCATTGCATGGGTAAAGAGCCTCTTGGCCGGCCCAGGAGGCATCATCGCATGGGTAAAGAGCCTCTTGGCCGGCCCAGGAGGCATCATCGCATGGGTAAAGAGCCTCTTGACCGGCACAGGAGGCATCACGCAGGTAAAGAACTGTTGACCAGCCCAGTAGGCATCACATGGGCAAAGAGCTGCTTGACCGGCCCAGGAGGCTTCACACGGGTAAAGAACTGTTGACCGGCCCATGAGTCATCACATGGGTAAAGAGCAGCTTGACCAGCCCAGGAGGCATCAAATGGGTAAAGAAAGAACAGTGTCATCAGCCCAAGAGGCATCACATGGGTAAAGAACTGCTTCATTGGCCCAGGAGGAATCACATGGGTAAAGAGCCGAGTCCTCAGCTCTTTAGCGAGACTGGGGTCGCGCCGTGTTCCAGGGGCACAGTGCGCCCGTGATCATATGATGTTGTCCCAGAACAAAAGATCATTTTACCAAATGGTAGGCAGGGGGTGGTTAAAGTGAAGCTTCAGACTCCCCCCAAAAAATTCAAAGTCAGCAGCTACAAATACTGTAGCTGCTGATTTTAGTAGGACACGTACCTCTCCAGGCATCCAGCAGCGTTCTCACCCGAGCCGATTCTTCAATCAGCTATCTGGTGCTGGTGCCTCCATCTTGACTGAGGGGAACCAGCAAAGAAACCTTGTGGCTTCACAGCCGCTCTCTAACTGTGCTGTGCTTGGTGAATGGTCCCGTGGTCTCCGGGGACCTGTGAAGTGTCCCAGAAGGCTGCGGGGCGGGGGGACGGGGTTGCTGAATTTCTGTGGTGAACCGAGCCGGAGGTGGGAGCAGGTACTTGTCAAAGCCAGGTACCCCCCTCCCCCCAAAAGGTGCCAAATGTGACAGCAGGGTAGAGAAGGGTGTTTCCACCTTTGCAGATGTTCTTCTGGAGAGAAAAGGAGATATTTTGGAGGAGAAAGTGAGATCTCCGTGAGAGGGAAGAAATATCTGAAGGTATTTCTGAGCATGGATGGATGGATGGATGCATGGATGCATGGATGGATGGATGGAACATGAAAAATACATCTCATACTGGGTTGTGGCTTTAGCATAGCAGTGTTACTTCCTGGGGGGCATTGAGGTTTTAAAGGTCACTTATCAGTTTTTCGAGGTCAGAGGGTCACACGGAGCCCCTTTGGGGTAAATCTACTCCTGGCCTCTAGAAAAGTTATTTTCGCTGCAGAACGCGGCGAATGGAAGGGGAAACAAACAGAATGTTCTACGGGGGAAGAGCCGCCATGGGGCTGGGAGGTCAATGGCTGCGCGGTCTTTAAATGCATTTTTCATTCGGCTCGCTTGCTCTCTGTGTTATAGAGAACATTGAAAATCAGCACGGCGCTCAACATCAAACTACGAGAAGCCAGAGTTCTGACTTCCTTGGCGAGGAAAATCGAACGGCGAGGAGAACGTACGCAGGGCAATGCGCTGCCTGGCTCAAAGGCCTTTTAACCCATTTGAAAAGCAGCCTTCTGCTTGTTAAAGGATCAGTCTGCACTGAAACTTGCAGGGCTGAATCATTCACCTCCTCCGCGTCTTCCTCATGTTTTCCTCAGTGGAGCCTCGTGGGGTCCTCATGTTCTCCCCGGTGGGGTCCTCATGTTCTCCCCGGTGGGGTCCTCATGTTCTCCCCCGGTGGGGTCCTCATGTTCTCCCCGGTGGGGTGGAGTCCTCATGTTCTCCCCGGTGGGGTCCTCATGTTCTCCCCGGTGGGGTCCTCATGTTCTCCCCGGTGTCCTCATGTTCTCCCCGGTGGGGTGGAGTCCTCATGTTCTCCCGGTGGGGTCCTCATGTTCTCCCCGGTGGAGTCTCGTGGGGCCCTTATGTTTCCCCCCGGTGGAGTCTCGTGGGGTCCTCATGTTTCCCCCGGGGAGTCTCGTGGGGTCCTCATGTTTCCCCCCGGTGGAGTCTCGTGGGGTCCTCATGTTTCCCCCCGGTGGAGTCTCGTGGGGTCCTCATGTTTCCCCCCGGTGGAGTCTCGTGGGGTCCTCATGTTTCCCCCCCGGTGGAGTCTCGTGGGGTCCTCATGTTTCCCACCCCGGTGGAGTCTCGTGGGGTCCTCATATTCTCCCCGGTGGAGTCTCGTGGGGTCCTCATATTCTCCCCGGTGAGTCTCGTGGGGTCCTCATATTCTCCCCGGTGGAGTCTCGTGGGGTCCTCATATTCTCCCCGGTGGAGTCTCGTGGGGTCCTCATATTCTCCCCGGTGGAGTCTCGTGGGGTCCTCATATTCTCCCCGGTGGAGTCTCGTGGGGTCCTCATATTCTCCCCGGTGGGGTCCTCATGTTCTCCCCGGTGGGGTCCTCATGTTCTCCCCGGTGGGGTCCTCATGTTCTCCCCGGTGGGGTCCTCATGTTCTCCCCGGTGGGGTCTCGTGGGGTCTATTGCAAGAAGAACTAGAAGATCTTCCTGCAATGGCAGCAACAGGTTCACAGAGCCAGTACCAGGACAAGGTCACCCAATTCCCAAAGCTAAGATGCCAGCCTTGATGTGGGTGCCGTGATCATCTTCTGCTGCCTGTGATCTATGATACCAGCACTACAGAGCCACTGCTGCTTGCCTGAGAATTGTGAGGAGCAGCAACCCCCCCCCCCCCCCCCCCCCCCCCACAGTGTCCCACAACCTTCCACAGTGCCCCCCAGTCCCCCCATAGTGCCTCCAACCTCTATAAATGTGACACAATGCCATCTAGTCCCTCTAGTGGCCTCCAATCTCTCACAGTGCCCCCCCCGCCACAGTGCCCCCAAGCTCCAAAGTGTTCCACAGCGCCTCCTAGTCCCCACAGTGCCCTCAAGTCTCCCACAGTGCCCCAGCAAAGTCACCAGCCCTCTGGAGAGGCCCCTCACAATACAGGGCCACCAAGTTTGCTGGGAGAGTTCCCGAACCTCCTCCACAACCCCCATCCCCCGCACAGCGACACCCAGCTCCCATAGAACACTCCAACTTACCACATGGGCCCACAGTGCCCCCCCCCCCCCAGGCCCCCTGAAAGCCCTTAGCCTCCACAGTGCCCCCAGGACCCGATTTCCCACAGTGTTGCCCAGTATCTCATATTGACCCAACCCGCTGCAGAGCCTCCAACCCTCTGCAGAGCCTCCAACCCTCCATAGTGCTCCCCGCCCCCTGCAGGGCCCATAATTTTATAAAATAAACTTTATTATTCTTTATTGTTGGGCCATGGAAGGTTTTGGAAGAGTTTCCCATGTCGGGGTCCCGGTATGGTGGGGGGGCCTCTGGTCTAGAAGGCGGTGGGCTGTGCCTTTAACCAGGAATAAAAAGAAAACAATTTGGACCCCCATGACGGAGAAGGAGTTCTCCAGTAGCATGACGGAGGGTTGGGAGTCCTTCCAAGAGAAATGTATTTGGGTGGGAGCTGTGGACAATATCCAAAATATCTGAGCCCCCCCCCCCCCCCCTCCCCTCCCCCGCGGCAGGGAAAAGCTATAATTGGCTGCAGTGAATTAGTTCGGCATCTTACAATCTCTCTATTAGAAGGGAGATCGTCTTCTTGGCCGGATCTCAGAGCTGCACCTGGACTTAGCCGAGCCAGAAGAATTCCTTTCTACCATCCCGGCATACAGACAGCAGATCACTCCCCGCAGCCGCCGACATGAAGGACGCGCCGACGAACAGCTGCGGACCCGCAGAGCGCTACCCGGCACCGGCAGCGTCCCCGATTTATAAATAGGACCCTGCGCCTCTCATTGCCTGCCAACATTTAGAGTGCGTATCTGGAATCCCAGCTGTTCGGCAGCTGGCTGCGGTTTGGGCGGCCCCTCCTTTTTTCTCGTGTGCCCCCCTCCCCCCCGCCCCAGAACCCGCTTCAGCGCCACCACACAGCAAAATCGCAGCGGACTGAGGCACCCTGGACCCTTCGGCTGCCAGAGATGGGCAAAGCCCATGGCAGACCAGTGACCTTACTGCCCTTAAAAGCTGAACTCCGGGCAAACATTCGTTAGACAGAAGCTGCCAAAGGATTTGTATTTCTGTCCATCCAGTCCTGCGATTTACACAGCTCTGCCACACAGCACAGCACAGCCCGGCCTGCCAGAGGAGGGGAGCTGATCTTTGCTGCAGCTTCACCTTCACTTACAGGCAGGGCTTTTTTTTCCTCAGGGAATGGGTGCAGGTACCCCCCCCCCCCCTTGCAAGTCACCCCTTGCCCCTCCCCATCTCCGAGCACAATCCTGTGCAGCCAGCAACAATAGATCCCCCAGCAACAATAGAATAGAAAAATACCCCCCCCAGCAAAATATCCAGCAACAATAGATCCCCCAGCAACAATAGAGCCCTGTAGCAAAATACCCCCCCACCATACAATAGATCTTATATAGCAAAATACCCCCCCTCAACAATAAAGTCCCCCTCCAGCAACAATAGATCTTCTATAGAAAAAATACCCCCCCCCCCCCCCAACAATAACCACCCACACAGCAACAATAGATCCCCATAGAAAAATACCCCAGCAACAATACAATTCCCCCCCCCCCCAGCAAAATATCCAACAACAATAGATCCCTGTAGCAAAATACCCTCCACCATACAATAGATATTATATAGCAAATACCCCCAACAATAGATCTCCCATAGAAAAATACCCCCCACCAACAATGACCCCCCCCCCCCAAGCAACAATAGATCTCCATAGCAAAATACCCCCAACAATAAATTCCCCCCAGCAACAATGGATCTTCCATAGAAAAATACCCCCCCCCCCCCAACAATAGATCTCCCATAGAAAAATACCCCCAGCAATAATAGAGTCCTGTAGCAAAATAACCCAACACCATACAATAGATCTCTTATAGCAAAATAACCCCCCCCCCCCCCCCCCCCCCAACAATAAAGCCCCCTCGGGAACAATATATCTCCAATAGAAAAATACCCCCCCCCAACAACAATAACCCACCCCATCAGCAACAATAGATCCCCATAGCAAAATATCCAAAAAACAATAGATCCCCCAGCAACAATAAATACACCCCAATAACAATATATCCCCTGGTAAAAATTGAGCCCCGTAGCAAAACACCCCCCCCACCCCAACAAAAACAATAGATCCCCCGCCAAACAATAACGGCACCCCAAGCATAGTTAGAAGATATTTTGTCGTGTGTTGAAAAAAAATTAAAAAAAATAAAAACAAAGTGCATGGCGCTCATCGCTCAAAAAGGTGCAAAAGCTCCTTTTGGCACATTTGTGTGCCAAAAAAATAAATGTGCATTCCCGCTACGTGGAGTGTGGATGGGGCCTTAACCTTTGGAGCTGCGGGCTGAATCATCAGGTTTACTGCCTATAAAAGAAATCGTGAACTAGGATTTAAAAAAAAAAAAAAAAAAAAAAAAAAAAAAAAAAAAAAAAGGGGGGGAGGAGAAGAAAAAAGTTCTAATGCCAAGTTCTTCTAAAATGCTTGTTGCCTGGCTGTCGTGCTGATCCAGTAGCTTCAGCACTTTCTAAATCACTGAGCCAGAACCAGTGTGCATATCAAATTAAAGAGCTCTGGGCCCTTAATTGCTGCCTCCCTGCCACCGCTGGCATGTTTGTTGGCAGCCTGTGCACACTGACTGATCAAGAGAGTCAAAGCAACATGCTTGAAGCAGATTAGATAAGAAGCTCCACTTGGAACTTGGATGGAACTCAGACAGGGGTTAAAGTGCGTCCTTGGCCCCCTTCCATAGGAGGAAGGACCTGTCCCTGACCCCCCCCCCCCCCCCCCCAAGGAGCAAGGCTAATTGAAAGGCCTAGACTAGAGGACCCCTCTCATGGTCAACCGAACCACTGAGCTTTAGGTTGGGGCTTTCGCAAAGAGAGACCCTCCAGGAGTGCAAGGAACACTTAACTTACTGGGAATCAAATACTGCTGGGATTTAATGGTGCCCCCTGGATGTTGGAGGTTGTGCCAGTTACATGTAGGACGGCAATGCAAGGGCGCTCAAGCCAGTTCCCGACTCAGTTTCCCATCCTACATGCTCCCCATTAGGCATGATCAGGAGCCATGACATTGTAGTACAGATGAGCAAGGCCTTTCATTTCTTGGAGGCTCTGCCCCTGGGGAAGAGTTCCTGGGTCCAGTCCTGCTGGAGGAGAACCCTGTGTAGGGGGGCTTTGCCTCTGGAGTAGAGTTCCTAGGTAAGCCCTGTTGGAGACCCCTGTGCAGGGGGGACTCTGCTCCTGGAATAGGGTTCTTAGGCCGAGTCCTGCTGGAGGAGACCCCTGTGGGGGGGGGGGGGGGGGGGGGCTCTGCCCCTGGGATAGAGTTCCCCCGGTCTGGCCCTGCTGGAGGAGACCCTGTGCTGGAAAGGTAGACTTCCTGGGTCCAATACTGCTGGAGGAGATCCCTGTGCAGTTTGAGAGGGGGCTCTGTTCCTGGGGTAGAGTTCCTAGGTCGAGCCCTACTGGAGGAGGCCCCTGTGCAGGGAAGGTAGACTTCCTGGGTCCAATCCTGCTGGAGGAGGCCTCTGTGTAGGTGAGAGGGGCTCTCTGTTTCTGGGTATAGTGCTGCTGGAGTGTAAAGGGAAGGGTGCCCATGTGGTAGAGTTTCTGGGTCCGGCCCTGCTGGAGGAGGCCCCTGTGCAAGGAAGGTAGACTTTCTGGGCCCAAATTCCTGCTGGAGGAGACCCCTGTGCAGGTGAGAGGTGGGCTCCGTTTCTGGGTATAGTGCTTCTGGAGTGTAAAGGGGGAGTTCTTGGATCCGGCCCTGCTGGAGCAGACCCCTATGCTGGGAAGGTAGGCTTCCAGGCTCCTGTCCTGCCGGAGGAGACCCCTTGTGTGGGGAAGGTAGACTTCCAGGGTCCTGTCCTGCTGGAGGAGACCCCTTGTGTGGGGAAGGTAGACTTCCTGGGTCCAATACTGCTGGAGGAGACCCCCTGTGTGGGGGAAGGTAGACTTCCTGGGTCCAATACTGCTGGAGGAGACCCCTTTGCAGGCGAGAGGGGGGCTCTGTTCCTGGGGTAGAGTTTCCAGGCCTGGCCCTGCTAGAGGAGACCCCTGTGCTGGGAAGATAGACTTCCTGGGTCCAATCCTGCTGGCAGAGACCCATGTGCAGATGAGAGGGGGGCTCTGTTTCTGGGTATAGTGCTGCTGGACTGTAAAGGGAGGGGGGGGTTCTTCCCCTGGGGTAGAATTCCTGGGTCCGGCCCTGCTGGAGGAGACCCCTGTGCTGGGAAGGTAGACTTTCTGGGTCCAATCCTGCTGGAGGAAACCTCTGGGCGGGGAAGGTAGACTTCCTGGGTCCAATTCTTCTGGAGGAGACCCCTGTGCGGGGAAGATAGAGTTCCTGGGTCCTATCCTGCTGGAGGAGACCCCTGTGAGGGTGCAGGGAAGGTAGACTTCCTGGGTCCAATCCTGCTGAAGGAGACCCCTGTGCTGGGAAGGTAGACTTCCTGGGTCCAATCCTGCTGGAGGAGACCCCTGTGCTGGGAAGGTAGACTTCCTGGGTCCAATCCTGCTGGAGGAGACCCCTGTGCGGGCAAGGTAGACTTCCTGGGTCCAATTCTTCTGGAGGAGACCCCTGTTCAGGGAAGGTAGACTTCCTGCGTCCAATCCTGCTGGAGGAGACCCCTGTGCTGGGAAGGTAGACTTCCTGCGTCCAATCCTGCTGGAGGAGACCCCTGTGCTGGGAAGGTAGACTTCCTGCGTCCAATCCTGCTGGAGGAGACCCCTGTGCTCTGGAGCTCTGCCCCTGGAACAGAGTTATAGAAGAAGCCTTAAGGAAGACACCAAAGTCCCAGCTGGTAGGGATCAAGCTGGGTCTGGATAAGCTCACTGGGGGAAGCCATTGTTATACCACTAGAATTTGGTCCATTGTCAATTTGAAACTGTGGAACACCTTAACAGCCACAATCCAACAGAAATGGAAATTAAGTGGGAGGACAAATTACGGCAATTTCCTTAAAACCAACGTTTTACGTCTTTCATTGCTTTATGGTTTAAACAAAATGGAACCAAAAGTTCAAATGCTTGACAAGAGTGCGGCCGGCTTAGAGACCTACAGCTGAAAATCCGCTTCCAGCTCCGTTCTCCATAAAAAGGTAATTTTACCGGTTTGTTACTTAACCTCAACAGGGGTCTATTGTTCCTCTCTCGGCTCTCACCGCCGTCTGGAGCGGCCATTATATGGATTCATGGCGCTATTTACAGCTTAACCTCTATCTCACCTCCGATCCGCCACCATTTCCATATAATGTTCGACGTTAATTATGGAGGACGGGACCGAGCGATTACTCAGAAAAGACCCCTCCCCCCCCCCCGCCCCCCCAATCCCACCATTCGAATGGAGAGCTGGCCTATGATCATCGCTTCTACAGGAATCTATACCCCAGTTGGTGAATGGATCAAAAAAAAAAAAAGACTTGACAATGTGAGCGAAATGCGTCATCTTCACCAACGCAAAACCACAAAATGCCCCATATTGCAGGCTACTAATCGCTAGATGTGGCGGCTGCACTCGTTTTCTTTTTTTAGGCTTTTTTTTTCCCCCCCCTCTGATTTCACCTGGTGATCTGGTCACCTCCTGTATTAGAGCAGCCCCGGCAGGAGCACAGGGGGCACAGTAGACAGCACCATTGTCAGCATGGGGGGGGGGGATTAGTATTAGATGGACTAGCAGATTTAGATACACTAACAAATTGAAGTCAAACTCCAACTCATCAATAAAAGCTGATCATTGTAAGCACACCTGTAGGAAAATAGTTTGTCCCTCTAACTGCAACATCTACAGCTTCTGCTGTTGAAAATCATTCATGTGCTAAAAAAATAAAAATAAAATAAAAACCCTATTGGAAGCCATGCGCCCGATGCCTTGCATGTAGAGTAGGGGGCCGGTTGCATGGATGGGAGGCAGGCGGGGGGGGGGGGGGGGGGGGGGGGGCGCCGTCCCATATAGACGGGCCGCCATTTTTTTCTGGTGTGCTTTTTAAAAGGACACGCGGTTCAAAAAAACGGCACCAAAAACGATTTTAAGGCGCTTTTGAAGCGCTTCCCATTCATTTAAATGGAGAGGGGCGTTTTTTTTAGGCTTTTTTTTTTTTTCTCTCTCCAAAGATGCTGCATGCCAGATTTATTTTTTCACCAGCGCACCGCCCCAGTGTGAAATCATTCATTGATTTTAATGAGAAGCATTTTTCGTGAGCTTTTAAGGTGCTTTTTTAATGCCAAAGCATTCCTCAGTGTGAACCAATGATTAGATTCTCTGTGCTTCTCTATGCAATGCGGGCAGATCATGGTTGGTGGGAGAGGCCGGCAGAGGGCTGTACATGACTTCCTGACAACATCCCAGTACCCCGGCCTCAGTCCTCCTCCCAAGAGCCCCCCATCCCCCCCGGGGCCTGACACAAGCAGTGGGAGGAGTTATGCAAATATCAAAATGCCTTGATGGGTGGGTGGGTGTCAGTCTGGGCGTTTCTAGGCGGGGAGCTATTGGGTAGCGCCCGCATGTCATGTGTCTGGCAACATTAGACAGCAAGTTATCAGCAATGGCGGCTTCCTTCCGTTCACCCCAATCAGAAAGTCGCACCCTAGAAAGCCATCGGCTGTCCCACTCACCGGATCCGATGGGCCGGCATTGCGGAAGGTCACAGCATTGGTGGGTAGTCGTCCCGACAGGTCGTCTCGTATCAGACCCTTTGCTCACCCTCCTCGCCATCCTCATACAGGAGGTCCAGCATTTCCTCCCCTGCACAGGTGCAGCTCAGGTGTTCATTATCCAACCCCAGTCTACCTGAGTGCTCTCCCCTTCCCCCTCCCTCCGCATTATACAGGCATGAGCAAAACTACCTTCACACGAGCACACGTAAGCATACGCCTGTGTTTGCTCACATACAGTGTGCAGGTGGTCCACACATCTGCATGCAGGTAGTCCCATTTATGTTATATACATGGCTCCCAACTATCCCCGATTTCGAGGGACTGTCCCTCATTTGGAACAACGGGGGTTATTTACTAAAGGCAAATCCACTTTGCACTACAAGTGCCAACTACAAGTGCAAAGTGCACTGGGAAATTGCACAGAAAGTGCACCTGGAAGTGCAGTCGCTGTAGATCCGAGGGGGACATGCAAGGAAAATAATAAACGGCGTTTTAGTTTGCACATGATTGGATAATAAAATCAGCAGAGCTTCCTCCTCCTTTCAGATCTTCCCCTCGGATCTACAGCGACTGCACCTCCAAGTGCAATGTAGTGCAAAGTGGATTCACCTTTCGTAAATAATATTTGAGCGTTTTTGCAGTGCTTTTTGCGGTGCTTGCCGCGTTTTTGCCGCGTTTTGCATTTTTTTTCACACTGTGGTTGCTTAGCAACCAGATATATAAAGTGAAAAAAATGAAACAAAACGCAAATCGCGGCAAAAACGCGGTAAAAACGCAGTACTTGCGTTTTTGATGCAGGTTCATTGACTTCTATTACATGCAAAACGCTGCATTTTGCATGAAAAAAAAGTCCCCGACCCTTTCCAAAAACGCAGAGGCACAAAAATGCATTGACGTGAACATGTTCCATAGGAATCTTATGTTAAAAAAAATGTCCTTGCATTTCTGCAAAATGCATCAAAAAACGCGCTAGTGTGAATCGAGCCTTAGGCTCGGCTTCCACTATTGCAACCCCCTAAAGTTGCGCGATTTTTGCCGCGACTTGAAGCAATGCCTGTGTATTCTTGAGGTCTATGGAACCTCAAGTCGCATCAAAGTGGGACTAAAGTAGTGCAGGGACTACTTTGAAGTCGCTGCGACTTGAAGTCGCACAGATATGGACTGGTACTCATTGGAAATCGTGAGGTACGACTTGTCATGCGGCTTTTCAGTCCCAAGTCGCATGAAAAGTCGCACTAGCGGAGACCGAGCCTAACCCCCAGAGTCCCTCTTTTCTTCTCATTTATCCTCATTTTGGTCAATATAGTTCTATATAAAATGCACTTTTTATCTATCAACAAGGGTTTCCCAGCGCTAAACCTTTCATCTGATTTCTAAATTGCTGCATTTGTAAATTCCAAAAGCCAATATAAAGAAATAGTAATGGTAAAAAAAAAATCACTTGTGGGTTTAACAAATCTTGTTTTTTTTTTGTACAATTCTCCTTTAAGGGGGTGTGGCAAGGGGTGTGTCCTATGCCTGCATACTTTTGCTGATAGGTGTCCCTCGTTCCCATCTCAAAAAGTTGGGAGGTGTGCTGAGGTGTGCGTATAGTTGTATATAAAATGCAGTTTTTATCTATCAAAAAGAGATTCCCCAGAGCTAAACCTTTCATCTGATTTCTAAATCGCTGCATTTGTAAACTTTATAAGCCAATGTAAATGGATAGTAGTGGTAGAAAAAATAATAATAAAGCCCTTGGATTTCATTAAAGGGGTTGTAAAGACAATTATTTTTTTTTTTAAACAACAAACATGTTATACTTACCTCCACTGCGCAGCCCCCTTTGTGGCCCCGAACCTGGTCTTCTGGGGTTCCTCGGCGGCTGTCTAAGCTCCTCCCACAAGTACTAACCACTTTCACGCAAGCTCTCTCGCATGGCGGGCGCGCTTCCGTGATACGGTTATAGCCACTCACTGTATCACTCGGCACCACCCCAACCCCCCCCCCCAGGCACCGCGTCATTGGATGTGATTGACAGCAGCGCGAGCCAATGGGTGCGCTGCTTTCAATCCATCCACTCCAGCCAATCAACGGCCAGGCTGCGTGCTTAAGAGGACATCGGGGGGTGAGCAGGTGAACGGGCGCAGCAGGTGAACGGGCTCAGGTAAGTAAAACGGGGGGGTGGTATTGTCGGATGTTTTTTCACCCTAATGCATAGGATGCATTAAGGTGAAAGAACGTGAACTATTATAACCCCTTTAACTTTTTTTTTTGTTAATTCTCCTTTAAGGGGGTGTGGCAGGGGGAGTGTCCTATGCCTACCTACATTTGCTAGTAGGCGTCCCTCATTCCCATCCTCGAAATGTTGAGCGGTATAATGTGTATGGTATGCAGCAGCTGCATGGACACCATTGGTGCTCCAAAACCTTGCGGTACACGACCATCGGAGGTAGTGAGACAGTCAACAGTAAATGGCTTCAAACATGCTTGGGATAAACATAAATCTATAGTTAGACCAGGGGCGGACTGACAAATCATGGAGGCCCCCAGGCCAATAGGAGATTATGGGGCCCCCAGGCAATAGATTATGGGGCCCCCAGGCAATAGGAGAAGATTATGGGGCCCCCCGGGCAATAGGAGAAGATTATGGGGCCCCCGGGCAATAGGAGAAGATTATGGGGCCCCCGGGCAATAGGAGAAGATTATGGGGCCCCCGGGCAATAGGAGAAGAATATGGGGCCCCCGGGCAATAGGAGAAGATTATGGGGCCCCTGGGCAATAGGAGATTATGGGGCCCCCAGGCAATAGATTATGGGGCCACACAGTATACACAGACACACACATACAGTATACACACACAGTATACACACACACATACAGTATACACACACACATACAGTATACACACACACATACAGTATACACACACACATACAGTATACACACACAGTATACACACACTGAAAAGGTACTAGAGAGGCGGGGCAGCTATAATCTTGGGGTTTTATTGAGGCTGGCAATCCTAATGGGGCCCCTTAGTGGCATGAGGCCCTTGGGCAGTGCCTGAGTGCCCGAATGGTCAGTCCGCCCCTGAGTCGGACAACAAGGTTTAAACGATCATATAAAAATGATACACCCTTCATTTCTTTGTAAGTGGGCGAACCTACACAATCTGCAGGGGATCGAATCGTTATTTCCCCCCACTGTATGTATAAAAGTTAAAATCATACAGAGCATGCATGCCACGTCGTTGACGCGTTTCATCGGACTTCTTCAGAGGCGCGCTCTCTTATTTTATTGCGGGGAACAGCGATCGGCATATGATGCCCCCCGGCAGGAAGGAAGGAGGATCTGTCTGAACAGGCTGTACCTGCGAGCGCCGGTCCTCGGAGGGATTTTTTTTCTTGTTGAACTCGTAGAACGCCGGATCGCGCCGAGGAAGCGGTTTTTCTTTAACATTAATTTTGTGTTTCTTCCACTCAGATTGCTTTTTTTTTTTTTTTTTTTGAGCCAGCTTGCAGCTTTAGACTTTTTTTGCCGGCGAGTCCTGTGTCAGCTCCCAGCAGGTAAAGGCTGAGACGTCAGCAGAAGCGAGAAGCAGCCCCGCCGATCCCAGAGGAGGCCGACTAAAAATACCGCCAACTATTGGGAGCCCGCGGTCTGTCACCGCGAGAAAACGACGCAGATTGTTCCAGAAAACTGGCAAAACCGGCGTTTATACAGAGCCCATTCACACGCGTGTGTGCGTTGTGGCAATGAGCGCTGCCACGGCGTCGTATGGTACCACACACTACTCTGTATGCGGTGCACTGCGGCATCGTTCAATGTGAACAGCCCTCCGATGGAGCCCGACCATCCCACCGCGCTCATGCATTGCGGTGTGCTGCGTTGTTACGGCGTGCATTTTTTTTTTTTATCCACTGCAGTGCATCGGCAGCCCATCAGTAATAAATTTTCTGCCCCAACACAACGCACTTCGACACGCACGCCGCAGAGGAGCGCTTAAAGTGATATTACACCTTCAATTATGGTCCGCACTTCCAGCAGCCGATTGAATCGCTCCATTCACAGCTCCAATTGCAGCGATTCCGCCCAGGTTCCCAAATCGCTAAAATACACGGGGCACGTTTGCGATGCCATTGCTTTTAATGGCACCCCAATCGCGCCACGATTATGCCGCAAAAGTCAAACGGTAAATGGCGCTGCAAATGCAGCAAATCGCAACGTGCGGTGCTGTCGCCCCAATGGAAGCTCATGTTCCTTTCTGAGCGACAAGTGTTGTGATTGCTGATGCCCTCCCAGAATGGCACCCCCCCACCCCACACGCCTGTGCGGCACACAGAACTGATGGGCACTGATAAGCCGCACTGATGGGCACTTATTGGCACTGATAAGCCTCACTGATGGGCACTGATAAGCCACACTAATGGGTACTGGTTGGCACTGATAAGCTGCACTGATGGGCACTGATAGGCAGAACTGATGAGCACTAATAAGCAGCACTGATGGGCACTGCTAAGCCACACTAATGGTCAATGATTGGCACTGATAGGCATAACTGATGGGCACTGATAAGCCACACTGATGGGCACTGATAAGCCACACCGATGGACACTGATTGGCACTGATAGGCAGAACTGATGGGCATTGAAAAGCCGCACTGATGGGCACTGATAAGCCACACTGATGGGCAATGATTGGCACTGATAGGTAGAACTGATGGGCACTGATAGGCAGAACTGATGAGCACTGATGAGCCACACTGATGGGCACTGATAGGCCACACTGATGGGCAATGATTGGCACTGATAGGCAGAACTGATGGGCACTGATAAACCACACTGATGGGCATTGATTGGCACTGACAGGCAGAACTGATGGGCACTGATAAGCCGCACTGATTGGCAGCACTGGTTGGCACTGATAGGCAGCACTCATAAGCTGCACTGATGGGCACTGATTGGCAGCACTGGTTGGCACTGATAGGCAGGACTAATGGGCACTGATAAGCCGCACTGATGGGCACTAATTGGCACTGACTGGCAGCACTAATTCATGACCTGGTCCAAGATGACCTGGGCTCAGAGGAAGTTGGCCCAGGCTGGCCAACCAAGTGTGCTGCTTGCACACAGCCTGACAAAGAGCATGCTGATAGGAGGAGAGAGCAGAGTGATGGAGAGGTGTTAATCACTGTTCTGCTTCTCCTTCCACTGTCCAGTCACAGGCTGTGGTGGGTAAATACCTGGGCTCAGAGGATGTAAGTTTGATGATGCTGGTCATCAGAAGGGCAATTGGTTGTGCTGCAGTGCGAGCAGCATGCTGATAGGAGGACAGAGCAGAGTGACAGAGAGAAGAGCGCATCACAGTGCAGCTTTTCTTTCCACTGTCCAGTCACAGGCTGGGGGCGGGTCCAGGACTACCTGAGCTCAGAGGATGTAAATGTGCCGATGATGAGCATGCTGATAGGAGGAAAGTGCTGAGCGACCTCATAAATAAGCTCATTGGTCTGCCATTTTTCCCTCACTGTCCAATCACAGGCTGGGGGAGGGACAAGACCTGGATGTATTACTAAACTGCAGCAGTGAAGAGTCAGGTCTCCAGCCCTGCCAGACAGGGTTGCTCTGTACGGCAGAGCTGTGTAAATCTCAGGACAGGAGGGACAGAAATACAAACCTCTCCTATGTATTTTATCAGTGTTTGGCTGTTTGCCCGGAGTTCAGCTTTAAGTGCGTTTAGGTGGAAATTCTAATTTTGCTTAAAATGTGAATTGTGTTCATAATCTCCGGGGGATGAAGTTGGAAGTAGAACGCCCCCCTCCCCCCCCTGCCAGGGGGAATACATACATCCTACATCCCCGTCCTGCACGGCGTCCGTCTGGGGATTTCACGTTAGTCGTGATGCATACAATATACACCGGCAGATCGCAATTCCGTGACCTGGAAAGACGGCGTACCGGGGGGACTCATGGAGGACTCTGCTGAGATCTGAGGAACCTTCCAGAGAAGAGCGAACGTTACTGAAAGACCGTCCAATCATCTGTCACCCTTCAGGACCACAGGAGCCACATAGCCACGCCCACCGCAGCCACGGACCAGCTGTGCACACAATGCAATTCTCATTGTAAAAATGGCAGACTTTACTGGAAAGATGGGAGAGCTTGCTTTAAAATAAGGGGTCTATTTATCAATGTTTTCACCCAAGAATCGCCCAACCTTCACCCAAGAGTCACCCAACCTTCACACAATTGTCATCCAAAATGTACCCAACTTTCACCCAAGATTTACACAACTTTCACCCAATTGTCATCCAAAATCCACCCAACTTTCATTCACAATTCATCCAACTTTTACATATGATTCACCCGAATTCAACAAACAAAACTCAACATTCACCCAACTTCCATCCAAGACTGACACAATTTTAATCCAAAATGCACACAACTTTCACCCAACCTTCACCCACATTTCACACAATTGTCATCCAAAATGTACCCAACTTGCATCCAAGAGTCACCCAACCTTTACCTATGATTCACCCTAATTCGACAACTTTCACCCAAGATTCAACCAACTTCCATTCAAGATTCACACAATCTTCATCCAAAATGCACACAACTTTCACCCAAGTGTTATCCAAGATTCCCACAATTTTCATCCAAAATTACCCAACCTTCACCCAAGAGTCACCTAACCTTCACCCAATTGTCACCCAACCTTCACCCAATTGTCACCCAACCTTCACCCAATTGTCACCCAACCTTCACCCAAGAGTCACCCAACCTTCACCCAAGAGTCACCCAACCTTCAACCAAGAGTCACCCAACCTTCAACCAAGAGTCACCCAACCTTCACCCAAGAGTCACCCAACCTTCACCCAAGAGTCACCCAACCTTCAAACAAGAGTCACCCAACCTTCAACCAAGAGTCACCCAACCTTCACCCAAGAGTCACGCAACCTTCACCCAAGAGTCACCCAACCTTCACCCAAGAGTCACCCAACCTTCACCCAAGAGTCACCCAACCTTCACCCAAGAGTCACCCAACCTTCAACCAAGAGTCACCCAACCTTCAACCAAGAGTCACCCAACCTTCAACCAAGAGTCACCCAACCTTCAACCAAGAGTCACCCAATCTTCACATATGATTCATCCAACTTCCACCTATGATTTACTCAAATTCAACAACACAAAAAAAGCACACAATTTCTATCCATGATTCACATGATTTTCATCCAAAATGTACACAACTTTCACCCACAATTCACTCAAGATTCACACAACCTGCACCCAAGAATCCCCCAACCTTCACCCACAATTCACTCAACTAACTTTCATCTATAACTTACCAAAATGTAAAATAAAAACAACTTTCATGCAACCTTCATCCAAGATTCACACAATTTGCATCCAAAATGCACACAACTTTCACTCAAGAGTCACCCAAATAATAAAACACACACAATTGTTACCCAAGATTCACTCGGCTTTTACCCAAGAGTCACTCGGCTTTTACCCAAGAGTCACTCGGCTTTTACCCAAGAGTCACCTGACTTTCACCTAAGAGTCACACCATTGTCATCCGGAATCCACCCAACTTCCACCTAAGGGTCACCCAACTTTCACTTATGATTCACCCAAATTCAAAAACAGAAAAGTACACAACTTTCACCTAAGACTCACCCAATCCACAATTCACTCAAGATTCTACCAACCTTTACTTAAGATTTACCCAACTTTCACCCAAGAGTTACCCAACCATCACCCACGATTCAACCAACTTTTGTCCAAATTTAACACCAGTTTCACCAAAAATGTTTCCAACCTCCACCAAATATTCATCCAACATTTCACTCTACATTCTTAAATTAACAATGTAATTTCTTGACTATAAATGTGTGACTTGGGTGAAAACAATTATAAATAGACAACATAAAAATTATTTTAATCACTGCCATTAAAATATTGATAATACAAATGTGTTCCCTGCAGCTTTCTTTTCTAAAAAAAAAAAAAAAAATTAAATGTAAAATAAAAATAAACAAAAAATGTAAATGTAAAATAAAAATATGTAAAATAAATAAAAAAATGTAAACATTAAATAAATAAAAAAAGTAAATGTAAAATAAAAATATATAAAAAAATGTAAATGTAAAATAAAAATAAATAAAAAATATAAAAGTAAAATAAAAAATAATAAAAAAAATGTAAATGTAAAATAAAAATAAATAAAAAATATAAAAGTAAAATAAAAAATAATAAAAAAATGTAAATGTAAAATAAAAATAAATAAAAAATTTAAATGTAAAACAAAAATAAATAAAAAATTTTAATTATAATGTATATAATAAATATATATAGACTGCACATATACACAGGTGTACAGAACTAGCGGATGAGTGTAGATGGCAGAAAACAGTATAACCCCCCCTCCACAATCCTAATAAACCCACTACAATAATACAATGTATTTTAATAATAAAAGTAGTGATTTTAGTGTTAGATACCAATCTCTTTCCTGCACTGGTTCCATAAAAAAATACATTGGAGGGGGAAAAAGGGTTCCCAGAGCAACATAGGCTAGCTAAAAAAAGAGAGCAGATACTGCCTGCTTTGAGGCCCCTTTTCTCTGATTGAAACCTTCAAATTAACCGGTACCACTGACAACGGTAACATATCGGATTTCTCATCGCTTGCTATTAAAGTGACAGATCTGTGCGCTAAGATTCTAGGGAATAAAAAAAAAAAAAAAAGGCGATATCAGTGATTCTTTCGACAATCGCCAATTACTCCTTCGTGGGAACCAAGCCTTTTATTTTCAAGATCAAAATCACCCTGGCTATAAGGAACCGGCCAGGCACAGGAGCGAAAATCTAAAGAGCGCGTAGCAGTTGGAGGCGCGGCATTTTTTTTTATTTTTATCATAATGGGCTGTAAGCGATTATTGGAATTGTCCTTTAAACACTTGCAATATGTATAATCCACGTCTATCCCTCCCCCCCCCCCAATTGGAGCGTGCGGGGGAGGGAAGGACGGATTGAAAAGATTCCCAAAATAGGAGCCGGAGCAATCCCGCGGATAATTAGGCGCGATAAATAAACAAATTACATAAGTAAATGAAATTATTAAGATTCGGAAATCTTATAATGTGCTCCTAATGATCTCAATTTTCCCGGATAATGACTGCGCGGCGCTCGGAGACGATATCTGATCCTCGGGCTACCGGCTGCAGCGAAGGTGGAAAAAACAAAAACAGATGGAAAACGAACGTCGCGGGCTGAAGAGAAACTCCGCTGAGCGTTGGCGCGCAATGAAACAATCTTATAGTCTTAGTAAAAATGTATCTGACAAAAACTGTAAGGCCCCATTCACATTTTGCATGGCGGGAACGCATGCGATTTATTTTTTTATTTTTTATTTTGGGGGGTGATTTATACGTGTTTCTGCACAAAAGAAGCTCCTCCACCTTTTTGGGGCAACGAGCTTCCGTCAATTTTTTTTTTATTATTTATTTATTTTTTTCTCACTGGCGTTTCACCGCAATTTCCACGTGACAATCGCAGCAAAAATCGCACTACGTTTAGAATGAATGGAACCCAAAGGCGCATTTTTTTTTTTTCCCCACGATTTTAGTGCAATTTGTAATCGCGCCAATGTTGCGCGCTGTTCCAGATCGTCAGGCATGTACTGGCCATAGGGACTATAGGGAGTTTCCCGGTGGGCCGATGGCTCAGTGGGCCGGTTTCAGTGACAGCCAGTGGCATCGCTGGGGGGGGGGACTTTTGGGGCTATAGCCCCGATTCTGGGGCCCATAGCCCCGAGTCAGTCCAGGAGTCCCCAACCACAGGGTCCCGGCCCACTACCTGCTCTCTTTCTGGTGACCCTGATGTAAGGAGGGCCTCTCTGGGGACCCTGATGTAAGTTGGAGGCTCTCTGGGGAACCTGATGTAAGAGAGAGGCTCTCTGTGGACCTGGATGTAAGGGGGGGCTCTGTGGGGACCCGGATGTAAGGGGTTGGCTCTATAGGGACCCTGATGTAAGGCGGATGATCTCTGGGGACTCTGATGTAAGAGGGGCTCTCTGGGGACCCTGATGTAAGGGGAAGGCTATATGGGGACCCTGATGTAAGGGGGGCTCTCTAGGGGCTTTTTTGCCCAATTGCGTACAGTTTATATACTTTTTTTTGCGTGTTTGCAAAATTAAAGTGGGCCGGTCTGGATGAAGTCCAGGGCCAAATTTTTGTCCCAGTCCAGCCCTGCAGATCGTAGGTGATTGTAGGCCTTAGTTATAAAAACATTCACTGATCAATTTCTGATCGAATGTTCTTAGTGTCTGCACATTCTTTGGGTATTTTTTTTGTTTTTTCATGGAATATTTTCAGGGAATGTTCTCTGATGGAATGTTCTTAGGATAATTTCTCTTAGGATTGAATGTTCCTAGGGTTTTATTTAATTTTTTTTAACGAATGTTCTTAGGGTCATTTTTAGGTTTGCGCATTCTTTAGGTATTTTTTCCTCTGGTCGAATGTTCATGGGATATTTTTTAGGGTATGTTCTCTGATCGAATGTTCTTAGGGTAATTTCTTTTGTGTTTGAATGTTATTAAGATATTATTTCCTTCGGATGGAATGTTCTAAGGATAATTTCTCTTAGGACTGACTGCTCCTGGGGTACTTTCTCCACTGATCGAATGTTCTTAGGGTAATTCTACTTAGGTTTGAATGTCATTAGAGCCTTTTCTCTTTTGATCGAATTTTCTTAGGGTAATTTATTTTATATATATTTTTTTTTAACCCTTTACAGCCAGCGCCTGCCGGCTCTTTAAGGGGTTTAGAATGCTGGGAGGTGGGGCTTATGGACATGCGACTGCTGCGATTGGCTTTCACGGCAGTCACATGATTGGAAAGCACCCAATTACAAGCAACAAATGGGAGCTTTTCCATTATCCGCCGGTAACTGTGCCGGGAGCGTGGAGGGCGCACGCTCTAAGCACAGCTCTATTGGTGCTATTGTACACAAATATACTCCAAGGCCGCAGGGAGGCCACAAATTGGCGTCCGCTCAGCGCCAAGAGGTTAATGTTCTTAGGGGTTTTCATTTCTTCGGATTGAATGTTCTAAGAATAATTTCATCTAAGCCCTTGTACACACGGTCGGAGATTCCGACGGAATGTGTCCTATCGGACCGTGTTGCCGGATATTCCGACTGTGTGTGGTCTCCATCGGACTGTTTCCGTCGGAATATCCATCGGACCAAATTTTTCAACTTGCCGGAAATATTTTCCGACAAAATGCTCCAATCGGACATACTCCGATCATGTGTAGAGAATTCCGATCGGACAAAGTGCCACGCATGCTCAGATCAAATTCCTACATCAAAGCTATTGGCTACTAGCCTGAACGTAGTCCCATCGTAACAAAATAACGTCATCACGTTCTGAACGATCGGATTTTCTGACAACTTTGTCCGACCGTGTGTATGCAACAGTTTCGGACAAAATCCGGTGGATTTGGTTGTCGGAATGTCCGACCGTGTGTACAAGGGCTTAGGATTGACTGCACTTAGAGTACTTTCTCTTCTGATCGAATGTTCTTAGGGTAATTCCATTTATGTTTGAATATTATTAGAGCATTTCTTTTAGAATTGGATGTTCGGGGGGTATTTTCTATTCTAATTGAATGATCTCGGGGTATTTTCTATTCTGATGGAATGTTCTTGGGGTATTTAATTTTAGAATTGAATGTTCTCGGTGTATCTTCTCTTCTGATAGAATGTTCTCGGGGTATTTTCTATTCTGATGGAATGTTTTCGGGGTATTTTCTATTCTGAATAAATGTTTTCGGGGTATTTTCTATTCTGATGGAATGTTCTCGGGGTATTTTCTCTCCTGATGAAATGATCTTGGGGTATTTTCTATTCTGATTGAATGTTCTTGGGGTATTTTATTTTAGAATTCAATGTTCTTGGGGTATTTTCTCTTCTGATGGAATGTTCTCAGGTTATTTTCTATTCTGATGGAATGTTCTCGGGGTACTTTCTCTTCTGATGGAATGTTCTCTGGGTATTTTCTCTTCTGATGGAATGTTCTTGGGGTATTTTCTATTCTGATGAAATGATCTTGGGGTATTTTCTATTCTGATGGAATGTTTTTGTGGTATTTTCTCTTCTGATGGAATGTTCTTGGGGTATTTTCTCTTCTGATGGAATGTTCTTGGGGTATTTTCTATTCTGATGAAATGATCTTGGGGTATTTTCTATTCTGATGGAATGTTTTTGTGGTATTTTCTCTTCTGATGGAATGTTCTTGGGGTATTTTCTCTTCTGATGGAATGTTCTCAGGTTATTTTCTATTCTGATGGAATGTTCTCGGGGTACTTTCTCTTCTGATGGAATGTTCTTGGGGTATTTTCTCTTCTGATGGAATGTTCTTGGGGTATTTTCTCTTCTGATGGAATGTTCTTGGGGTATTTTCTATTCTGATTGAATGTTTTTCAGGGTATTTTCTCTTCTGATGGAATGTTCTTGGGGTATTTTCTATTCTGATGGAATGTTCTTGGGGTATTTTCTCTTCTGATGGAATGATCTTGGGGTATTTTCTATTCTGATGGAATGTTTTTGTGGTATTTTCTCTTCTGATGGAATGTTCTTGGGGTATTTTCTATTCTGATTGAATGTTCTGGGGGTATTTTATATTAGAATTTAATGTTCTCAGGGTATTCTCTATTCTGATTGAATATTTTTCGGGGTATTTTCTCTTTTGATGTTATGTTCTCGGGGTATTTTCTATTCTGAATAAATGTTCTTGGGGTATTTTCTATTCTGATGGAATGTTTTTGGGGTATTTTCTATTCAGGTTGAATGTTTTCGGGGTATTTTCTATTCAGGTTGAATGTTTTTGGGGTATTTTCTCTTCTGATTGAATGTTCTTTTGGATATTTTCTCTACTGATACAATGTTTTTTGGGGAAAAACCTCCACACCCTCGGAGACGCTCCCGTTCTCTGCACCCCCCCACCGGGCCTCGTCCGACTCCAAAACGGTTAACGGCGACAGCAGACAAAAATAAAACCAGGATTAAAAAAAACAAATAAGCGCGGGATGGGGAAAGTAAAAGCAGCCGAGCCTTTTCCCTGGGAGAGGAATATTATTCCGTACAGTAAAATATCATCCGGGAGACGCCGCGAAAAAGAGATTAAAAACCAATAAATGCGGGAGAGAGAGCAGCGGTATAATTACAGGCTCACGCCGGCAGCGCCAGAAAGCACTCAAATTTTAATAGCAAGCACCGCATTTAATTTAACAACACATTTTTTCAATTACTTGAATAATTGTTTTATTCATAAAATGACTTTCAATAAGGAGGGTAATTTGGCTCAGGTTTTTTTTTTTTTTTTTTGTTTGCGGCTTTGCGCGTCGTTAGGGAGGGAGGGGCTGGAGAGACGCGAGAGAAAAAAAAAAAAGAGGACGCCACCGGAGGATGGGAGAGGCGAGCCGGTTATGATGGTACATGGAGAGCCGTCCGCTAGGTTGAGTACCTGCCGGCTCTGATCCCTTTTAAGGCGAATGTGCGGTTGTTGGAGGTTTTTAAATATCTGTGTTAAAAAAAAAAAAAAACGTAAAAATTATGTAACAATGTTACCAATGCATGTTAATGTTTTACAAAGCTTTGTTTTTATGTCTTCTGAGAGAGGCAGAACGGCGGTCTGCCTATGTAAACAAGGCAGATCGCCGTTCTGTGAGAGGGGAAGATGGAGATCTTGTGTTTCTGCTAAGCAGGAACACGGATCTCTGTCTCCCCCCCCCCCCAATCAAAGCACCTCCCCCATAGTTGGCAATCCCTCGCATGGAACATATTTAACCCTTTGATCACTCCTGATGTTAACCCCTCCACTCCTGATGTTAAACAACAAGGGCAGAAGATTTAAGCCCCGTACACGCGATCGGAAATTCTGCCAGCAAAAGTCTGATGCGAGCTTTTGGTCGGAAATTCCTACTGCGTTCTAGGCTCCATCGTACTTTTGTCTGGCGGAAATTCCAGCCGGCAAAAGATTGAGAGCGGGTCCTCTATTTTTCCGGTCGGAAAAAGTTCAGATCGGAAATTTCCCGATCGCCTGCACGAATTCCGACACGCAAAATTCCTACGCGTGCCCGGAAACGATTCGATGCAATGCTCGGAAAGCACTGAACTTCATTTTCTCGGCTCGTCGTAGTGTTGTGCATCATCGCGTTCTTGACCGGTCGAAAGTTTCCGAGAACTTTTGTGTGGCCTTTTGCGTATGTAAGGCGAGCTTGAGCGGAATTCCGTTGTGAAAAACCATCCAAGTCGCGTATACGGGGGCATTAGTTAAAAAAAAAATAAGCGGAGTTCCGCTTTAAGATCAGATTTGATTTGAGGACCTGTGCTTGGGTTGGGACATCCCACAAGAGCCGGTGTACTGTCACATAGTGTCCCCCATCGGATAGTGTCCGCTGTGTCCTGCGCATGCGCAGTACACACAGATTTCGAAAATAGCCGAAGATGAACGGCGCCTGCGCCGTGAGTCCAGGTTCTAGCCCCACCATCCAAGTGGACATAGAGTTAGAATAAAAAGAGGCGAGCGCAGCGAGGCCGAGCCCGAAGCTTGGCGAGCGAAGCGTGGCGAGCGAGGGGCCCTCTAATATTTGCAGCCCTATGTCCGCTTGGATGGTGGGGCTACCACCTCCGCTCACAGCGCAGGCGCGGTTCTTCTTCTGAGATTTTCCGAATCTCCTTCTGCTCCGTACTGCGCAAACGCTGCGCCTGCGCAGTATGGGGCAGACATTATCCGATGGACGGACAATATATGGCAGAACACCGCGCCATCGTTTTTTATTCCTGCTCTGGTATTGGTGCTCCTTCCCTTTATTGGGCGGGGGGGGAACCTCCGCGGACCGGGAGAGATAATTCTGCTCCCTACAAGCAGTGACTCCGGCGGCCTCTTCTCCGGTAAATTGTTAACGCGGCTTTATTTTTTATTTTTTTGCTCTGCGACTTTCCATCAGCCTAATAACGGACTGCAGAGCCCTCGCTGACTCCGGGGGCCGCCACCGCCGCCGCCTGGCGATTGCAAGACTGAGTGCCTCCAATTACGCTTCTCAGACATGGATGCCCACAGTTATACTTAGACGAATAACATGCGGGAAAAGCCTTAACCCCTCAGCCCGTCACCCTCCCCCGACACAGCGGCGATTCGTAAAAAGGTGCAAAGGATTTATAAACAGAGAAGGGGGGGGGGGCTGCCAGGAACGCTTTGAGCCGATTCAATCGTTCGCATGCAACTGTGCAAGCCGAAGAAATAAAAAGTAATTGGGGAGGTTGGAATACGTTTCCTGGGGAAAATGCCGCTCCAGGCTCCCTCCATTGCTGGTCACATGACCAAAAGCCTAGGGAGGGGGCCATGTGGCCCCAGATGAAGGTGAGGATCAAATTGGCTGGTTCCCCACCACCCCCCCTCCCGCGGACACGCCAAGGTCCCGCTCACACCTGTGCAATTTGTCATGCGTCGGGTAACACGCAACAGAAGGAATCCCATTAGCGTCTATGGGGCTTATTTATATAAATGCGACTTTTCTTTCTTCAGCCGCCGCACGACCAGAGGAACCCCATTATCGTCTACAGGGCCCATTTATACCTATGCGACTTTTGGTGCTTTCCATTGGCTTCAATGGGAATGCATGAAAAACCGTAGCTCCCAACTGTCCCTGATTTGGAGCAATGTCCCTCTGTCCCACCTTCCCCCTCATTTTGGTCTGATCTATATAGTTGTATATAAAATTGGCTTTTTTCTCTTTCAAAAAGTGTTTCCCAGCGCTAAACCTTTCATCTGATTTCTAAATTGCTGCATTTTTAAAAGCAGCCGATATAAAGGAATAGTATTGGTTAAAAAAAGCCCTTGTGGATTTAATTAACCTTTTTTTTGGTTAATTCTCCTTTAAGGGGGTGTGGCAGGGGGGCGTGTCCTATGCCTACATACGTTTTGCCAGTAGGTGTCCCTCATCCCCATCTCAAAATGTTGGGAGGTGTGGAAAAATGCATGAAGAGCAGATGCAGGAGAAGCGACGGTATCGGGCCGGGAAGAGAAGCGGCCGGATCGGACTGGGAGGAGAACCGACCGGATCGGGCCTGGGGTGGAGAAGCGACCGGATCGGGCCTGGGGAGGAGAAGAATGACCGGATCGGGCCTGGGGAGGAGAAGCGACTGGATCGGGCCTGGGGAGGAGAAGCGACCGGATCGGGCCTGGGGAGGAGAAGCGACCGGATCGGGCCTGGGGAGGAGAAGCGACCGGATCGGGCCGGGAGGAGAAGCGACCGGATCGGGCCTGGGGAGGAGAAGCGACCGGATCGGGCCTGGGGAGGAGAAGTGACCGGATCGGGCCTGGGGAGGAGAAGTGACCGGATCGGGCCTGGGGAGGAGAAGCGACCGGATCGGGCCTGGGGAGGAGAAGCGACCGGATCGGGCCTGGGGAGGAGAAGTGACCGGATCGGGCCTGGGGAGGAGAAGCGACCGGATCGGGCCTGGGGAGGAGAAGCGACCGGATCGGGCCTGGGGAGGAGAAGCGACCGGATCGGGCCTGGGGAGGAGAAGCGACCGGATCGGGCCGGGAGGAGAAGCGACCGGATCGGGCCTGGGGAGGAGAAGCGATGAGATGAATTAGAGCGGAGACTGCGAGCCAGGCCTTCTTATCCAACATCAGTGCCTGACCTCACAAATGTCCTTCTGGAAGAATGGTCAAACATTCCCATAGACACCCTCCTAAACCTTGTGAACTTGTGAACAGCTGCAAAGGGTGGGCCAATGCAATATTGAACCCTACAGATTAAGACTGGGATGCCATTAAGGTTAATGTGCATGTAAAGGCAGGCATCCCAATATTTTTGACAATATAGTGTAGGATGGACAGAACTGCTGTGCCAGGTCAAATACCAAAGTACCCCTAAAGGAGCTGTGACCCCCTCCTCCCCATCCCTACATTTTAGAAAAAAAGTCATGTGTAGTCTAGCTCACATGGTCTTCATGGAGATAATAGAACCGATTGACCCTTCGGACTGTGGGGGGCACTCTCCTTAATATTGAGTCAAAATCCCAACCCAAGATGACCCTAATTATTATTAGTATTATTATTATTATACAGGATTTATATAGTGCCAACAGTTTACGCAGCGATTTACAACTTGAGGGTAGACAGTACAAGTACAATACACTTTACAATCTAAGACAGTGATGGCGAACCTTGACACCCCAGATGTTTTGGAACTACATTTCCCATGATGCTCCTGCACTCTGCAGTGTAGTGGAGCATCATGGGAAATGTAGTTCCAAAACATCTGGGGTGTCAAGGTTCGCCATCACTGATCTAAGACATGGCTGCTCAACCTGTGGCCTTCCAGCTGTTGGGGAGCTACAAGTCCCATCATGCCTCATGCCTTTGGGAGTCATGCCCGTAACTGTCAGTGGCTTGCAATGCCTCATGGGACTTGTAGTTTTTCAGCAGCTGGAGGGCCACAGGTTGAGCGCCCATGAATCTGAGCCCTTGTACGCACGGTCGGACATTCCGAAGGAAAATGTCCGATCGGACCGTGTTGTCGGATAATCCGACCGTGTGTGGGCTCCAGGGGTCAAGTCCTGCGGAAAAAAGTGTGGGAACTCCCACCAAAGATCCACTCCCCCACCAAAAAAAAATAAAAAATTATACGCTCACATGCACAACACTTGGCAGGGTATTGAAGAGTATTGGCAGAGTATTGGCAGGGTATTGGCAGAGTATTGGCAGGGTATTGGCAGAGTATTGGCAGGGTATTGGCAGAGTATTGGCAGGGTATTGCAGAGTATTGGCAGGGTATGTATTGGCAGAGTATTGGCAGAGTATTGGCAGAGTATTGGCAGAGTATTGACAGGGTATTGCAGAGTATTGGCAGGGTATTTATTGGCAGAGTATTGGCAGGGTATTGCAGAGTATTGGCAGAGTATTGCAGAGTATTGGCACAGTATTGCAGAGTATTGGCAGGGTGTTGCAGAGTATTGGCAGGGTATGTATTGCAGAGTATTGCAGAGTATTGGCAGGATATTGAAGAGTATTGATAGGGTATTGCAGGGTGTGTATTGGCAGAGTATTGGCAGGGTATTGCAGAGTATTGGCACAGTATTGCAGAGTATTGATGGGGTATTGCAGAGTATTGGCAGGGTATTGCAGAGTATTGGCAGGGTATTGAAGAGTATTGGCAGAGTATTGGCAGAGTATTGGCAGAGTATTGCAGAGTATTGACAGGGTATTGCAGAGTATTGGCAGGGTATTTATTGGCAGAGTATTGGCAGGGTATTGCAGAGTATTGATAGGGTATTGCAGAGTATTGGCAGGGTATGTATTGCAGAGTATTGCAGAGTATTGGCAGGATATTGAAGAGTATTGGCAGGATATTGAAGAGTATTGGCAGAATATTGAAGAGTATTGATAGGGTATTGCAGGGTGTGTATTGGCAGAGTATTGGCAGAGTATTGGCAGAGTATTGCAGAGTATTGGCAGGGTATGTATTGCAGAGTATTGGCAGAGTATTGGCAGAGTATTGCAGAGTATTGACAGGGTATTGCAGAGTATTGGCAGGGTATTTATTGGCAGAGTATTGGCAGGGTATTGCAGAGTATTGATAGGTTATTGCAGGGTGTGTATTGGCAGAGTATTGGCAGGGTATTGCAGAGTATTGGCAGGGTATTGGCAGGGTATTGGCAGAGTATTGGCAGAGTATTGGCAGAGTATTGACAGGGTATTGGCAGGGTATTTATTGGCAGAGTATTGGCAGGGTATTGGCACAGTATTGCAGAGTATTGGCACAGTATTGCAGAGTATTGGCACAGTATTGCAGAGTATTGGCAGGGTGTTGCAGAGTATTGGCAGGGTGTTGCAGAGTATTGGCAGGGTATGTATTGCAGAGTATTGGCAGGATATTGAAGAGTATTGGCAGGGTATTGAAGAGTATTGGCAGGGTATTGAAGAGTATTGGCAGGGTATTGAAGAGTATTGGCAGGGTATTGAAGAGTATTGGCAGGGTATTGAAGAGCATTGGCAGGGTATTGCAGAGTATTGGCAGGGTATGTATTGGCAGGGTATTGCAGAGTATCGGCAGGGTATTGCAGAGTATTGACAGAGTATTGCAGAGTATTGACAGAGTATTGCAGAGTATTGATAGGGTACTGCAGAGTATTGATAGGGTACTGCAGAGTATTGGCAGGGTATTGCAGAGTATTGGCAGGGTATTGCAGAGTATTGGCAGGGTATGTATTGCAGAGTATTGGCGGGGTATTGCAGAGTATTGGCGGGGTATTGCAGAGTATTGGCGGGGTATTGCAGAGTATTGATAGGGTAGTGCAGAGTATTGATAGGGTAGTGCAGAGTATTGATAGGGTAATGCAGAGTATTGGCAGGGTATTGCAGAGTATTGATACTGATAGGGTATTGCAGAGTATTGATAGGGTATTGCAGAGTATTGGCAGGGTATTGCAGAGTATTGGCAGGGTATTGCAGAGTATTGATAGGGTATTGCAGAGTATTGATAGGGTATTGCAGAGTATTGATAGGGTATTGCAGAGTATTGATAGGGTATTGCAGAGTATTGATAGGGTATTGCAGAGTATTGGCAGGGTATTGCAGAGTATTGATACTGATAGGGTATTGCAGAGTATTGATGAGTATTGGCAGGGTATTGCAGAATATTGATGAGTATTGGCAGGGTATTGCAGAGTATTGATGAGTATTGGCAGGGTATTGCAGAGTATTGATGAGTATTGGCAGGGTATTGCAGAGTATTGATGAGTATTGGCAGGATATTGCAGAGTATTGATGAGTATTGGCAGGGTATTGCAGAGTATTGATGAGTATTGGCAGGGTATTGCAGAGTATTAATGAGTATTGGCAGGGTATTGCAGAATGCAACTTACTTACACACTAGTGACTGACCTCCTGGTATTCTCTTCCCCTCTGTTCTGGGGGGAGAAGAAGTAAACTCGAAAAGTGCAGCGGCTGTGGCCCCAGGAGGCACTGGGTAGAGGGGAGCGGGAGGACAGTCCAGAACTCCGGAACCAAGCAGGCGCGCAGCGTGTGTCACACTGACGGTCTCGTGCCAGTGCGTGCCCACGTGCACGTCCGAAGTCATGTGACCGGTTGCTAGATGCGGAGCGGCCCCTGCCTAGCAACCAGTCACTCGGCGGCTGAGGAGCGGCGCGGACTACGCGCTGCATAGCCTCAGCCCGGCTCAGACAGCTAATGGGAACGGCGTTCCCGCTGTGGAAATAGTACGGGAACGCCGTTCCCATGCGTTCCCGCAGCACTCGAGCCCTGGTGGGCTCCATCGGACTGTTTCCATCTGAATATCCGACGGACCAAGTTTGAGAGCTTGGGCTATAAAACTTTCCGACAACATGATCCGATCGGACTTTGTCCGATCATGTGTAGAGAATTCCGATCGGACAAAAGTGCCACGCATGCTCAGATCAAATTCCTACACCAAAGCTATTGGCTACTAGCCTGAACGTAGTCCCGTCGTAACGAAATAACGTCATCACGTTCTGAACGATCAGATTTTCCGACAACTTTGTCCGACCGTGTGTATGCAACAGTTTCGGACAAGATCCGTCAGACAAAATCCGACGGATTTTGTTGTCGGAATGTCTGACCGTGTGTACAAGGACTAAGAGAATTATCTTCCACCATAACCATCATACAAGGTCAAAGACTAATCTGAAGCACCTTGAGAACCTACCCTCAGACGTTTCTATGGGCTGGTCACATGACCAACACCTACGCCCGGGTCACATCGTTAGCCGGACAGCACGCCCAGAAGAAAACAGAATTGGACTCCACTCATAACGACGCCCGGTCCCTGAAACGTCCTTGCCAATATCTCCGTTAATCAGTTAAACATGGAGACACCTTTGATGCTCCTTCCAACTGACAGCTGCCTAATCCCCAATGTATTCCGCAGAAATGATATCTAATTAGAAAGAAGGGGAAAAAAAAGCACAACAAGAATTACCATATTAATGAGGATTTGTCTTCCAGATTACAGAAAGAAGCGTGCGTTTAACCCTACCTGCGCGCAGTGCGTTCCATCAAAGATATTGGGCAGCCGGCACAAGGTGCCCGGTGGGCAGCCTACCGACACGACGCCGCCCACCGCAGATGGAAATCTCGGTATTATTATCACCGTGCTTCTTTGTATTCCGAAGATGTTTTAAAAAAAAAACGGCAAAAGCATAAATTATCAAACAAAAGCAAACAACAAATGAATGTTCTCAAACACATCGCGGTAAACAGACAAAAGGTCAAACTCTGCGGGAATGTACGACAAGCTGGGCCAGGTAGGCAGCCGGTAGCGTCATCTCCAGGTTTACCTACCGCTGGCCTCCAGATGCAAATAAAAACACAGGAAGTTCCGAATTCATAAAAACATCATTATATGTAATTTTTTTTTTTTATGCGATTACCTGAATTCAACTTGGTATCCGCCTCTGCAGACCCAGCGTAGCAGAGCTCAGAATGGAAAAGGCAGAAGCAACGCAGGGAGCTAATCGCCTGTTTTTTTTTTTAAATGCGACCCTCGTCTCCAACCCCTTCCCATACAGATAGATACTCAAGGCCTTGGCTGTATACAAATTATTATTTAGCTTCTAAGAAGTTCCACTTCCTCTGCCTATGCCCCAAAGACCGCAAATGAGGGACCGGTTGTCGTTGACTGAAGATGGCACAGGCTCGATAAAGACCCTTTCACATCTACAATGCAGTTTGTTTTGCTTTAAATCCTCAACTCTGCCTTGACTTGGAGCTTTTGTATGCCAATTCCACCCAACATGCCAACAACCCAGCATGCAATGAGGGAGTCTTAGGAGACCACGAGAGAAGAGCCGGAAATGAGGATTTGGTTGCCATGAACGAAGAAGGCAAAAGCTCGGTAGAGACCAGTTCATATCCACAATGCAGTTGTTTTGCTTTTAAATTCTTGACTTTCTGCCCAACAAGCCAACAAACCAGCATGCAATGAGGGAGTCTTAGAAGACAACGAGAGAGATGGTCATTAAAAGAGCCGGAAATGAGGAACTGGTTGCCATGAATGAAGAAGGCAAAAGCTCGGTAGAGACCAGTTCATATCCACGATGCAGTTGTTTTGCTTTAAATTCTTGACTTTCTGCCCAACAAGCCAACAAACCAGCATGCAATGAGGGAGTCTTAGCAGACAACGAGAGAGATGGCCATTAAAAGAGCTGGAAACGAGGAACTGGTTGCCATGAACGAAGAAGGCAAAAGCTTGGTAGAGACCAGTTCATATCCACGATGCAGTTTTGCTTTAAATTCTTGACTTTCTGCCCAACAAGCCAACAAACCAGCATGCAATGAGGGAGTCTTAGAAGACAACGAGAGAGATGGTCATTAAAAGAGCCGGAAACGAGGAACTGGTTGCCATGAACGAAGAAGGCAAAAGCTCGGTAGAGACCAGTTTATATCCATGATGCAGTTGTTTTGCTTTAAATTCTTGTCTTTCTGCCCAACAAGCCAACAAACCAGCATGCAATGAGGGAGTCTTAGAAGCCAAGATGGTGCTCATTACCTACTGGATCTTCCATAAGTCATTGGTGTGCAGTCCAATATATTCCCTAACACAAGAGGTGCAAGAACCTGGATTTGAGCCAGTATCAGCCTTTGCCGTCCCAGAACAGACTTGAAGAGGGGGAAGCAATACAAGGATCTGGAAATGAGGGACCGGTTGCCACGACTGTGAAAGGCGCAGGCCCGTTAGAGACCAGTTCAAATCCACAATACAGTTTTGCTTCGAATTCTCGACTCTTGATCTCATGCCCAACAACCCAGCATGCAATGAGGGAGTCTTAGCAGCCAACGAGAGACATGATCATTAAAAGAGCTGAAAATGAGGAAATGGTTGCTATGAACAAAGAAGGCAAAAGCTCGGTAGAGACCAGTTTACATCCAAAATGCTGTTCTTCTGCTTTAAATTCTTGACTTTCTTAGCAGCCAGCAAGAGAAATGTTCATTAAACCTACTGGACCTTCCATACTTCATTGGTGTGTGGCCCAGGTCTCTCGACTTGAGTGTAGTGTGGCGCGGAGGCAAGCTCCTGGGCTTTGGCACCTGACCATACTGCATGACGAAGAAGCTTTCTATGGGGGGTTTGGACTGATGGCATACGCACAGATCAACAAACAAGAGACATGCTCATTAAACTTGTTGGACCTTCCATATGAAGCAAGGTCTCGTTTTTTTTAGGGTTCGGGGGGCTCCCAAGGTGCACAAGAAAGCATAAAACAGTTACTTAGAAATTTAAATATCACAGTAGACCAGGGATCTCCAAACTTTCGAAGCAAAGGGCCGATTTATTGTCCTTCAGACTTTAGGAGGGCTGAACTGTGGCCAGTGGCAGTAGAAAATGCCCCAGCATCAGTGTGAGTAAACAGTTCCCCATCTTCTTTTTTAGTGGGAGTAATACTGCCCCATTGTTGGAGTCAGTGGATGAAACAGTGCCCTGTTGTTACCAGGGGAAGGAATTGTGAACTATTGGTGTCAGTGGGAGCAATAGTGCCCCATTGTTGATATCAGTGGAAGGAATAGTGCCCCGTCATTGGTGTCTGTGGGAGGAATGGTGCCCCATCATTAGTTTCAGTTGTGGATGCAATAGTGCCCCAAGGGCCGGATAAAGGCAAGCAAAGGGCCACATTCGGCCCCAAGGCCACAGTTTGGAAACCAGTGCAGTAGAAAAAAAATTCCACAAGCACCAGTAGGCCAACTCTAATGGAGAAGGTTGTTGACACATCATAAACACACAGCTAGTCAACGACCAGCAGCAATGCAATGTTTACTGATAGCCTTGCAGTAGTGTACTTTGTTGGGTAGTAACAAACACACTGGCGCCCTTACTGCTGGGATCAATGCAGCTAATTAACAGCCCTGTTCAGCCCCGGGCCTATTTACTGTAAATGATCCCTCTACTTCCATGCGCACTGTGATGTCTCCGGCGACATTGTAGCCGTCTGTGTTTCTTTGGAGTCGGATGCTCTATTAGATGGTCTCTGTGGCTCGTTAATTACATTTCAGGAGTGATTTGGAGGCTGACATGTGAAGGGGCTGAGTGGCACACCAACCATCTTCATCAATTGCTCCCGCTTAATAAGATGCTCCTGAGACGCTAATAGATCAGCACTTGTTGGCTGAACATGACAGCTTCGTATGATAGATGGTGCCACACGCTGGCTTCTGGTAGACCCGAGCGCACAGCCCCTATCAGTCTCTCGGGGCCTTCCGCCTCTTCCATGCCGAGCTGCACGCTGCCTGGGCCTACTGCACAATCACTGCTGTAAGGACAATGTCCTTACTGGCAATCCAGCTGAAGATAATGAGATTGCTGTCTATCTTGGGTTATGTACATTCAGGGTTTGGGCTCTCTCCTGTTAAAAGAGGCATAGACTCAACAAAGAGAGAGATTCTGTCCCATGCAAAGAATTGGTAAGGCCATATATTGACTATGCAGTCAAAGTTTGGAAATCAGTTAAGAAAGAGGTTGTGGAACTGGAACATAGAGAAGGTCTACTATGGTAAAATACTTAACTAACTGAATTTACATAGAATTCTCTACACCCTACCAACATAGCCACCATATATACAGTTCTATACCACCTACCAGTATAACCACCATATATACAGTTCTCTACACCTTTACCAACACAGCTACCATATGTACAGTTCTCTACCTCAATACCAACATAGCAACCATAGGGGTCGATTTACTAATGGCAAAATTTGCAAAGGAATTTTCCCCCGAGCTCAGTGTGTAAGGTGAAGCTTTTCTGACTTACATCATTCAATCATATCATATATGTTTTGGTCACTGGGAGCTCCTAAAGAAGGACAAGTTGGTCACTGGCAGTTCCTAAGCAGATCATCTTGGTCACAGGGAGATCCTAAGTAGGACACCTTGGTAAGTGGGAGATCCTAAACAGGACATCTTGGTCATCGGGAGTTCCTAAGCAGGACATCTTGGTCACCAGGAGTTCCTAAGCAGGACATCTTGGTCACCAGGAGTTCCTAAGCAGGACATCTTGGTCACCAGGAGTTCCTAAGCAGGATATTTTGGTCACCAGGAGTTCCTAAGCAGGACATCGTGGTCACTGGGAGATCCTAAGCAGGACATTGTGGTCACTGGGAGATCCTAAGCAGGACATCTTGGTCACCAGGACTTCCTAAGCAGGATATTTTGGTCACCAGGAGTTCCTAAGCAGGACATCTTGGTCACCAGGACTTCCTAAGCAGGACATCTTGGTCACCAGGAGTTCCTAAGCAGGACATCATGGTCACTGGGAAATCCTAAGCAGGACATCTTGGTCACCAGGAGTTCCTAAGCAGGACATCTTGGTCACCAGGAGTTCCTAAGCAGGACATCTTGGTCACCAGGAGTTCCTAAGCAGGACATCTTAGTCACCAGGACTTCCTAAGCAGGACATCTTAGTCACCGGGACTTCCTTAGCAGGACATCTTGGTCACCAGGACTTCCTAAGCAGGACATCTTGGTCACCAGGACTTCCTAAGCAGGACATCTTGGTCACTGGGAGATCCTAAGCAGGACATTGTGGTCACTGGGAGATCCTAAGCAGGACATCATGGTTACCGGGAGTTCCTAAGTAGAACATCATGGTCACCGGGAGATCCTAAATAGGACAGAGTGGTCACTGGGAGTTCCTAAGCAGGACATGTTGGCCACTGGGAGTTCCTAAGCAGGACATGTTGGCCACTGGAAGTTCCTAAGCAGGACATGTTGGCCACTGGAAGTTCCTAAGCAGGACATCTTGGTCACTGGAAGTTCCTAAGCAGGACATCTTGGTCACTGGAAGTTCCTAAGCAGGACATGTTGGTCACTGGAAGTTCCTAAGCAGGACATGTTGGTCACTGGAAGTTCCTAAGCAGGACATGTTGGTCACTGGAAGTTCCTAAGCAGGACACCTCGGTCACTGGGAGATTCTAAGCAGGACATCTTGGTCACCAAGGGACATTTCTTTTGAATATGATTTGATGGTCCATACTTGTCCTCCAATAACTTGTGAATTTCGGCTGAAGTGGTTTTGCCCTTCCAAGAACACCAATCGTACAACTTTATCTCATGTGCGTCCTCCAGCCGCACCTGTCCAGCTCGAGCTATATTTCTGCACCACGATGAACAATCCTTCATTAAAAAGGTGAAATGAAAAAAAGAAGGGCCTTCCACCATTAGTCAGATCAATGGTAGAATGATTTATGGCGGAAGGGTTGCCTATATTTTTACTTGCGAGCAGCTGACACTCCCAGGAACATAAAACAATCCCTTGAATAATACAAGCCTATTACTTTGAGCCCGTGTCCTCGCCGAGATCAATAATATTATTAGTAAGCTGTATGGCTCTTATTCATTTCCCTTCTACAGCTGAATTGTTTATGACAGCAATAGATAGCGAAGGGTAATGGAAAGCTCCGTGACAAAGCGGCTTATAGTCACGGCACAAGGCAGAAGCCGGATGCCAGAGCTGGCCAACGCTTCTCTAGGAGCATTAGTGGACTGAGACACACGCTGGGGCCCCACTGCGGTCAGGGGCCATTCATAATTCATGACTTGAGGAAGCCAATAGTGCTGCATGAAGGCAGTAAAGTCAAAGAGGACTCATAAAAATAACTAAAGGCCAATTGGAATTTCAGTTTAAAGGCTCAACCACCTGGGCGGCCAGGGGGCAGTAAAAGCAGGCGGTTGAGCTTACTTTTAGTTAACAATATCAAAGCTACAATGTATAGTCTGATCACTGGGGGAGGGGAGACTGAGGAAATTCTTCCTCCTCCTTCGGCAAAGTTACAATGCACAATCTGATCACTGGGGGAGGGGGGACTGAGGAAATGCTTCCTCCTGCCTGCAGCAGACTGATGACATCATCTCAGCCTAGGCAAAGTAACTGGTAGAATTTGGTTTGGTTTGCGGCAGAACTCCCAGGGAAAAAGTTCTGACCCTGAATGGCGAACCCTATTAAAGCGGGAGTCCGCCGGGAGTCCACGTTTTTTTTTTTTTTTTAAAGCCAGCAGCTACAAATACTACAGCTGCTGACTTTTAAAATAGTGACACTTGCCTGTCCAGCGCGCCCGCGATGTCGGCACCCGAAGCCGATCTGTAGATCGTTTCTCGGGTGCTGCCGCCGCCATCTTGGGTATGGGAATCAGGAAGTGGAGCCTTTCGGCTTCATTTCCCGGTTCCCTACTGCGCATGCGCGAGTCGCGCTGCGCAATAAGGATGGACCCGCTGCCTCTGGGATCTGTGTGTTTCCCAGCAGGCAGCAGGGGACTTTCGGAAAGGGGCGTAATCTACGCCCCTTTCCGCAGAGAGCTATCCCGGAAGTGGGTGCAGATACCTGTACTGTACAGGTACCTGCACCCCCCTCCCCCCTGAAAGGTGCCAATTGTGGCGCCGGAAGGGGGGGGAGGAATCCAATGAGTGGAAGCTCCACTTTAGGGTGGACCTTTGCTTTAATGACGCTTAAAGTGCAACAATAAAAAATAAAAATTCCTTTAAATATAGTGCCTGGAGGGGTCCCCTTCATCTGCCTGTAAAGTGGCGCATCTGTACCATGTATAGAACCTGCTCCAGCAAAACTGACATTTATTGGCATTGCCAGAAATCAAAAAAAGTTAAAAAAATGGCATGGGGTCCCCCGCAAAATCCACACCAAACCCTTATCCGGGCACGCAGCCTAGCAGGCCAGGAAAGGGGGGGGGGGCGAGCAAGCATCATGCTGGACCGGTGATGTCACAAGGGAGCGGTGCCTCCCGATGACATCGGCAGGTGGCACCACCCCTTACCTATATAAGAAACGTTAAACGGTGAAGCCTGCAGTTGGTGGTCAGTCTTTCTCTCCTTTTTTCATGTCCAGCGTTGTGGCGGGCCTCGCGATTGACAATGGATCTACATCGGGGGACTTTTTTTATTTTTAATAAAGGAATCGTCTAAAAAAACTGTGTTTTTCTTAGTTTTTCACACTTTTTTTTGGGTGAATGGATAGGGGTACAATTACCCCATACTTATTCACATGGGGGGGGATCTGGGGGCCCCTTTGTTAAAGGGGACTCCCAGATTCTGATAAGCCCCATGCTTGCAGACCCCCACAACCACAGCCTAGGGTTGTGGGGAAGAGGCCCTTGTCCCCATGGCAGAGCAAGTAAGTACTGACTTTAGCTGAATACAATGTGGAGATTTATTAATGATACGTTTTCCGTTTGAGTGTAACTTGGTTTGAGAGCGTTTTGCAAGGAAAGCAACATTTTTAAATAAAGTTTGACTTGATATACAAAGATGTCTTGATATACAAGTAGCGTCATGTCACAGCTGAGTATAAAAGAGATGAGAGGCGCCTCTAAGTGTAGCAAAATGGTTACATTTAATGAAGATACAACATTTAGCAGCAAGGGCCAGTGCTGCCACTAGGCAAACTAGGCAGTCGCCTAGGACGCACTGCTGCCTAGGGCGCCCGGGCCACTGGTGTTTCTACTCTGTTCTCTCTGCAGCAAGCAACTAAGTCTCAGCATCAGCAGGCAGTGGCCGCTCCGTTCGCACAATGGGGGTTATTTATGAAAGACAAATCAACTTTGCACTGCAAGTGCACTTGAAAGTGCAGTCGCGCTAAATCTAAGGGGTAGATCTGAAATTAGGGGAAGCTCTGCTGATTTTATCATCCAATCATGTGCAAGCTAAAATGCTGTTTTTTTATCTTCCTTGCATCCCCCTCGGATCTACAGCGACGTGGATTTTCCTTTAGTAAATAACCCCCATAGTGTCAGAGGGGCAGGGACGGCTGAGGACTGTCTGTGTCCCCACTCCCGAATGGATGGAAGCAAGAAAACATTAACTGATGGGCACTGGTGAGGCTGCATTTGATGGGCGCTGGTGAGGCTGCATTGATGGGCGCTTGTAGGCTGCATTTGATAGGCGCTGGTGAGGCTGAATTTGATGGGTGCTGATGAGGCTGCTTTGAGGGGCGCTTGTAGGCTGCATTTGATGGGCGCTTGTAGGCTGCATTTGATGGGCGCTGGTGAGGCTACATTTGATGGGCGCTTGTAGACTGCATTTGATGGGCACTGGTGAGGCTACATTTGATGGGCGCTTGTAGGCTGCATTTGATGGGCGCTTGTAGGCTGCATTTGATGGGTGCTTGTAGGCTGCATTTGATGGGCGCTTGTAGACTGCATTTGATGGGCGCTTGTAGGCTGCATTTGATGGGCGCTTGTAGGCTACATTTGATGGGCGCTTGTAGGCTGCATTTGATGGGCGCTTGTAGACTGCATTTGATGGGCGCTGGTGAGGCTACATTTGATGGGCGCTGGTGAGGCTGCATTTGATGGGCGCTTGTAGGCTGCATTTGATAGGCGCTGGTGAGGCTGAATTTGATGGGTGCTGATGAGGCTGCTTTGAGGGGCGCTTGTAGGCTGCATTTGATGGGCGCTTGTAGGCTGCATTTGATGGGCGCTGGTGAGGCTACATTTGATGGGCGCTTGTAGACTGCATTTGATGGGCACTGGTGAGGCTACATTTGATGGGCGCTTGTAGGCTGCATTTGATGGGCGCTTGTAGGCTGCATTTGATGGGTGCTTGTAGGCTGCATTTGATGGGCGCTTGTAGACTGCATTTGATGGGCGCTTGTAGGCTGCATTTGATGGGCGCTTGTAGGCTACATTTGATGGGCGCTTGTAGGCTGCATTTGATGGGCGCTTGTAGACTGCATTTGATGGGCGCTGGTGAGGCTACATTTGATGGGCGCTTGTAGGCTGCATTTGATGGGCGCTTGTAGGCTGCATTTGATGGGCGCTTGTAGGCTGCATTTGATGGGCGCTGGTGAGGCTGCATTTGATGGGCGCTGGTGAGGCTGCATTTGATGGGCGCTTGTAGGCTGCATTTGATGGGCGCTGGTGAGGCTGCATTGATGGGTGCTGGTGAGGATGCATTTGATGGGCGCTGGTGAGGCTGCATTTGATGGGCGCTGGTGAGGCTGCATTTGATGGGCGCTGGTGAGGCTGCATTTGATGGGCGCTGGTGAGGCTGCATTTGATGGGTGCTGGTGAGGTTGAATTTGATAAGCGCTGGTGAGGTTGCATTTGATGGGTGCTGGTGAGGTTGCATTTGATAAGCGCTGGTGAGGTTGCATTTGATGGGTGCTGGTGAGGTTGCATTTGATAAGCGCTGGTGAGGTTGCATTTGATGGCCGCTGGTGAGGTTGCATTTGATGGGCGATGGTGGGCTGCATTTGGGCGCTTCGTTAAAAAGGTGGGGTATACATGGGCAGGGAAAAGGAGCCTGGGGGGGGGGGGCGTCAAAATGAGGTTTCACCTAGGGTGTCAAAAATATTTGCACCAGCCCTGTTAGCAACATATCGCTACACTTAAAGGCGCCCCCTCTCTTCTCTTTTATACTCTGGAGCTCCTGCTGGATTTTACTTCTAATCCCCTTGCAGAGGCTTCCATTTGTGGAGGGACATTTTATGGTTACACAACCTGATCACATTACTATTATCTTTTTATATGGACTATAAACTGAAGGACCTATGAATGAATGGTTGTGGGACGAATCATTTGAGTTTCCATTATTTCTTATGGGGAAATTTGCTTTGAAATACAAAGTGCTTTGGATTACAAGCATGTTTCCGGGAACGAATTGTCCTCGCAATCCAAGGTTCTACTGTATTGCGACCCGCCAGGAATGGATACAATTGTAACGTTGTAGAGAAGTGCGCTGTATCGGCTCTCGCGTTGGCCTCGCCGTTTGATGTAATTAGCGATTGGAACGTCAGCGCCACTTGAACCATTCGCTCTAACAACTGACTGGCTGTAACAATGTGTCATAAAGCGCGGTGACGGGTAATGTCGGCTCTTGAGTCGCGGCTCGGCTCTCTCCTGCAGGAATAAGTCGACGCCATCCATCCTGATAACTGCCTCCTGTAACTCACCTCTAAGTACCGCCGTACCTATTCCCGCTATCTCCTCTCCTAATGCCCTTGCAGGCGCTCTGCGGCTGTGACAGCGCAGCCTAAACATAACGTACGGCCGCCATCCGGCACACGGGGACAGCGCCATGCGCGGGCCGCTACGGCGTAGCGCTGGGCGGATTCAGGCGCCATGGCGGGTGGAAGGAGAAAAAATAATAAAAATAATGGATGGCCGGGGGAGGGGGAGGGGGTGGGGGGGGGTCGGAATTGTGACATTTCTCGGCAGTAAAATGGAGGCAGCTCGCGCCCCGAGCCGCATTTAAGCCGCTGCGTAAGTGAAATATTTGTGCGGGGAAAGTTGAAAGTGTTACATCCATAAATGCGGCTCAAAGCGAGCGGAGAGCAAGCGCGCTGCGGCTGATTTATGACGCCGGAGAGAGGCGCCGGGGCTTTCCGAAAAACGTTCCAGTCATTCCTATAGCATGGCGGTTTCTGCTTCCCGTGATCCTCGCTGCCCCCCCATTGGCATAAATCCTTGAAACCCAATGAACCCAAAATTGAAATTTGTAACAAATAATTTATATATTTATATACGAAGATCGGACCCCCTGGCCCTGCCGACTTGTACCGGCTCCTCTCCTGGACTGAAATGGCTTCCTCTGATTTCACTGCACACTGTGAGCCTCTCAACAATGTGCATTAGAAGCTGCAGCAATGCACATAGAGACCCCCGCCTCATTTCCTGGCTGGAGGATGCCCAGCATCATCTAGCCCTTTCCTCTCTAGTCTGATTGTCCCGCCCCTTTCCATTCATTGGATTTCAGTTCTTTCAGTCAGGGAGGCTCAGCATCGCATGTGGGCGTCCCCTCTGCAAATTCAGCCTGCTCAGCAACACCCACTACTCCAGACTGACACCCGCCCATCGAGACATTTTCATATTTGAATAACTCCTCCCTAGAGCCCGCCCACGGCTTGCCTCAGAGATTAATAGCTCTTTAAAAGATAAACGAATAAAAACAGCATTTGCTGTAATTCACCTTGAAATTTCTCATTGAAATTACCCGTTTCTACCACTAGATGTCCTTTGCTAAAAAAAAAAAAGCAGAACAGTGTTCAGCTTCTTTCTTCATCACTCTGCTCTCTCCTTCTATCAGCATGCTCCTTGTCAGCACATTTGCAAGCAGCACACCTGGATGACCCGACTGGCACCCTGTGCTGCTTCTTTCTTTCACACTCCAGCCCTGCTGTACAAGTGGCTGATACCGGGTCACATTCTAGCGAGGCTAGGAGACAGCCAAAAAAGAGGAGAGCCAGTTTTGTTTTTTTGTTTTTTAAATAACAAAGCTTTATTTTCAATGACAAAACCCCTTCTCTTACTGCATGTGGGCTGACAAAAGCCCAGATGCCAGGATGCAATTTCTAGCTGCCATGGCAACCTGGCACCTGGAAATTGTTGAGCCCTGCCCTAGAGAATAAAATAGCGGGAGTTCCAATTTTTTAATGTCATGCGATATTACTGCAAAGGTCTAAGAAACACAAAATGTCAGGGAAAAAATTAAACGTTAAAGTGATTGTAAAGTCTCTTTTTTTTTTTCTTACCTCCTCTGTGCTGTTGGTTTTGCAACCCTGATCCTCCTCTTCTCGGGTCCCTCGTCTGTGATCCTGGCTCCAAGTACCTTGCTATGGGGGCACCTGAGATGAGTCACAGCTCCCTGTGTCCATTCAGACATGAAGCCCCCGACCCGGCCATCTCTCTCTCTCCTCATTGGCTCACCGACTTCGATTGACAGCAGCGGGAGTCAATGGCGCTCTACTGCTGTCTCAGCCAATAAGGAGGAGAGTTCCGGGCAGCCGAGTCTCTTGAGCAACATCACTGGATAGAGATGGGGCTTAGGTAAGTATTAGGGGGAGCTGCTGCACACAGAAGATTTTTTTATTTAAAGGGGTTGTAAAGGTTTGTTTTTTTATTTTCTAAATATGTTCCTTTAAGCTAGTGCTGAATTTCTCACTTCCTGTTTCTCCTCAGTAAACTTCACACCATCATCCGAGTGGTGTTTAGTCATTCTGAACAGCTTACTGAGGAGGAACAGGAAGTGAGAAATTCAGATAAAGAAAAAATACATTTAGAAGGGAAATCGAAGGAAAAGGTAAGTGAACCAACAATGCACTAGCTTAAAGGAACCTATTTAGAAAATAAAAAACAAACCTTTACAACCCCTTTAAATGCATAGAAGGCACCTTCTGCCTTTACAATCACTTTAATTTAAAAAATGCAATAAATTACCCAATTTTTTTGGTAAAATATAAAAGTCGAGGTTGCACCGAGTAAATAGATACCCAACATGTCAAACCTTAAATTTGCATGTGCCTGTGAAATGGCGACAAACTTCAGTACCCCTATATTTTCCATAGGCAATGCTTTATAAGCCCCCTATAGGTCATCAGCTTAATGTTACGGAGGAGGTCTGGTGCTAGAATTATTGCTCTCGTTTCGGCAATGCGCGGCGATATGTAAAACGTGTATTGCAATTAATGTTTTCAGGCATAGGCGCCCTAACGCGCATATCTTTGTTTGTACATGTGTATATGTCTGAGTGTGGGGGGGGGCTAATTTTTTTTGAGGGGGGGGGGCATTTTATGTGCTTGGCTGTTACTTAAATTTTTGACAATTAAAACTTTTTTTTGTTTTTACTTAACTTATTATTTTAATCACGGGTGATAATTTTTTTGGTGACAGGTTCTCTTTAATGAGACATGCAGGGGCCCAATGTCCCCCCCCCTGTGACCCATCAAATGCAATGCACATTGCATTGCAATACATTCTTTCCCAATGGCAATGGTGGCCTGGAAAACGGTCAACGGGAACCTGGAAGTGACCCTGAGTAAGCTCCGGTGGGAGGAATGAAACACGTTGGGGGGGGGGGGGGGCGTGGCCTGGAGAGGCTGAGACTGCAATTCACTATCGCGCAGCAGGCTTTGACTTGATGTGCGGCTCCCGGGGGCACCTATCACTCTCTACCAACCTGGAAGTGGACCAACGTGGAAGTGGACAGCAACAAGAAGGGGAGGAGAGTGGGCCGCGTGTCCCCCTCCCCTCTACCTGGTAGCAAAGCGCTATCCTGGTCCAGGGCCTGCAGATGGGCAATCGGAGCCCAGGATACATAGTTGGGGGGGCGCTGGATGTGTGGCAACCCAGCCACCCGCATGCTTCCATGTGACAAGGAAATGACCCATGATTAAACCCCCATGATTAAGCTCCGAGGGGCAGAGCGAAACGCGTTGGGGATGTGGCCTGGTCAGACTCCAGGCTGAGGTTGCCATTCGCACACCTAGTCTAGGGACAGCCCGGTTTCAGGTAGTCCTTTCTCCATTGCCTGTTGACAAAAGCCCAGATGCCAGGACGCAATTCCCAGTCGCCATGGCAACCTGGCAGCAGGGATTTGTCGAGCCCGGCATTCAGGTGATGCTCAAATTTAATGATGTATTAAAAGTTACAGAGCTGCATTCATTTGCACCTTCTGTATCTGCTGGAGTTCTGCTTTAACTATTGGCCACCCCGGTATAACATTCCCGCACGCTTCGCGGGGCCAATGTTTTCAACTTTCCGGGGTTGGCAGGAAGAGAAAATCTGGAGTCCGTGACGGGGAAGATTTTACTGCAAATAACAGTTGTCTGTGCTAATAAGGGCCAATTGGCAACCTTTACGGCCTTTCGCCACCCCCCCCCCCCCCCCCCCCGATGCCCACCGTCCTGGCAGACCAAGGGTTAATATAATTAGACTACGGTGTAAACATCTGCGGAGACTCCATCCTGCCGCCGGTGCCAATAACCCAACATTAGCGCTGCCGTGGAATACGAAGGCGGGTGGTTTTTCGACATATGGGGACAGATTTTTTCTTGGCAAAGGCATCTGAACCACAAGGATGAGCTCATCTTGGAAGCTCTTCTCCATCATATGGCACAATATTTCAGCCCGGATTTCCCTCGATAGATATCTGAGTACGGTTCCATTTTCACCCTCTCGCCGCGCCGTCGTTTCATTCACGTCCGTGAAGTGGCCACTCTTAATGAACGGGAAGGGGCCAGTGGGCCGCCGTCACGGGAGCCAAGCTGGGCCAACCAGAGCGGTTACATGGCGGAGAGTGGGAAATTTGCCTTCGTTGGACAGAAGGACGTTCCGTCTAATTAAGCCATTTCGCAGCTCGGGGACTAACGCGTTTTTTTTTTTTTCCACTGGGCAGCGATCCATCCTCTCCATCTAGAATTCCCAGACTTTGGTTCGCAAGCATGAACATCCACATTTCCACCCGGTCCAAAGCATTTCCATGTGCTGCACACCTGCTTTTGAGATTAAACATTTTTTTTTTGATTCCCTCTACTACAGACTGGCGGGGGTGGGGGGGCGCACCTGGCTACAAACGCCCAACAATCAGTTTGACTGCTGTTGCAGAAATAGGCTTGGATTGCTTCACCATGACAGAGCTATCGGAGGAAGAAGTGTTGACAGTCTCTCTGCTGAGGTCCGACAAACCCCTCCCCCCCCCCCCCCCCCGCCACAGCTAATATGCTCCAATAACCAGGGAGCAGGAACTTTGCTGATTGCACAGCTCAAGCTCTGACTCCGCAGGGGGTGTGTCCAACAGATACAGAGACAGTCAGTCCTACTTACCTTCCAACTGCTGCATCAACAGCTCCAAAATAGGCAGGCTTCTCCCCAGCACGGTTGCTACAAAACATTGCTGCCTGCCTTTGACCTCTGGCTAGTTCCTTGTTATCCATGTTTGCTGCCTATCCCTGACCTCTGGTTTGTTCCTGGTTATCTCTGCTAGTGCCCTGACCTCTGGCTTGTATCCTGACTATGCATGTCTGCTGCCTGTCCTGACCTCTAGCTAGTTACTGGTTATCCTTGTCTGCTGCAAGTCCTGGCCTCTGGCTGGTTCTAGGTTATGCTTGTCTGCTGTCTGTCCTGACCTCTGGCTAGTTCCTGGTTATGCATGTCAGCTGCCTGCCCTGACCTCTGGCTAATTCCTGTTTATCTGTTCACTGCCTGCCCTGACTTCTGGCTAATTCCTGCTTATCTGTTCACTGCCTGCCCTGACTTCTGGCTAATTCCTGTTTATCTGTTCACTGCCTGCCCTGACTTCTGGCTAATTCCTGTTTATCTGTTCACTGCCTGCCCTGACTTCTGGTTAATTCCTGCTTATCTGTTCACTGCCTGCCCTGACTTCTGGCTAATTCCTGTTTATCTGTTCACTGTCTGCCCTGACTTCTGGCTAATTTCTGTTTATCTGTTCACTGCCTGCCCTGACTTCTGGTTAATTCCTGCTTATCTGTTCACTGCCTGCCCTGACTTCTGGCTAATTCCTGCTTATCTGTTCACTGCCTGCCCTGACTTCTGGCTAATTCCTGTTTATCTGTTCACTGTCTGCCCTGACTTCTGGCTAATTCCTGTTTATCTGTTCACTGCCTGCCCTGACTTCTGGCTAATTCCTGTTTATCTGTTCACTGCCTGCCCTTACTTCTGGCTAGTTCCTGGTTATCCATATCTGCTGTCTGTCCTGACCTTTGACTAATTCCTGGTTATCCATGTCTGCTGCCTGCCCTGACCTCTGGCTAATTCCTGGTTATCTGTGTTTGCTGCCTGCCCCGACTTCTGGCCGGTTCCTGGTTATTCATGTCTGCTGCCTGTCCTGACCTCTCACCAATTCCTGTGTATCTGTTTGCTGCCTGCCCTGACATCTGGCTGGTTCCTGGTTATCCATGTCTGCTGCCTGTCCTGACCTCTGACATTATTTTGGTTATTCATGCCCGCTACCAACCCTGACCTCAGGCTAGTTCCTGTTTATCTTTGTCTGCTGCCTGCCCTGATCTCTGGCTTGTATCGTGGTTAGACCAAGTGAGAAAAATTAGCTGCACACCAACATCAATCCAACAGGTTTATTGAAAGACTGGCACCAGGACTAAAACAACTGACCAAGGGTCAACAACGTTTCACACATACTTGTGCTTCTTCAAAACCCTGGTTATCTATGTTTGCTGCCTGCCCTGACTTCTGGCTGTTTCCTGGTTATCTATGCCTGCTGCCTGCCTTGACCTCTTTATATCCTGTTCCAGACCTGCTTCATGCGTCTTCTTGACTCATGGTCTGTGATGCTTGAGTAACCTGGGGGTAACGACCTGAGGGGAGCATACAGTTAGATCCAAACCACCAAGAGGGGGTCCCTGGTAGCTAAGGGGCAGCTCTTAAACTTCTTACCCTGGGGGATCCCTCTCAAGTGAAACCATCCTTGTACTGATCCTAATCCTAACCCAAGTCACAGGTCTTATCCATTCCAATGTCATCCTGATCCAGTTCCCTGGTCCTACCTCTTCCAGTGTGACTCCTACTCCTCAGATCCTTCTCCAAGGTTGCTTTCCAGGGTGATGTTCCCTACTGACGAACCAGCTCTCAGCCTACATTTATGTATCACACAAAAAGTCTAAAATATGGAACCATGCCATAGCAAACAAAAATTACAATGCTAATTTTATATATTTAAAAGTTGTTGTCATCGCCGAACTGCAAAACATTATTGTACATCCAACAATCCATACGGAAGTCGATACTGGATGACTTATTCATAGTCAGATACTCTGATGTCTAAAGCCAATATGGCGCCCCCAGCCGCAGAGATAATAGAACCTGGCAAGTGCCCATTGCAGATACCTTTAATAAATTTCACCCCCATCAGGGCTCGCTCACACTTGCTCAAAATACTGACGCTTATCAAACGAGTCTATATCGTTAATAGGTGCTTGATAAGAATTTAAGAGCATTAAAAACCCACAAACGGCCTATGCGCCTTTGCAGCGCGCTTGACAACCGTTTTTGGCTTGTTAAAACCGCACCACAAAAGCCTACAATAGCTAGCTGTTAACAACTGATGAGTTATCAGCTGTCAGCAGGCTTCCCCAATGAGTCATCAGCTGTCAGCTGGCTTCCCCTCATGAGTCATCAGCTGTCAGGGGTGGAGCCACATAATAACTGCGCAAGCGCAGTTCAACGTCAGTTCCGTCACACTATCTGACGGTTTTAGTGTGCTGTTTTGTCGTAAAAGTGTTGGAGCGCATATGGCGGCGCCACGCATGCGCACTCCCATGTTTAGTCAAATGTGATGGGTCGCCAAAAAACCACCCCCTTGTGACGTCATCAACCGGTGCATGCTGGGGGGTACTACTCATTCACATAGGGAGGAGCAGCAGGATCTGGAGGCCCCCTTGTTAAAGGGTGCTTCCAGATTCTGATAAGCCCTGTACCTGCAGACCCCCCCCCCCCCCACAACCACAGCCCAGGGTTGTGGGGAAGAGGCCCTTGTCCCCATCAACATGGACTTGTCCCCTTCCTTTCCTGACCTGTGGGCTGCATGCTCAGATAAGGGTCTGGTATGAATTTTGGGGGGGGGCCCACGTCATTTCTTTTAAAATCTTGGGGTGAGGTCCCCCTCAAAATCCATACCAAACCTGAAGGACCTGGTATGGACACGCCGGTTTTCTTTTGCCAATTTTTTTTTATTGCTGGTAATGCTTGTTTTTACATTCAGCTGTCGGCGGGGAAAGCCCCCTGACAGCCGATGACTCAAGAGTTGTTAAGGACGCGGCTTCCCGGCCTGGTCCACTGTACTAATGCTCTGCAACCCCGCTGCAAACGCGCCGCAACCGTATGCCGATGCAGTTGCGGACTGTTACCCATAGACTTGAATGGCAGGTGTTGAAAGGCTTCAAACGCATCCTGACTCTACATAAGGCTTTAATTTTGACGTAACATTTCATATTTTGGTAATGTGAACTGCACTGTGTGCTCTCCATTGTATCGTTTGCATAGGCGTTTTGAGTGGCATCTTTTTGGCCCCTCAAATGCCTGCTTTTAATGCCAGTGTGAACTTAGCTTACTGAATTCCTCCTGCAGCTCCATATTATATATAGAACTATAATGCCGCGTACACACGATCAAATTGTCCGGCGTACTTAGTCCGCCGAAACGCGTTTCAGCGGACAATTCGATCGTGTGTGGTCTTCAGCTGACTTTTCCATCGTAAAGTCCGGCGGACTTAGAAAGTAGTTTTGCACTCCAATCTTTCTGCCGGACTTGGGTTTTCAGCGGACAATACGTTCGTCAGTATGCTAGTCCGGCGGACTAAGAATGACGCATGCTCAGAAGCAAGTACGAAAATGGAAGCTATTGGCTACTGGCTATTGAACTTTCTTTTCGTACGTGCTGTACGTCATCACGCTAGCAAACGCCGGACTTTCTGTGTGTCCGTGTGTGGCCAAGTCCGTTCGGTAGAAAGTCCGCCGGACTATCCGCCGGATTGTTTGCTGGACTAAGTACGCTGGACAATTCGCTCGTGTGTACGTGGCATTAGTGTTGTTATTTTTAGTTTACTGAATCTCTTTAATTACAAGAATCCGAGGCCCAGAGTAGATGGTTGGCTGATCCCCGTTATGCCTGTTGGCTGTTTGTGCTCCTCGGAAACACTTATCCCCCATCGCAGCCTTTAAACTGTTAAAAAAAAAAAAAAACAGCATCTGCTGAAAGTTCTGAAATATAACAAGTTAACAGATGTAGCTAGGCTGGTGTTAATCGGCCGATAGTGCAAACATCCTGTGTGTCTTGGCATGTGTTCCTGTAGAAGTACGAGAACCTATTAAGAAGATGAAAAAAGAAACCCTCTGACCCGGTAAATGGAGGCCGAAGCAACGCAAAGGTACTACCGCTAAACACACGAACATAGCAAACCTAGGCATGTGCACTATGAATTTTTATTTTTGTTTTGTTTTTTCGTTTTTCGGGTCATTCGTTATGATCGCAATTTGTAAATACGAAAATTTGAAAATTCGTAAACTTGAAAATACGAAAATTCGAAAGAATAACTAACTAATAATACCTAACCATTAAATTATAGGCATTGGAATTTCCTTTTGAAATTTGGCTGTTAGTGAACGTAACGAATACGAATTTATCCGAAGTTACGAATTATACGGAATAACGAATGCCGCATCTAAACAAATGGAATGAATTAATAAATAGTAATAATAATAATAAAATGTTTTTATTATTATTATTAATTTGTTACGTTCCATTCGTTTAGGCTCGGTTCACACAGGGGGCGACGCGCCGCGACCTGACAAGTCGCCCCCGTTCTGTACTATGGAACCGTTCTAAGAGGAGCGACTCGAGTCGCTCCGACTTAGAAAAAAGGTTCCTGTACTACTTTTGGGCGACCTCGGGGCGACTTGCATTGACTTCTATACAGAAGTCGTTTGCAAGTCGCCGCTGAGGTCGCGGCAGGTCGCGGCGCGGCAAGTCGTGCCGCCTCCTGTGTGAACCGAGCCTTAGATATGGCATTCGTTATTTCAGATAATTTGTAACTTTTAAATAAATTCGTATTCGTTATGTTCACTAAGCCCTTGTACACACGGTCGGAGAATCCGTCGGAATGTGTCCTATCAGAGCGTGTCGTCAGATAATCCGACTGTGTGTGGTCTGCATCGGACGGAATATCCGTCGGACCCAATTTTCCAACATGTTGGAAATATTTCCCGACCAACTGTGTAGAGATTTTTGATTGGACCAAGTGCCACGCATGCTCAGATCAAATTCCTACATCAAAGCTATTGGCTACTAGCCTGAACGTAGTCCCATCGTAACGAAATTACGTCATCACGTTCTGAATGATCGGATTTTTCGACAACTTAGTCCGACCGTGTGTATGCAACAGTTTCGGACAAGATCCGACGGACAAAATCCGGCGGATTTGGTTGTCAAAATCTCCGACCGTGTGTACAGGGGCTAACAGCCAAATTTGAAAGGAATTTCCAATACCTATAATTTAATAGTTAGTTAAGTTATTATTAGTTAGTTATTAACTATTATAGGCGTTGGAATTTCAAATTTGGCTGTTAGTGAACGTAACGAATACGAATTTATCCGAAGTTAAAAATTATCCGAAATAATGAATGCTGCATCTGAACAAATGGAACAGAACTAAATAATAATAATAAAGGTTATTGTTACTTCTTATTATTATTTCTTACTCAGGACACTCAAGTTCCTCCACATCCAACAGGTCAATTCATGTCTTTATGGAGCTGGCTTTGTACATGGGGGGGGCCGTCATGCTGGAACAGAAAAGGATCTTCACCACACTGTTACCACAAGGTTGGAAGAGCACCATTGTCTACAATGTCTTTGTATTAACAGGACCCTTCGCTGAAGACACCTGGACTTAATATAGTACATGGATGTTCAGATACATTGAGCCATAGAGTGTATTAGTTTGAACAGTGGTGGCCCTTTCTTGGAGGCTTAAATGTGTGCTTTAAATGCAGAGTTACCATTAATAGAGCTTTGACTGATGTTGAATGAGAAGACTTGGCTTGCAATAGGCATCCCAGTTCATACCGAAGATCTTCAGTAGGGCTGAGGTCATGTGTACACCAGAGGAACCCACTGTGTGCAGGACTTTAAAGTTCCCCCATACCAAACTGGTCAAACCATGTCCTTATGGGGCTGGTGCTCAGGGCTGGACTTACCATTGGGCTTGACTGGGCTCAAGCCCATGGGCCCCACCCAACAGGGGGCCCGCCAAGATACATAGCCGAGTGTACTTGGCTTGGCTCCGCTCACAGTCACTCCCAGTCCCGCCCTACGATGGACATAATACAGGGACTGGGCGTGACTGTAAGCCAAGCCGAGTACACCAGGTTACTCTTGGCTCCGCTCGGGACTGCGAGAGGACCCGAGAACCGCCGAGATACACAAGACTCTGTATCTCCGTGGCACCATTTTTAAACTTCAAGACTGCAATGACAAGGCTACAAATGACAAGGCTACACTGACAAGGCTGCAAATTACACTGGACAAGGCTGCAGATGGATGGGCAAGGCTGCAGATGGACACTGATAAGGCTGCATTGATGGGCATTTAAATTAAAGTTTTTTCCTTAAACTTTCCTCCTAAACTTGGGGTGCGTGTTATGCACTGATAAATATGGTAATGTATAGAAGGTAGGACCCGAAAGTGACTCAAGCCCAGGGGCCCCCACCACCCTAAGTCCTGCCCTGCTGGTGTACACGGGGGCGGGGGGGGGGGGGGGGGGTGTCAGTCATGCTGGAACAGAAAAGGGTCTTTACCAAACTTTTGCCACAAGATTTGAGGAGCCCAATTGTCTACGATGTCTTTGTAGGATGTAGGAGGATGTACCCTTCACTGGACATACACAAACTGTATAATTTAATAATTTGAACTCATGGCCGGTCCCAAGCCCATGCCGTGAAAGGAGGAGGGTTGGGTAAAAAAGAAAAAAAATATGTATATTTGTAGAGGTGTTCACATTCTACGGCTATTTCGGTAGGTGTGATGGACAGGCATTCACAAGTGCCTGGTCATACAGAGCATCATAAAGTATCCGAGACCTACACTCTATAGAGGCAGCTAAAAAAAAGTTCTAGATTTGCTTCTTCTATCCTACACAGAACTTCTGAAAGTACCACAAGGTTGGAAAGCACAATTGTCTATAATGTCTTTGTTTTTTGTTTTTTTTTTCTTTTTCTTTTTTTTTTCTTTTTTATATATTTTTTACTTTGAAGTTTAATGCAATACATTTCATACATAGTTATACAGATATCAATCTTTTAAAACGTATATAACTTAAACTGCTATATTTATCATTCCATTTATCCATAACTTAACATAACCCTCACCCTCCCTAACCCAAAAAAAAAAAAAAAAAGAAACCCCCACCATCTCCCCTTCTCTCATTCCACTACTTCTCAGTCCTCATTGCCCTCTAGCATTAAACAGTATCTCTCCATTTCCATAAATGCAAACCATTGCTGCCATGTCCTCTGATATTTTCCTAGTTTCCTCCATCGTGTGTATTGACTCTTCTATTAATCTTATCCGCTCAATCCTCCTAACCCATTCCTTTACTGTTGGAACCTGTTGGGTTTTCCAATGGCATGGGATCAAAGCTTTAGCTGCATTCAGCAAGTATGGGGTTAGTGTTCGTAATGTCCATAATATCTTTGTTCCTTTAGAACGTGATGACGTACGATGGGACTAGAAAAAGGAAGTTCAATAGCCAGTAGCCAATAGCTGCCCTTGCGTCGTTTTTGGTCCGACGGAATAGCATACAGAAGAACGGTTTTCCCGATAGGAATTGATTCCGTCGGAAAGATTTAAAACCTGTTCTATTTCTAGGTCCGTCAGAATTTTTGAAAAGAAAAGTCAGATGAAGCCCACACACGATCGGAAAATATCCGATGGAATGATTCCGTCTGAACTTTTCTGCCGGAAAGCTCGCTCGTGTGTACGCAGCATTACATGTGTTCTTTACATGCAGCGTTACCATTATTTTTAGTAATGAGCCTGTAAGGACAGGACTGATGTTGGGTGAGAAGACCTGGCTCACAATAGGCATCCCGATTCATACCAAAGATCTTCAGTAGGGCGGAGGTCATGCATACACCAGAATAACTCACTGTGTGCAGGATTTTCCAAAGCTATACTGTATGGCCAAAGACTGGGGGACACCTGACCATCACACCTTTTATTAGCTTGTTGGACATTCTATTACAGAACCATGGACGTTAAATATGAAATTTTCCCTTTTGTGGCTAAAATGGCTTCTACTCTTCTGGGAAGGGCATGTAGTTTACCATTGGTGTTCAAATTCATCCCAAAGGTGTTCAGTAGGGTTGAGGTCCAAAGGTGTTCAGTAGGGTTGAGGTCCAAAGGTGTTCAGTAGGGTTGAGGTCCAAAGGTGTTCAGTAGGGTTGAGGTCCAAAGGTATTCAGTAGTGTTGAGGTCCAAAGGTGTTTAGTAGGATTGAGGTCCAAAGATGTTTAGTAGGGTTGAGGTCCAAAGGTGTTTAGTAGGGTTGAGGTCCAAAGGTGTTCAGTAGGGTTGAGGTCCAAAGGTGTTCAGTAGGGTTGAGGTCCAAAGGTGTTTAGTAGGGTTGAGGTCCAAAGATGTTCAGTAGGGTTGAGGTCCAAAGTGGTCAGTAGGGTTGAGGTCCAAAGGTGTTCAGTAGGGTTGAGGTCCAAAGGTGTTTAGTAGGGTTGATGTCAGGGCCAAGTACAGGACACTCAAGTTCCTCCACACCAAACTGGTCACACCATGTCTTTATGGAGCTGGCTTTGTACACAGGGGGACAGTCATGGTGGAACAGAAAAGGGTCTTCACCAAACTGTTACCACAAGGTTTGAGGAGCATGACCATTTACAATGTTTTTGTAGGATGTAGCAGGAACAGTACCCTTCACTGGACACAGCCACACTGTAGAATTTGAACTCTGCCATGGCCAGGTCCAAGTTGGTGCTGCAAAAGGAGCAGGGTTGGGTAAAAAAAATAAAAATAAAAGCTATATAATTTGTAATATTATAATTTTTTATAATAGTTTCAAAAATTTTACAAATTAAACAAGGGTCTTCACCAAACTGTTCCCACGAGATTGGAAGAGCACCATTGACTATAATATTGTAGTAGGATGTAGGAGGAACAGGTGCACTTCACTGGACACAACTTTATAATTTGAACATGGCTGGTCCTAAGCCCATGCTTAGGAGGAGGGTTGGGTACAAAAAAAAAAGAAATAAACTCTATAATTTGTAGGGGTGTTTATGTTTTATGGCCATTTAGGTAGGTATAATGGACAAGTGTTCACAAGTGCTTGGTCATAGAGTGTATCATAAAATATCCGAGACAACTGATCCCCTATACTCTATAGCAGGGGTCTCCAAACTTTCTAAACAAAGAGCCAGTTTACTGTCCTTCAGACTTTAGGAGGGCCGGACTGTGAGAGTAGAAAAGGTCCAGACATCAGTGGGAAAAAATAATGCCCCATTGTTTATTTCAGTGAGAGTAATTTTACCCTATTATTGGTGTAACTGGGAGGAATTGTGCCCCATCACTAATGTTATTGGGCCCCATCATGGTGTCATTGGGAGGAATTGTGCCCCCTTCATTGGTGTCAGTGGGGGGAATTATGCCCCAGTGTTGGTGTCAGTGGGAGAGATTTTGCCCCATCGGTGCCATTGGGAGGAAATGTGCCCCCTTCATTGGTGTCAGTAGGGGGAATTACGCCAAAGTGTTGGTGTCAGTGGGAAAGATTTTGCCCCCTCATTGGTGCGATTGGAATGAAATGTGCCCCCCTTCATTGGTGTCGGGGGGGGGAATTATGCCCCATTGTTGGTGTCTGTGGGAGGAAATGTGCCCCCTTCATTGGTGTCGGCGGGGGGAATTATGCCCCATTAGTGTTTTTTGTGAATGAAATAGTGCCATGGGGCGGATAAAAGCAAAAAAAGCAAGCAAAGGGCCGCATCTAGCCCCCATGCCACAGCTTGGAGACCACTGCTCTATAGGGACCAAAAATAAACTAAAACTGAAAATAGCTTTAGATTTGCTTCTTCTGTCCTTCACAGAGCTTCTGAAAGTACCACAAGGTTGGAAGTGCACAATTATCTATACTGTCTTTGTCTGATGTCGTTTTAACAGTCCCCTTCACTGGAGACACCTGAACTCCATAATTTGGAGGGGGGTCTACTTACTTTTGGCCATATACTGTAGATCTGATGGTAAGGTGTCCTCAAACGGTGACATTTAAGGCTGATTCTCTTTAAGATTTTAACAGTACCCTTCACTGGAGACACCGGAACTCCATCATTTGGAGGGGGGTCCACTTACTTTTGGCCATATACTGTAGATCTGATGATAAGGTGTCCTCAAACGGTGACATTTAAGGCTGGTTCTCTTTAAGATTTTAACAGTACCCAACACTGGAGACACCTGAACTCCATCATTTGGAGAGGGGTCCACTTACTTTTGGCCATATACGTTAGATCTGATGGTAAGGTGTCCTCAAAACTGTGATATTTAAGGCTGGTTCTCTTTAAGATTTTATCAGTACCCTTCACTGGAGACACCTAAACTCCATCATTTGGAGGGGGGTCCACTTACTTTTGGCCATATACTGTAGATCTGATGGTAAGGTGTCCTCAAACTGTGACATTTAAGTCTGGTTCTCTTTAAGATTTTAACAGTACCCTTCACTGGAGACACCTAAACTCCATCATTTGGAGGGGGGTCCACTTACTTTTGGCCATATACTGTAGATCTGATGGTAAGGTGTCCTCAAACTGTGACATTTAAGGCTGGTTCTCTTTAAGATTTTAACAGTACCCTTCACTGGAGACACCTAAAATCCATCATTTGGAGGGGGTTCACTTACTTTTGGCCATATACTTTAGATCTGATGGTAAGGTGTCCTCAAACTGTGACAATTAAGGCTGGTTCTCTTTAAGATCAACTTCTACTTGACATGAGCCCAAAGATATAAAACTTCAATGAATGAAGAAGCTCACTCATGAATAAATAAATACCACAGCCTTGTTTTATTCTCATGAGGGAGTTCTACAAGATAAATCCAAAAAAACCCACCAGCCCAGATCTCCTCAGCCAGCCGGAGGTCTCTGTGGAGAATCCTGGGGCGGACTCGCTCAGGTTACCCAACTTCTCCAACATCTCCCAGCCTTGTTCGACAGCTGATGAGCGGCACAGATCACGTCCTCCTCCTCCTCCTCCCCATCACGTCTAATCCTCGCCGCGCGCGTCTTCCAGCAGAAAGGGAGACATGTACCTGTCTTTCGCAGAATATTCATTCGCAAAACAAACAAGATATTAATAGGCATCTTCGTGCAAAAAAAAAAAAAAGTGTCGGGCGGATTCATGCCGGAGAAGCGAGGAGACGAGCACGTGGAGGCAGCGAGATGCAAATCAAAAAAGGGAAGCTTTAATTAGGAATAACAAGCGAGCAGAAACGTTGTTTTGTGGCTGTTGGAACTAATTAAGTGACTCATTTGATCACTGGCGTGCTGCGTGCCAGCAATAGACTCCTGCAACGAGCCTACGAAAAAATTGCGCGCGGAATCTGGGAGGACACCCCCCGCGGGGGGGCCGGGGGGGGGAGAGATCACAGGGGTGTTTGTAAGATCGTAATTTGTGTCTTAATACATCAGTGGATGAAATTACGTTCGGGAACATTTAGGCAGAAGAACATGGGCACCAGGAGGTCCGCTAATGGCGGTATTTTTGGATCTTCCTCCGGGGGGCCCCCCCATACAGGTCAGCGCTCAATTCTGCTACATGGAAACCTGGAGATGAAATAGAGCATGCGGCGGTCTGCGGGGACGAGACCGGATCAGAACTTGTAAGTTTCAACTAAGTTTTCTCTGAGTAAAAAGCCGGATGGAAAGGTCTGAAGGGTAGAATAAAAAAAAAATTTCAAAAAATTGCATCTCTACGCTTAAAAGTTTAAAAGTCTAACTCCGCTTTTGTTAGGAAGAAAAAAAATCCCCATCTAAGTACATTGTAGAGCTGCACGATTAATCGCTAAGAATTGAAATCGCAATCTTTTTCTCTTCCCGATGTTCAAAACAGCACGTCACGATTCTTTCTAATAAGTGCAGAGAGTTCTCACAGCTGGGAAAGGAAAAAAAAAAATCCAGGCAGCCTGCCAAGTTTAATCACAACAGCAAATAAGTAGAAACAAAGTATCTTTTCATTCTTTTATCAAAGGAAAGAACTGGAAGTTTAACCGTTTAACCACTTGCCGGTGTTCTGCCTAATAGAGTCCGGCCATCGATATGTGTCCGTTCCGTACTGCGCATGCGCAGTACGGAGCAGACGAAGCTTCGGAAAATCTCCGAAGCTGAACGGCGCCTGCGCCGTGAGTGGAGGAGGTAGCCCCACTATCCAAGCGGACATAGGGTTGAGAATTTTAGAGGGCCCCTCGCGGGCGAGCTTCGCTCGCCACGCTTCGGGCTCGGCCTCGCTGCGCTCGGCTCTTTTTTATTCTAACTCTATGTCCACTTGGATAGTGGGGATAGAACCTGGACTCACGGCGCAGGCGCTGTTCGTCCTCGGCAATTTTCGGAATCTGTGCTCCTGTGTACTGCGCATGCGCAGTACGCAGAGGACAGCATCTGATGGAGGACCCTATTTGACAAGACACCGGCCGGCTCCTGTACTTATACGTCGGCACTTTGAAGAGGGATATCTGGGTAACGGCAGCAGCTGCTGCCACAACCGGGATATCCATCTTTTCAGGAGAAGGTCGTGTTTACGATAATGGTGATCTCTGCGGCGGATCCACCGCGAGATCACCCTTATCGGTGGCGGGAGAGGGGCCCCCCTCCCGCCGCTCACCCACTCACTCAGCCGCTTCCTGGAGCCGTTGGCAGCGGCGGAGGCAATCGGGTCCTCTCGGTGCCTGGGTATGGAGACGAGGGAGGCCAAGATGGCCCCCCACCCATCTCCATACCATAGCAGGTCGGAAGCGACGTCAAAACGTCACTTCCGCCCATAGATTTAAGACCCCTTTCACACCACACCGCTGATAGCATGGGCGGTAAAACGCCGCTATTTTTATCGGTGTTTTACCGCCGGATTTGCGGCACATTTCGGCCGCTAGCTGGGCGCTTTTACCCCCCGCTAGCGGCCGCGAAAGGGTTAAAAACCACCGCCGATATGCCGCAATAGCGGCATTTTGCCGGCGGGATTACAGCGCTGCCCCATTGATTTCAATGGGGAGCAGCGGTGGAGGAGCGGTAAACACACCGCTCCTTCACCGCTCCAAAGAAGCTGCTGGCAGGACATTTTTCTGACGTCCTGCCAGCGCACCGCTGTAGTGTGAAAGCCCTCGGGGCTTTCACACTACAAACAATGGTGCAGCTTCTTTAGGGCGTTTTGCAGGCGCTATTTCTAACGCTATAGCGCCTGCAAAATGCCCTGGTGTGAAAGGGGTCTTAAAGACACATTTTTTTCAAAGTAATTTTTTCAAATGTCAATAATTTTGTTTTTTTTTAATTGCATTTTAGTCCAAATATGAGATCTGAGGTCTTTTTGACCCCCCAAATCTCATATTTATGTTTTTTTTTCTATTACAAGGGATGTTTACATTCCTTGTAATAGGAATAAAAGTGATCCAGATTTTTTTTTTTTTTTTAAAACAGTGAAAACATTTATAAATTTAAAAAAATGAATTAAAAAAAATATATTTTTTAAAGCAATCTGTCCCTAAGGAACTCGCGCGCAGAAGCGAACGCATGCGTGAGTAGCTCACGCATATCAAACCACACATGTGAGGTATCGCCGCGGTCAGTAGAGCGAGAGCATGCCAATAATTAATTATAAGCCCTAGACCTCCTCTGTGACGCAAAACATGTAAGCTGTAGAATTTTTTTAAACGTCGCCTATGGAGATTTTTGAGGGTAAAAGTTCCACGAATGGGCACAATTTTGAAGCGTGACATGATGGGTATCAATTTATTCAGCATAACACTATCTTTCACAAAACAAAAAAAAAATAAAAATTAGACTTTACTGTCTTATTTTTTTATTCAAAAAAGTGTTTTTTTTTTCCAAAAAAAATTATCTTTCACAATATACAAAAAAAAAATTGACTTTATTGTTGTCTTATTTTTTTATTCAAAAAAGTGTTTTTTTTTCCAAAAAAAAGTGCGCTTGTAAGACCGCTGCGCATATACGGTGTGAAAAAAAAGTAAAAAAAAAGTATTGCAATGACCTCTATTTTATTCTCTAGGGTGTTAAAAAAAAAAAACAATATATAATGTTTGGGGGTTCTAAGTAATTTTCTAGAAAAAAAAACCTGTTTTAAACACCTAAATTCCAAAAACGAGGCTGGTCCTTAAAAACCAAACCTTTTCTGACATTTGTTGATTACAAGTAAAAATCATTATTTTCTGCAAGAAAATTACTTGGAACACCCAAACATGATATATATATATATATATATATATATATATATATATATATATATACGTTAACGTTTTATGGCCTTTTATTTTCCTTTGGTGATTTTGCCAGTAACTTACTTCCTGTCCTACATGACAACGTTCACTCACTACACTGGATCTATGGAGGATGTTGTCAAGGCTCACCAGGACAGGAATGGTCATCTATGCCATGAATGTAAACAAAGGGGAAGGATTGCTAGCTGACGTCATAGCCATGGCCATATTTGGTCAATGATGACAATCAGAACCCCACCCCTTTGTTTACATTCAGCTCCCCGGCTGGGATACGTTATGCAACCCCCAGCCACACGTATGTGCTGGTTGAGAGCTGAATGTAAACAGGGGGGGGGGGGGGGTTCTGGTTGTCATCATTGACCAAATATGGCCATGGCTATGATATCAGCCAGCACCTCCCACTGGCTGACGTCATGGCCATGGCCATATTTGGTCAATGGTGTCAACCAGAATTCCCCACCCACTTTGTTTACATACAGCCCCAATCGGGTATCGTTTATGCACCCCCCAGCCCTGTTTAGCTGCTGGTTGGGAGCTGAATGTAAACAGAGGGGAGGGAATGCTGGCTGATGTCGTGGCCATGGCCATATTTGGTCAATGGCATCAACTAGCATCCACACCCCTTTGTTTACATTCACATTCTGGCTTACTGTGCTGTGTCTTCGGAGAGCAGCATTGTCATCCCAGGACAGGAAATGTGTTAGAACTACAGAACTCCTCCTCATGCTGCAAATCGGAAAAAAGACAAGCTGGGAACAATGTAACTGATAAAAGTGAATATAGCAGCTCACTGGATTTCTGGCAGGATCAACAGACATTTATTTTATTTAACAAGTCCTCTGCGACTGAGTGGTTACATATCCGGGCTGCCTGTTCGATCGGCTGACCTTTGCCTACGTTCGGTGCTTGGCATTCCATGTAAATAGAATCTTTTGCGGCGCGGCGGCGGGCAGACCTGGGAACGGCCCTGCTGAAGTCTGCAGTTCTTGGCCCGGTGAAGGGCGGCGCGGCTCTCTCTTCGGCTGGATTGCAGAATCTCTCTTTAATGACTATCGAAAGCCATTAAAGTTCACTTACCTCGCCGCCAACTCCCCAGCACCTCATTACAGCTCTAGTTAGTAAATAAGGATGTCTCGGTTTGCGCACCGCTGCTTTTGATTACTGGAAGGCGGCGAAGCGGGCGCATCTTCCGTAAAGGTGAGCCGTAAACAAAGCAGTCAGCGGGGAGCGCCGCTGAATGGAGCTACACAAATAAAAGGGAAATAAATCTGAATATTCATTCCGTTTTAACACGTTAAAGATCAGTTATCTGTTTATTAGGAGAGATCGAATACAAGTCGAAGGTTACTTCACTAATAATCCTCACAAACACGAAGATAGATAGAAAACCTGACAATGCTGCTGGCCTATCAGAGACAAGCCTGGATTTTCACCAAGTACTTTTTCTTTTTCTTCCTTTGTTACTTTGTTTATTCATTTTGTTTCTTTGTTACTTTTTCTTGTTACTTTGTTTATTCATTTTGTTTCTTTGTTACTTTTTCTTACTTTGTTTATTCATTTATTTTTTTGTTCATTAATTTTTCTTGTTACTTTGTTTATTCATTTTGTTTCTTTGTTACTTTTTCTTGTTACTTTGTTTATTCATTTTTTTTTTGTTCATTAATTTTTCTTGTTACTTTGTTTATTCATTTTGTTTCTTTGTTACTTTTTCTTGTTTCTTTGTTTATTCATTTTGTTTCTTTGTTACTTTTTCTTGTTTCTTTGTTTATTCATTTTGTTTCTTTGTTACTTTTTCTTGTTTCTTTGTTTATTCATTTTGTTTCTTTGTTACTTTTTCTTGTTTCTTTGTTTATTCATTTTGTTTCTTTGTTACTTTTTCTTGTTTCTTTGTTTATTCATTTTGTGTCTTTGTTACTTTTTCTTGTTACTTTGTTTATTCATTTTTTTTTTGTTCATTAATTTTTCTTGTTACTTTTGTTTATTCATTTTGTTTCTTTGTTACTTTTTCTTGTTACTTTGTTTATTCATTTTGTTTGTTTACAGGAACCTGCATGACACAGGTGGACTTCCTGATGGTGGCAACAATTAACGATGCCTTTGTTTCCATTGGAAGCCGTGTGACAACACAGGAGCACATAGGAAGACAGGGACAGAACGTTGTCACCCTATAAAGGAAGGGCAGTCTCCATCATGTGACGCAGGAGCAAAGCAATGCCAATGCAACCTTATATAAAGATTGCACTGTCATTTCAAAAAATTATTTTTAAGATTTTTAAATCTCCGGCTTTCATTCAAATAATTACTGGTGGTCCCTGTTCAGGCACTTCCTGTTTTTTTGGGGCGACAACACTCTGTCCCTGTCTCCCAATGTGCTCGTGTGTTGTCACCATGTCACAAGGGCCTCTAATGGAGACTACAAGTGACACACAGGCATGGTTCTCTTTTGTCACCTTTAGGAAACCCATCCTGAGAGGTGTCATGCAACTTCCTGTTATACGGTGACAACTCTCTGTCCCTGTCTCCTACTGTGCAATGTGCTGTGGTGCAAGTTGGTTCATTGTACTCTATTGTGTAATGTGCTGTGGTGCACCATGGTTCATTGTGCTCTACTGTGCAATGTGCCGTGCTGCACCATGGTTCATTGTACTCTACTGTGCAATGTGCTGTGGTGCACCATGGCGCATTGCGCTCTACTGTGCAATGTGTTGTGCTGCATTGTGGTGCATTGTGCTCTACTGGGCAATGTGCTGTGGTGCACCATGGTTCATTGTACTCTACTGGGTAATGTACTGTGCTGCACTGTGGTGGTGCATTGTACTCTACTGGGCAATGTGCTGTGGTGCACCATGGTTCATTGTGCTCTACTGTGCAATGTGCCGTGCTGCACCATGGTTCATTGTACTCTACTGTGCAATGTGCTGTGGTGCACCATGGCGCATTGTGCTCTACTGTGCAATGTGTTGTGCTGCATTGTAGTGCATTGTACTCTACTGGGCAATGTGCTGTGGTGCACCATGGTTCATTGTACTCTACTGTGCAATGTGCTTTGCTGCACTGTGGTGGTGCATTGTACTCTACTGGGCAATGTGCTGTGCTGCACTGTGGTGGTGCATTGTACTCTACTGGGCAATGAGCTGTGGTGCACCCCAACAATGCATTGGTGTGCCATTCACAATAAATTCCACTGCGGCACGCCGCTCATGTTTGACGCATGTATTTTAGCATGCGCTGCTCCAATGTGAATGGGCCCCTGAATATACACAGCATAAGGCGCTGAACCAAGTAAGAACCCGCGGATCCCTAATACGATGGATGATGGATTACACCGATGAGCCCAAAGAAGAGCTGTGGTCATTATAAAATATTTTTTTTTTCTTCGAATAATAGTCCTTGAGATCGGCTCTACAAGGATTTGAATGATAAGACTGTAGGAACGATATCTGAGATTAAGGTTAAAGATTAAACATTAAAGATGCGTCCGCGGCAAAGGACAGCCGGACCTGTGAGATTCGCAAAGCGACGCACAATGGCCGCGGAGCCGGCGGACCGCCATGCCGCCTCTTCCCTTCCACTCTCATCTGCTCTCCCTCTCTCCTTATTTTTAATGAGAGATGGAATTGCATTTGCATAATAATTCAGCTCTAAGAAGCGTAATAGGCAGGGAGAACGCGAGGTCCCAGCCCTGCCAGCCCTCGGCTCCTCCGTATCCTCAACGCTGGGAGATTTTACCATTTAAATGCAGATTTTGACTTTTAATAAGATACAGTTTTCTATTTTTTTTTTTTTTTCCTTCACTCCCTGCCAAAGAGAGGCTTTCTAATTACTCCGAATGCCATCTAGATGAGGTCAAAATCCAATCTCATTCAACTCTTCCTCCGTCTCTTTTCAGAAGGTCAGCGCCAGGCAATAAAGCCCAGCTCCAAAAGAGTTAATGACCCCCATACTGTGAAGGTATGTTACTAATTGACCGCGTGCCCGATAGCAGGTGTCCAATGGTGGAAGGGCATCTGTCTCTCAACAATCAAGCAAATGCTCCTTTTCATTCTACAACAGGGTCCCCTAACTTATTTGAGACCAGGGTACGGTAAATTCTTCCAAAACCATCCACACCCCAACAGCTGAGGAAGACTGTTGGAGCCACTATGGCAGGCTGGAGGCTCTGCAGCAATTTGGGTGGCAGTGTTGAGGGTTGCATAGGGCTGAGTGTCACTGTAGGGGGGTTGGGGTTGTGGAGGGGGTTAGGGGACTTTGCAGCAGACTTGGTGGCCCTGTAGAGGATGAGGTTTCTGGAGGGGGCTGAGGAGCACTTTTGGAGGTTGGGGGCACTATAGAGGGTTAGAGGCCCTGCTGCAGACTGGGGCTCTCGTGGGGTACTGTGGGAGATAGAGCAGGAGGTTGGGGGGCACTGTGGGAGGTTGGCTGGGGCTGGGTGTCACTGTAGGGGGGTTGGAGTTGTGGAAGGGGTTGAAGGACTTGGTGGCCCTGTTGTGGATGAGATTTCTGAGGGGGGCTGAGGAGCACTGTTGGAGGTTGGGGCACTATGGAGGGTTTGAGGCTCTGCAGTAAGCTGGGGGCACTGTGAGAGGCTAAGGGCTCTCTGGGGGTTCTGTTGGAGGTAGGGGACTTTGCAGCAGATTTGGTGGCCATATAGTGGATGAGGTTTCTGAAAGAGGCTGAGGAGCACTGTTGGAGTTTGGGGGCACTATGGAGGGTTGGAGGCTCTGCAGCAGGCTGGGGCACTGTGGGAGGCCGAAGGCTCTCTGGGAGGTTGTATGGGGTTGGGTGTCACTGTAGGGGGTTGGGGTTGTGGAGGGGTTTAGGGGACTTTGCAGCAGATTTGGTGGCCCTATAGTGGATGAGGTTTCTGGAGGAGACTGAGGAGCACCTTTGGAGGTTGGGGGCACTATAGAGGGTTAGAGGCCCTGCTGCAGACTGGGTCTCTCTTGGGGTACTGTGGGAGATAGAGCAGGAGGTTGGGGGGGGGGCACTGTGGGAGGTTGGATGGGGCTGAGTGTCACTGTAGGGAGGTTGGAGTTGTGGAAGGGGTTGAAGGACTTGGTGGCCCTGTTGTGGATGAGATTTCTGAGGGGAGCTGAGGAGCACTGTTGGAGCTTGGGGCACTATGGAGGGTTTGAGGCTCTGCAGTAAGCTGGGGGCACTATGAGAGGCTAAGGGCTCTCTGGGGGCTCTGTTGGAGGTAGGGGACTTTGCAGCAGATTTGGTGGCCCTATAGTGGATGAGGTTTCTGAAAGAGGCTGAGGAGCATTGTTGGAGTTTGGGGGCACTATGGAGGGTTGGAGGCTCTGCTAAGGGCTCTCTGGGGGCTCTGTTGGAGGTAGGGGACTTTGCAGCAGATTTGGTGGCCCTATAGTGGATGAGGTTTCTGAAAGAGGCTGAGGCGCACTGTTGGAGTTTGGGGGCTCTATGGAGGGTTGGAGGCTCTGCAGCAGGCTGGGGCACTGTGGGAGGCCGAAGGCTCTCTGAGAGGTTGTATGGGGTTGGGTGTCACTGTAGGGGGTTGGGGTTGTGGAGGGGTTTAGGGGACTTTGCAGCAAATTTGGTGGCCCTATAGTGGATGAGGTTTCTGGAGGAGGCTGAGGAGAACTGTTGGAGGTTGGGGGTACTATGGAGGGTTGGAAGCTGTTCAGCAGGCTGGGGGGCACTGTGGGAGGCCAAGGGCTCTGTGGTAGGTAGAGAGGAAGGCTGGTTGGGGCTGGGTGTCACTGTGGTTGAGATGGGGTTAGGAGACACTGCAGTAGATCTGGTGGTCCTGTAGTTGATGTGGTTTCTGGAGGAGGCTGAGGAGCACTGTTGGAAGTTGGAGGCTCTGCATCAGGCTGGGGGCACTGTGGGTGTTTGGGGGCACTGTGGGTGGTTGGATAGGGCTGGGTGTCACTGTAGGGGAGATGGGGATTAGAGGGGTCTGCAGTAGATCTGGTGGCCCTGTAGTTGATGAGGTTTCTGGAGGAGGCTGAGGAGCACTGTTGGAGGTTGGAGGCACTTCAGCAGGCTGGGGACACTGTGGGAGTTTGGGGGCACTGTGGGAGGTTGGATGGGTGTTACTGTAGGCAGGTTGGGGTTTTGAAGGGGGTTATGGGACTCTGCAGCAGATTTGGTTGCCCCTGCAGTGGATAAGGTTATCTGAGGATTATATATAAGATTGTATACTCCAGAAGGAGGTCCTAATCATGGGCACGGATTCCAGGGATTTGGGGTAGCTTGGGGTTCACTTACTTTTTCCATTTGACAAATCTGCATTTTCATTATAAATACAATGATGTAAAAATTCCATTATAATCTCCCCTGAACAGGACTGCTGTCTATATGCCGGCTCCCTTCCCCCAATCGCTTTAAATTTATAATTTTAGGAATACGCGTTTCGTCAGAATATTTTTATCTTGTAGTCTCATGTGGAGCGATCCTGAGAGGTGTCCTCTGAATTCTGGCAGCAAAGGGTTCACTGACATTTATACTGGCATTTGCTGGCCTCACTTGCTGCTCTTTTTTGACACTTTGTTCAACTCAATGCACAACGGCACGCTGCGACGCAATGCTGCACAAAGACATACTGCATCCTTGTGAGACGCACACCATGGCATATGTATGGTGCAAACAGGGCACATAAAAAAAAACAACTGTTTCTATGTGCCCATGCATAGAAACTGCGACAGGCAATGCTGATCTAAGTACCTGGTGTAAATGACCCCAGCCCCCCCCCCCCCCCCCAGGTAAACCGCGCCATTTTCTCCATTTTCCTATCCCCTCCCCCGCATACATTACAAACCATTTTTGGAGTTGAGTTTTCTGAACGCTTAGACACGTCTTTCTTCCTTTGCTGGTTCGGCTTTTACTAAAGCCCCGTCCTTCCTCTCCGCCTTTGTAGACATCTGATGTTCCCTCCCATAATGCACTGCTTCAGAAACCGTCAGATGTGCGCGCGCTAAGTGACAGTTGGAGGAAAACTAGTCAGAAGATGCGTTCTTCCACTGTTACAACATAAATGTTCGCAGAACCAAAAAGATGAATAGAGATAAGGGGCAGAAAAAGACTCACCCAACACTAAAACATTCTTTATTTTATATATATATATATATATATATATATATATATATATATATATATATATATATATATATATATATATATATATATATATACATACACACACACACACACACACAGAGGATACTGAGAGCTGTTTTCAGTGGGAATGCGGGGGGTTGCACCTCCAGCACTGAATGTATGTAATGGCAAGGGGTGCTGGGGTTTGCTTGCTGTAGGGTCTATTGATGCTGGCTGCTGAGGGATCTATTGTTGCTGGCTGCTGGGGGTATCTATTGTTGCTGGGGGTATCTATTGTTGTTGGGGGTATCTATTGTTGCGAGGTTGGCGTCTATTGTCGTTGGGGAGGTCTGTTTTTTGCTGGTGAAGGATCTATTGCTGCAGGGGGCTTAATTTGCTGGGAGGGATCTACTGTTGAGGGGGATCTCCTGTTGCTGGCTGCTGGGAGATCTATTGTTGCTGGCAAGGGTATATTGTTGCTGGATATACCTATTGTTGCTAGGGGGGCTACTGTTGCTGGAGGTATATTGTTGCCCGGGTAGATCTATTGTTCCGGGATGGGGACCCTACTGTTGAAGGGGTCTACTGCTCCCGACTGCTGGAGGTTGTATTGATGCTGGCTTCTGAGAGATCTGTTGCTGATGGCGAGGGTCTATTATTCCTGGGGTAGATCTATTGTTGCTAGGGGTGTATTGTTGTGAGGAATCTATTGTTTCTGGGGTAGATCTATTGTTGCTGGGGGGGGGGGGTAGTGGTACTGGAGTAGATCTATTGTTGCTGGAAGGATCTACTGTTTAGGGAGGGGTCTATTGCTCCTGACTGCTGAAGGTTCTATTGATGCTGACTTTTTTGAGATCTGTTGTTGCTGGCGAAGGTTTATTATTGCGGGGTAGATCTATTGTCACTTGGGGTGTATCGTTGCGGGGGATCTATTGTTTCTGGGGGTGTATCATTTCTGGGGTAGATATTTTGTTGCTAGGGGGAGCTAGTGGTGCTGGGGTAGATCTATTGTTGCTGGAGGGATCTACTGTTTAGGGAGGGGTCTATTGCTCCTGACTACTGGAGATTGTATAGATGCTGGCTTCTTTGAGATCTGTTGTTGCTGGCAAAGGTCTATTATTGCGGGGTAGATCTATTGTTGCTTGAGGTGTATTGTTTCTGGGGGTGTATTGTTTCTTGGGTAGATCTATTGTTGCTAGGGGGGGCTTTTAGCGCTTGAGTAGATCTATTGTTGCTGGAGGAATCTACTGTTTAGGGAGGGGTCTATTGCTCCTGACTGCTGGAGGTTGTATAGATGCTGGCTTCTTTGAGATCTGTTGTTGCTGACGAAGGTCTATTATTGCGTGGTAGATCTATTGTTGCTAGCGGTGTATTGTTGCGGGGGATCTATTGTTTCTGGGGGTGTATTGTTTCTGGGGTAGATCTATTGTTGCTGGAGGGATCTACTGTTTGGCGAGGGGTCTATTGCTCCTGACTGCTGGAGGTTCTATTGATGCTGGCTTCTGAGAGATCTGTTGTTGCTGGCGAAGGTCTATTATTGTGGGGTAGATCTATTGTTGCTTGGGGGGGAATCTACTGTTCCTGACTGTTGAAGGTTCTATTGATGCTGGCTGCTGGGAGATCTATTGTTGCTTGCTAGGGTCTATCGTTTCTGGGGCAGATTTATTGTTGCTGGGGAATCTATTGTTTTGAGAGGTTGGGGTATACTGTTGCTGGGGGGGGGGTCATATGTTGTTGGGAGGGATCTACTGTTCAGGGGTGTTATTAAAAACATAGCAATTGTTAATGATGTATGGCCCTTTAGCAAACCAAATGTCACCCAATTAGAATTTAAACCTCCTTTAAGAGCTGTAAAAAAAAAAAAAAAAAAACAGCGGGGCAATGTTTATCAACAACATTGCTCAACCGCAGAAACACTAAGATAAAAAGAAACATTGTTTCTTTTTGTATCCTTCTGTTTTATTCATCTCCAGATCAAAGGGATGAACTTCAATCTGCAGATGAAGTCAGTTTAAAGCAACTTGTCAAGCAAAATGGGCGAATCTTGAAAAATAAATTTTAATAAAGTGATCGAAGAACAAAATATCAATGTTGCAGCCTTGTATGTGCCGGGACTACATTCAGGTGCTAATAATCATAAAAACGTTTGCGATTAGCTGGGGGGTGGGGTGATCACATGACTGACGCGCCGCCACAGAATATAAATGCGGTCAGGTAAACCTCTCTGTGGTTAATTAAAACCAAAAAAGGAAAAAAAAAAAAAAAAAACATACATCCGCGTACTGTAAAGTGCTGCAGGATCTGTGAAGAAATTGTGAAATAATAGTAATTCCGAGTCCGATCGCCGCCTTCCTTGCCCTGGCGAACGTCCGCCCGCCCGCCCGCCCGCCGTTTCCTCCTTGTCCTTGTCTTGATTGCTCAGGTGCTCTGGGGCCACCACAAGCCTGTTTGCTGCAACAGCAAATTACATTGTTAAAATGTTTGCACGCCGGCAACGAACGGCTTGGCCCGGCGGTCATCATCCCTTCCTCCTCATACCCCGCGCGACCGTCCTCAACTGACGCAACGCATGATTTCCTTTGAAAAGTCCTTCGTGCAAAGTCCAATAAATAAATTCTATTTTTTTTTTCTTCTGTTTTTGCATTCCAGAAAAGTTTTTTTGATACTAGAAGCTAAATCTTGTTTTAGTGAAGTAATAAAATACGCGTCCTTGCAGGACGGGGTCCATGGGTCAGTGCCCACAAGGGACATTCGTGAAGCTTGCACCAGTCTGTATTGGGTGCATTCGATGTGCCCTGTTTTTCTCACCACCCAAAAATATTACTGGTAGGTAAAAAAAAATAAAAAATACTAAACCTTAAGGTGTATACAGGGGGAACAGCCTTAAAACAGAACTACTACTATATACTACAGAACTCTACTACTATAGAATGCAGCTTGAACCTAACCCTTGCAGTTATTCCTTTCTGCCACTAGATGTCACCAGTATTTCACCCCGCTTCCTAGGCTGGGACACGCCCGGAGGACCTGAGAGTACTACTGCCCTGAATGATGTGCTAGTGTCACGAAGTATTGAGGACCACTCACCGCCACTGCAGCTTTTTCAATTTGGACCTACCCCTTGCAGTTATTCCTTTCTGCCACTAGATGTCACCGGTATTTCAACCCACTTTCTAGGCTGGGACACGCCCCAGAGGACCTTAGAGTACTACTGCACTGAATGATGTGCAAGTGTCATTAAGCATCAAGGACCACTCACCGCCACTGCAGCTTTTTCAGTCTGGACCTAACCCTTGCAGTTATTCCTTTCTGCCACTAGATGTCACCGGTATTTCAACCCACTTCCTAGGCTGGGACACACCCCGGGGGACCAGAGAGTACTACTGCACTGAATGATGTGCAAGTGTCATTAAGCATCAAGGACCACTCACCGCCACTGCAGCTTTTTCAGTCTGGACCTAACCCTTGCAGTTATTCCTTTCTGCCACTAGATGTCACCGGTATTTCAACCCACTTCCTAGGCTGGGACACACCCCGGGGGACCAGAGAGTACTACTGCACTGAATGATGTGCAAGTGTCATTAAGCATCAAGGACCACTCACCGCCACCGCAGCTTTTTCAGTCTGGACCTAACCCTTGCAGTTATTCCTTTCTGCCACTAGATGTCACCAGTATTTCAACCCACTTCCTAGGCTGGGACACACCCCCGGGGACCTGAGAGTACTACTGCACTGAATGATGTGCAAGTGTCATTAAGCATTAAGGACCACTCACCGCCACTGCAGCTTTTTCAGTCTGGACCTACCCCTTGCAGTTATTCTTTTCTGCCACTAGATGTCACCAGTATTTCAACCCACTTCCTAGGCTGGGACATGCCCCAGAGGACCTTAGAGTACTACTGCACTGAATGATGTGCAAGTGTCATTAAGCATCAAGGACCACTCACCGCCACTGCAGCTTTTTCAGTCTGGACCTAACCCTTGCAGTTATTCCTTTCTGCCACTAGATGTCACCGGTATTTTAACCCACGTCTTCTGAGCCTAGGCTGGGACACACCCCCAAGGACCTTAGTGCACTACTGCAATGAATGATGTGCGAGTGAAGTGTCATTACTGTTCAGTGTAGAAGGAAGGACCACCCACCGCCACTGCTGAAAGACCAGCCAAAAGTATTGTCAGGAACACAAGCAAAGCTGCTCCAGGTGAGCAATCAGCCAGCCATCTACTAGCCACTTGAGGTGAATAAAGGTTCTAGCACAGCTTGTCTGCAAGCTACAGAAAATGAAAAGGATTCGGATTCCGCTGCACTTCAACCTTTATTTCATGTTCCATAAAATCATCACAGACAGTGTGGGGTACAGCTGAAAGTTAACGCGTTTTGTGCTACAGCTAGCACTTACTCATACCCTCACCTCAGGGTAAGCGCTAGCTCGAACTTTCAGCTGTACCCCCACACTGTCTGTGATGATTTTATGGAACATGCAATAAAGGTTGAAGAAGTGCAGTGGAATCCGGATCCATTTCATTTTCTATTGTCAGGACCTGGATCACCTGCTGGGGCAGCTGTGCTTCACAGACAGTAGAAGGTTGTAATTCCGGTGTCCACCAGCGGGTGTCTCCCAGCAGTCAGCAGATCCCAGTAATCAGTTTCCACCTGATGCTGGCTGCTGGGAGGGTATTTAGTTCCTCCTCTCCATTTCCCTCAGTGTTTTTCTATGCTGGGCAGATACTGCTTGCCATTTATGCTGCACCTGATCTTGCTCTTGCCCTGAATACTGTACCCTGCACCCTACTGCCTTATAACTGCTTCCCTTGTTCCTGATCCCAATCCTAGGCCCCCCTCCTTCTTGTATCTCCGATAAATCCCCCGTTTATCTGTGTACTGTCCATACTGTCTGCCTTAATGTTGAAAAGCGCTGCACAAACTGTTGGCACTAAATAGTTTCTGTATAATAATTTAATAATACAGTAAAACCTTGTATTGCGAGTAATGTTGTTTACGAGCGTTTCCTAATACAAGCTATTTAAAAAAAATAATAATCCTGACTCGATTTGTGAGCATTGTCTGGCAAGACCAGCAGGACTCAAGCTGCTGGGGTGTGCAGTACCGCATGTGGCCAGAGGTGTGGGAGCGTCGGTGTCACTCGGAGATGATCGGAGACACTCAAAGACACTCTGAGATGCTCAGAGATATTCGGTTTCCGAGTGTCTCCGGCACCCCCCACACCTCTGGCCACATACAGTGCATACACCAGAAGTCACGTTGGAACGAATTATCCGAGTTTCTATTGATTCCTATGGCGAAACTTGCTTTGATATACGAGTGCTTTGGATTATAAGCATGCTTCTGGAATGAATTATGCTTGCAATCCAAGGTACTACTGTAATAATAATATGCAATCTACTATCCAGCCGGTGGCGCTCTAGTCCCCAGCTCACTTGTGAAAGATTGTATCGCCGTCAGTTGTTCTGCAAGAAGCTTGTTCTGCTGTGACTGCTCCCTTATGAAAAGGCCAAATCCATGGTTTCAATCAGACAAAGGAAACTGCAAAGCAAGCTGTTCTGTTATGCTATCCTCTTTTAAGGGAGGAGTGGAGGGATTTTAGTGAAATTGAATTAGCTGTATTAAATGACTGATTTCAAAGCATAACTTTTTTTTTTTAATTTTTTTTATTTAAATCTCCCTTATTGAGCAGCTTAGATGAAATTTGCCTTAAAAAAAGTGCATTGCTCGAGCCACCAACAAACCCCCACAGCCTGTTGATTGGACATTTGGATTATCATTCGTGAGGTCTGATTGTTTGCTGGCATTTCTACCATAAAGGTTGGGAAACTCATAAGCATCATAATAGTACCCATCCAGAGCAATTCATTACTAGTGATGGCCGAACGGTTCGCCCGGCGGTCGTTTCGCGGCGAATTTCCGACATTCGCGGTCCGCACGTTCGAACGCCTTTTTCCGTCGTTCGCCGCGGCGGACTTACGTGTTTAATGTATACAAGAACTTTAACCTTTGGTGACACGTTTATCATGTGATACAGGACAGCCAATTGAGACATGACAGCACATGGACACTTGTACATTCCCCCTAACCTATAAATACACCCGATCCGGTGGCCATTTTACATTCTTTCTTCTGTTACGATAGGGACAGGTTCCTGTGTGGAGTAGGGAGAGATAAACCACTAGCTATTTGGTACACAAAAGTTCTTTTCAGGACTGGTATAGGTGTTAGGTGTTGATAGGTTTGCTGTGCTGCTGATTCTTGCAGCAGCCTGAGTGTCTTTTGTTAGTTTAGAGAAAGGGAAAGGACGGTGTATGCTACAGGGACAGCCAGATTAGTCTTTCATCATCATCATCATCATCATCATCATTAGCTGTTACTATCAAGGTCCACAAAAGAGCTGTTCCAGTAACCACTAATCGTTCTCTTTTTTTGCCAATTTGTATAGGGACAGGAAGGAAGCAGTGTTGTCAGGCAGTGAGGGTAATTTTAAAGACTTGCTGTTATTATTAGTTCCACAAAGGTTCTTTTCAGGACTGGTATCAGTGGTACAGTAATAGGCTTGTACATGTATAATATTCTTTCTTCCAAATATAGAAAGGATATTATACTTGACTGCTGCCCTTCTGCTGCAGTCTGCTAAACATTCACAACTCACTTGTTCCACAAAAGTTCTTATAAGGACTGGTAACTTGGTATAGGGTGCTACGGTACATAGGCTTGAGTGCGGTACAGTCTGCTGTTCTGTAAGGACCGCTATCGGTCCACAATAGATAGGGTTGACGTGCACCACTGCTGACCGCTCACCTATACTGCAGCAGTCCTTCAGCGGTATAGGGACTGACGTACAGTCTGCTAATCACTAACACACAACCTGCTTGTTCCACAAAAGTTCTTATAAGGACTGGTAACTTGGTATAGGGTGCTACGGTACATAGGCTTGAGTGCGGTACAGTCTGCTGTTCTGTAAGGACCGCTATCGGTCCACAATAGATAGGGTTGACGTGCACCACTGCTGACCGCTGCCCTATACTGCAGCAGTCCTTCAGCGGTATAGGGACTGACGTACAGTCTGCTAAACACTAATACACAACCTGCTTGGTCCACAAAAGTTCTTATAAGGACTGGTAACTTGGTATAGGGTGCTACGGTACATAGGCTTGAGTGCGGTACAGTCTGCTGTTCTGTAAGGACCGCTATAGGTCCACAATAGATAGGGTTGACGTGCACCACTGCTGACCGCTCACCTATACTGCAGCAGTCCTTCAGCGGTATAGGGACTGACGTACAGTCTGCTAATCACTAACACACAACCTGCTTGTTCCACAAAAGTTCTTATAAGGACTGGTAACTTGGTATAGGGTGCTACGGTACATAGGCTTGAGTGCGGTACAGTCTGCTGTTCTGTAAGGACCGCTATCGGTCCACAATAGATAGGGTTGACGTGCACCACTGCTGACCGCTGCCCTATACTGCAGCAGTCCTTCAGCGGTATAGGGACTGACGTACAGTCTGCTAAACACTAATACACAACCTGCTTGGTCCACAAAAGTTCTTATAAGGACTGGTAACTTGGTATAGGGTGCTACGGTACATAGGCTTGAGTGCGGTACAGTCTGCTGTTCTGTAAGGACCGCTATCGGTCCACAATAGATAGGGTTGACGTGCACCACTGCTGACCGCTGCCCTATACTGCAGCAGTCCTTCAGCGGTATAGGGACTGACGTACAGTCTGCTAATCACTAACACACAACCTGCTTGTTCCACAAAAGTTCTTATAAGGACTGGTAACTTGGTATAGGGTGCTACGGTACATAGGCTTGAGTGCGGTACAGTCTGCTGTTCTGTAAGGACCGCTATCGGTCCACAATAGATAGGGTTGACGTGCACCACTGCTGACCGCTGCCCTATACTGCAGCAGTCCTTCAGCGGTATAGGGACTGACGTACAGTCTGCTAAACACTAATACACAACCTGCTTGGTCCACAAAAGTTCTTATAAGGACTGGTAACTTGGTATAGGGTGCTACGGTACATAGGCTTGAGTGCGGTACAGTCTGCTGTTCTGTAAGGACCGCTATCGGTCCACAATAGATAGGGTTGACGTGCACCACTGCTGACCGCTCACCTATACTGCAGCAGTCCTTCAGCGGTATAGGGACTGACGTACAGTCTGCTAATCACTAACACACAACCTGCTTGTTCCACAAAAGTTCTTATAAGGACTGGTAACTTGGTATAGGGTGCTACGGTACATAGGCTTGAGTGCGGTACAGTCTGCTGTTCTGTAAGGACCGCTATAGGTCCACAATAGATAGGGTTGACGTGCACCACTGCTGACCGCTCACCTATACTGCAGCAGTCCTTCAGCGGTATAGGGACTGACGTACAGTCTGCTAATCACTAACACACAACCTGCTTGTTCCACAAAAGTTCTTATAAGGACTGGTAACTTGGTATAGGGTGCTACGGTACATAGGCTTGAGTGCGGTACAGTCTGCTGTTCTGTAAGGACCGCTATCGGTCCACAATAGATAGGGTTGACGTGCACCACTGCTGACCGCTGCCCTATACTGCAGCAGTCCTTCAGCGGTATAGGGACTGACGTACAGTCTGCTAAACACTAATACACAACCTGCTTGGTCCACAAAAGTTCTTATAAGGACTGGTAACTTGGTATAGGGTGCTACGGTACATAGGCTTGAGTGCGGTACAGTCTGCTGTTCTGTAAGGACCGCTATCGGTCCACAATAGATAGGGTTGACGTGCACCACTGCTGACCGCTGCCCTATACTGCAGCAGTCCTTCATCGGTATAGGGACTAAGAGTTTTGTCACAGGGTCATTTAAAAAATGACAGGCAGAGGAAGAGGCAGGCCCTTCCGCAGGGGTGGTAGGGGTAGGGCAGGAGCAACAGGCTTGAGCCAAAGTGGGAAGTTGCAGAAGGTGCGTTCAATTACTTTAAAGGATGCACCAGACTTGGTTGAGTGGCTCGCTCAGCCTTACTCTTCTGCACCCTCCTCATCCTCTCGATCTGCACCCTCTTCTTCACTCTCTGCTATGTGCACCCCCAAAGACACTACCACCAACAACACGACCACCACCACCACCACCACATACCTTCCGCTTGAGTCACTGGAATTATTTTCCGATCCATATCAAGAGGACATTTCTGATGCGCAGCCACTCTTGGTATTGGATCAGGAAGAGGAGGTAGCAACAAGCGCTACTCAGCAGTCTGACGCCAGTACCCAGATCAGCCCAAGGAGGAGGTTGGTCCCCGGTGTTGCTGCCTACTCCGAGATCTCTACTTATAGCGGTGGGGAAGGTGACGTTGATGATGACGTGTCTAGTGATGTCACGTGGGTGCCCACAAGAGAGGAAGAGGAGGGGAGTTCAGAGGGAGATATGGACCAGCAGATAGGGAGGAGAAGCAGCAATGACTTACATTGCACAGCAGGGACAAAGCAGACTGCAAATGTATCAGGAGCGAGTCATCGACCATGTACGGTCACATCTGGCGCTCCCAGGACACCGGCACATGGCTCCGCAGTGTGGGCTTTTTTTAACGTGTCCGCTGCTGACAATAGCGTTGCCATCTGCAATCTTTGCAGTCAACGCGTTAGTCGCGGTAAGCCCAATACTCACCTAGGGACGACCGCCTTAAGAAGGCACATGAGCAGCCATCACCGAGCCCAGTGGGAGCAACGGAACACACAAAGCCACACTGCAGGCTCTCACCGTCCAGCCTCGTCTTCTACTTCTCCTTCTCCTCTCTCCTCACAATTGTCCTCCACTCCACCTTCCATCACGCCAAGCTCACATTTTTCTGCAAAAAGGCAGGCTTCCGTGGGCCTAATGTTTGAGCGTAAAAAAATGATGACGCCGGATAACCCTCTTGCCCAACGGTTGGCGGCTGGCTTGTCAGAACTCATAGCCCGCCAACTACTGCCATATAAACTGGTGGACTCGGAGGCCTTTCGCAAATTTGTGGCCATTGGAACACCACAATGGAAGGTCCCAGGAAGGAAGTATTTCTCAGAGAAGGGCATCCCAGAGCTATATGGCCATGTTCAGCGGCAAGTGAATGTATCTCTGGCACACAGTGTCGGTGCCAAGATACATCTGACCACAGACACGTGGTCTAGCAAACACGGGCAGGGAAGGTATATCAGTTTTACTGCCCACTGGGTGAACCTTCTGACGGCCGTCAAGCATGTAACCCGTGGCACCCGTGTAGATTTGGTTTTACCGCCACGGATTGCATGCAGGCCTGACTCTTCTTCTCCTCCTCCTACTCCATCCTCCTCCCTCTCCTCCTCAGCTGCCTCCTCCTTTTCCGCTGCTAGCGTCTCTTCCACTGCACCGCCCAAGCTCCCCAGAACCTATTCCACATGCCAGGTGAGACGTTGCCATGCCGTGCTGCGTCTGTTGTGCCTGGAAGCAAAGAGCCACACTGGCCCGGCACTCCTTTCAGCTTTGCGTTCACAGGCAGATGAGTGGCTAACACCGCTCAATTTGACAGTTGGTAAAGTGGTGTGTGACAACGGTGCCAATCTGCTTAGCGCATTGAAACAGGGCAAAATCACGCACGTGCCGTGCATGGCACACGTCTTAAACTTGGTCGTGCAGCGATTCCTTGTCAAATACCCTGGGGTCCAGGACATCTTGCGGCAGGCAAGGAAAATCTCGGCCCATTTCAGAAGATCTTACACGGCCATGGCTCGCCTTGCTGACATTCAGCGGCGACACCATCTGCCGGTCAGACGTCTTATTTGCGATTGCCCGACGCGATGGAACTCAACCTTCTATATGCTTGATAGGCTGCTCCAGCAGAAACGTGCAGTTAACGTCTACCTGTATGAACTCTGCGAAAGAAACGGTTCTGGGGAGCTGGGTTTTTTTTCACCGCGCCAGTGGCTGCTCATGCGCGACACATGCAGACTTCTGCGGCCATTTGAGGAGATCACCAAACTGGTCAGTCGCAGCCATGGCGCCATCAGTGACATGGTACCTTATGCCTTCTTTCTGGAGCGTGCATTGCGTCGTGTCATTGATCAGGCTGTGGAGGAGCAGGAGCGGGAAGATGAGGAAGTCGCAATGCTGGATGAATTCCCAGGGGGGGCTACTCTATCTGAGACAAGTCAACAACAGGAGTCTGATGAGGAGTCAGAGGAGGATGGTGCCGGGGCGGATGAGCAGGAGCAAGAAGAGCATGCTTTAAACCTTTCTGGGATCCCTGTTGTGCGAGGATGGGGAGAGGAGAATGAAGAGGACGACATTATCCTGGATGATGAGCAGGAGCCAGGCCACCACACCGCTTCCACTTTAGTGCAAATGGGGGCCTTCATGCTCCAGTGTTTTAATAGGGACCCCCGTATAAAAAGCATGAGGGTCAAGGACCAGTACTGGGTGGCAACGTACTTAGACCCCCGGTACAAACACAAAATGGCGGAAATGTTACCGCCGTCGCAGAGGGCTGTCAGAATGCAGCACTTCCAGGCCTTGCTTCGAGAAATGCTGCATTCTGCTTTTGCGTGCGCTGGCAGAGGAGCAATTCCCACTCCCAGAGAAGGATTTGCGGGTACCAATCCAACAGCGCCTGCAAGAAGAGGCCGGTTTGAAGATGTGTTGGTGACTTCGGATATGAGGTCATTCTTTCAGCCGACCCATCGACAGGTGTCATCCGGATCCAGCATCAGGGAACGCCTAGACCGTCAGGTGTCCGACTACATTGGGTTAACGGCCGATGTGGACGCTCTGAGGAGTGATGAACCCCTAGACTACTGGGTGGGCAGGCTTGACCTCTGGCCAGAGCTTGCCCAATTTGCAATCGAACTGTTGGCTTGCCCCTCATCCAGTGTCCTGTCCGAAAGGACGTTCAGCGCAGCAGGGGGGATTGTGACCGATAAGCGTACTCGCCTAGCTCACCACAGTGTTAACTACCTCACATTTCTAAAAATGAATGAGGCATGGATCTCGGAGGAATTCAACACATGTGACCAGTAGACCATGTATATGTCTATAAACTATTTTTTTAATCAAGCACACAGACCTTCTTAATTCATTTGGCTCACTTCCTTGACCCAAAAAAGCACACCGTACTATATGCCCCTACCCTCCTCTTTGAAGAGGTTGAGCGGTGTCATATTTCTACTGGGGCTGCTTATGATATCCCTGTGCTGTGCTGACTTCCTCCTGGGGGTTCTTATTATGAAGGGATCACACTATCCCTGTGCTGTGCTGACTTCCTCCTGGGGGTTCTTATTATGAGGGGATCACACCATCCCTGTGCTGTGCTGACTTCCTCCTGGGGCTGCTTACGGTGCTGCTGTCAGTGCTGTATGTCACGGTGCTGCTGTCAGCGCTGTATGTCACGGTGCTGCTGTCAGCGCTGTATGTCACGGTGCTGCTGTCAGCGCTGTATGTCACGGTGCTGCTGTCAGCGCTGTATGTCACGGTGCTGCTGTCAGCGCTGTATGTCACGGTGCTGCTGTCAGCGCTGTATGTCACGGTGCTGCTGTCAGCGCTGTATGTCACGGTGCTGCTGTCAGCGCTGTATGTCACGGTGCTGCTGTCAGCGCTGTATGTCACGGTGCTGCTGTCAGCGCTGTATGTCACGGTGCTGCTGTCAGCGCTGTATGTCACGGTGCTGCTGTCAGTGCTCTGTATTACGGTGCTGCTGTCAGATGCCTCTATCACGGTGCATGTGTCATTCCGGTATGTCACGCTGCTGGTGATCATCTCCTGCACCCTCTTCTTTGCCTACCCTGGTCCCTGACCTTCCCTCTCCTCCATTGCCTTCATTAGCTCCATAGTCCTGAATTGTTAGAACAATTTCCCAAATAAAATAAAAATGCTTGTAGTTATCGATCCCAAATTCACCTCATACATGTATTATGTCATTGTCCAGATGGTGGGACTACGTTTTACCCCCTAATAATTACCACGTGGCCGCAAATTCGACATGAAGGTTTGCAAAGTTCGCCTCCCATTGAAGTCAATGGGGCCCGCGGCGAACGTTCGGTTTCGCGAACGTTTGGGTCCGTTCGCATTTCGCGTTCGCGAAACGTCCCGTCGGAAGTTCGTCCATCACTATTCATTACCCGGTGACTGGTGAGAACACAAACTATTTGCAGTTGAATTTTTTTGGAAAATGTTTCATACAATTGTTCTTTTTTTTTTCCCATTTTCCTCTTTAGACACATTTTAGCTATTCCCTATCATATATTTCCTCTACATCTGAATGGTGGATCTGTGATTGTTCATGACATTAAATACATTGTTACACTGGCAGAGAGCGTTATACATTGTATTCTACTATTAATCTCTGTATTTGTTTCTTGCTACATTTTTGTTGTTTTTTTTATTTTATTTTTTTTTTTTACGTTTTCTTTTTATTCTCATTTATTGACATTTTTAGTGTTTAAACTGATCTAGCAAAGAAAGTATTTTTTTTTTTTTTTTTTTTTACTTGAACTTAAAGCAGAACTCCATCCAAAAAGGGGAAGCTTTGCTTGTTTGCTTCCTCACCCCCCCCCCCCCCCCACTGCCATGTTTGGCACCTTTTATGTGTGTGGGGGGGGGGGTACCTGTTTTCCATTTACGTGAGACCTCACCGTGGCGAGGTCCCCTGGAAGTCCGCCACCTCCTCCTACCTCCTCCGCCGCCGGGCCATTCACAAAGCACAGCATGCTTTGTGCATGCGCAGTAGGGAACTGGCCATGAAGCCTCAAGGCTTTACTGTCGGTTTCCATTACAAGTAATGGCGGCGGCAGCAACCGAGAGGCGATTGAGAAATTGGCTGGGGTGCAGACATCGTGGGATCCCTGGACAGGTAAGTATCCGAATAACAAAAGTCAGCAGCTACAGTGTTTGTAGCTGCTGACTTTAATTTTTTTTTTTTGGGGGGGGGGGGGGCTGGAGCTCCTCTTTAAAGTGATCGTAAATGATCACCTTGTAAAAACATTTGCATAAAACAAATTATAAACACTTTTTTTCCTTGTGCCCTCATCTCCCAAGGCTTTCCAGGAACGTCTGAGCACCTACACTCTACTAGTCAGGTAAGTAAGTGACAAACTGTGTACGCGCAAAAAAACTAAACAAAAAACAAACAACATGCAACAAACAAACACAAAGCAGAAAAGGGAGGTGAGGAAAGTTCTCCAGTGCCATTGCGCAGAACAATGGCGGGCCCTTCCGCCAGGTATAAAACTTTCTCCAGTCCCAGTCAAAAGGCCCCCCCCCCCCCTCCAAGGGGCAGGTGTGAAAAAAATGTGCAATAGTGACCTTGGTGCCATAATAAACTCATGTGAGCCCATTGTGAGAATTTCTGGGAACGCCACTCCAGGGGTACATACCCCACGGACTTCTCCTGGCAAGACCTGAGCTTCTGCTCATAGCGGCTTTTCCATCTTCTGGATGATGGTTTTCCATGCCAGTGCAAGGACATTAGTATCGGACTCCCTGTGCTTTCTATCTGAACTTATGCCCCCCCCCCCCCACCCCGCGCTTAATTTGACGAGTGCATTTTACTACAATTTTTTAAAACTCAGCTTGTGTATGATCTATTCTGCTATTTTGCACAGTTCCCTGTTTGTGATTGTGTGATTTGCATCGTCTCTCGACCGAGAATGCCAAGCGGAAAATATGAAAGGAGCGGAAATAACATTTCTCCGCAATTTCTATTCTTAACTTGTGTGCCGGGGTGAAACCGTATTCATTTCCTTCTGACACTCACACACTGGAATTAGCAGTGGAGCCATTCAGCCAAGCCACAATGTGAAACTCAGGTGTTAATCAAGTGCAGATGTGACCTCCTAAAGTGAATCTCCGCTTACCTGAAGAAATCAGATAATAAAAGAGGGGATGATAAAATAAATAATCTTGCTGGTGGCTTTCAATGTCCATACGTTAGTGGGCTTGCCTCTAGTGAGAATGTCCATATCCCATATTTAAAGTCAATCTAAGAATGCTTTGGAGGAACTAACTCCAGCCTACAGGAACTGCACTCAAATTTCATGGAAACTTGTATTGACTTCTCTAGTCCAACCAGATTTCAGTCCTTCCTCAGACCCCGCTTAATTGCCCATACTGCCAACCAGGGAAATTAATAAGCCGGATACCCACCGGGTACCCTTCCTTCTCTACCAAATACAAGACCAACAAACGTATGGCTCTGAGGTGGGCATTGAGCAGCACCTAGTATAAAAGTTCACAAACCAACTCTACTACTGAATATCAGAGATTGGGAGAGGGAACTGAGACACCCTATTTTGGAGGAAGACTGAGAGAAATCCTTTTTTTTTACCTTTAAGTTGAGTATTGCCAGCCAAACACAAGAACGGGGTGGACTGACAACCTATGGGGCCCCCGGAAAATAGGAGAAGATTATGGGGCCCCCGGAAAATAGGAGAAGATTATGGGGCCCCCGGAAAATAGGAGAAGATTATGGGGCCCCCGGAAAATAGGAGAAGATTATGGGGCCCTCGTGCAATAGGAAATTATGGGGTCCCCAGGCAATGGGAGATAATGGGGCCACACAGTATACACACACATACAGTATAAACACACAATATACACACACAGAATACACATACACTCACTGAAAAGGTACTGGAGAGGCAGGGCAGCTATAATCTTGGGATTTAAAAAAAAACAACACATATTTTTTACATACTGTCCCTGGTTTTATTGTGGCTGGCAACCCTGATGGGGCCCCTTGGTGGCATGGGGCCCTCAGGCAGTGCCCGAGTGCCTGAATGGTCAGTTCGCCCCTGCACAAGAAAGAGACTACAAACTACTAACCAGATGGTATAGATGCCCCTCTATGTTACACAAGATTTCCATTGATTCCTGACCAGTGCTGGAAATGCAGGAAAGGGCTTAATCACATTATGAGGATGGAGGAGTTTCCAACCAGCCTACAGGAACGGCACTCAGAAGTTCATGGAAACTTGGTGCGCATGGTTTGACTTCTCTAGTCCAACCAGACTTCAGTCCTTCCTCAGACTCCTCTAAATTGTGCACACGGTCAACCAAGGGAATAAGCCGGGTCCCAACTGGGTACCCTCACTTCCCCACCTTTAAAGATAATACAAGACCAACAAATGTTCTGCTCTGAGGTGGGTATTGAGCAACACCAGGTACAAAAGTTCACAGACTGACCCTACTATATCAGAGAATGGAAGAGGGAACTAAGACACCCCATCCTGGAAATATAGCCAGCCAAAGGAGCTACAAACGACTAACCAGATGGTACAGATGATCTGTTATGTTACATAAGATGTTTCCGTTGCTTCCTGACTGGTGTTGGAGATGCAGGTAAGAGGGTGATAATATACTACTATGTTTGGTGGTCCTGCTCCTATATCAGATCCTTTTTTCAACTTTCTCACCAAATTACAGGCCACAGACCCCAAAATAGCTTTATTATCCATCATACCTGGATCAGTTACAATGGTCAAAAAGGGTGTCCTCCATATCCTCCTATATGCAGGTCGAGCCTTGATTCTAGGCATTGAAGGATGGCAACAATCCCCAAGATTAGGGAATAGGTTGATGAGCTTAACCACATTATGAGGATGGAAGAACTAACAGTTCGCCTACAGGAACATGCAAAGTTCATGGAAACTTGGTTCACTTGGACTGACTGCTCTAATCCAACCAGGCTTCAGTCCTTCCTCAGACGCCTATAAATTATCCATATTGTCCACCAAGGAAATGAATAAGGTGGCTCTCAACTGGGTACCCTCCCTTCAACGCCTTTAAAGATGATAAAAGACCGACAAGTGTTTTGCTCTGAAGTGGGCATTGAGAAGCACCCAGTACAAAAGTTCACAAACCAACCCTACTATATTAAGAGGGAACTAAGACAAGCCTTTTCATATTCATTTTTCAACTGCTGTATATCACCAAATTACAGGTATGGCCTGACCAGAGACCTCAAAAGTAGCTTTACTATCCACCACCATACCTGGATCAGTTACAATAGTAAAAAAAGATCCTCCTCTAATTCCTCCTACCTGTAGACTGAGCCCTGATTCCTAGGCATTGAAGGATGGCAACAATCTGCAAGATTAGGGAATGGGTTGACGGGCTTGACCCCATTCTGAACTAACAGCCAGCCTACATGAATGGCACTCAAAGTTCATGGAAACTTGGTGCACTTGACTTCTCTAGTCCAATCCAACTTAAGTCTTTCCTCAGACTCTTCCAAATTGTCCATATCGTCAACCAAGGAAATTAATAAGCTGGGTGCCAACTGGGTACCCTCCCTTCCCCACCTTTAAAGATAACACCAACAAATGTTTTGATCTGAGGTGGGTATTGGGCAACACTAAGTACAAAAGTTCACACATTGACCCTACTATATCAGAGACTGGGAGAGGGACCTAAGGTACCTCATCTCAGAAGATGACTGGGGAAAATCCTTTTCATATCCATTTTTCAACTACAGTATATCACCAAATATACCAAGCAGGCCCGAGACCTGATTCCTAGGCACTGTAGGATGGCAACAATCCCCAAGATTAGGGAATGGGTTGAAGAGTGCAAAGAGTGGCGAAGGTCTCTGCCAGGACTTGAAGGCTGGACAGAGCCCTTTCGGTCACATCTGTGAACAAGCCATGATGATGACGGTGCCGATGGGGCAGAGTTACCTAAGCCCCTGTACACACGGTCGGACATTCTGCCAACCAAATCCGTCGGATTTTGTCCGTCGGATTGTGTCCGAAACTGTTGCATACACACAGTCGGACTAAGTTGTCGAAAAATCAGATCATTCAGAACGTGATGACATAACTTCGTTACGATGGGACTACGTTCCGGCTAGTAGCCAATAGCTTTGATGTAGGAATTTGATCTGAGCATGCGTGGCACTTGGTCCGTTCAAAATTCTCTACACATGATCGGAGTATGTCCGATCGAACCAGTTGGTCAGAAAATATTTCCAACAAGATGGAAAATTGGGTCCGACGGATATTCTGACGGAATCAGTCCGATGCATACCACACACAGTCGGATTATCCGACAACACGGTCCGATAGGACACATTCCGACGGATTCTCCGACCGTGTGTACAAGGGCTTAGAGATGGACTGGAGATCTGCTTTAAGAAAACATTTAGTCTATAGAGAAACTGTAATGCCATAACGGACCTCATTAACCAATAAGGAGGGGACTTGGGAATTGGGAGGGGGCGCGGCAAACCCAGGCTCAGCCATTAAAAGATTGGGAAAAACAAGTTTCTCCTTCATTAAACAAACTTTTAAGAAAAAGTTTGCCTTGAAGGCATTGTTAGCCCCGGCCCAACCAACAGCCAGCAGGAGCCGCTAATTGCAGCAGGCGCAGGCTGCGAGGACTTAAGTTATGAGTCCCATCCATAAAAGACAAGTAGGACTTCTAATGCAACTATGTTCCCAAAGAAAAAAAAAAAAAAACAAGGCAAAGATCACAGGCACAACAGCTAAAACATGACCAGCTAATACACATCACAGGCTACCAGTGCTCAAGATTCGCTGGGCCCAGCATAGATCTCCTGGCGGGTCTAGCAGTGCTGCGGTTAAACAATCCCCTTCTGACTCTACAGCAAAGGCAGCCGCAACAAAGGACAAAACGTGTAAAGTCATTTCAAAGGATGTAACCCCTGATTACAAGCATCCTCTATGCTGGATGTCCCCCCACCACCACCGCCCACCCACCTCTGTCACATTCCGCATTGTGCCATATACATCATAGGACGCACCAGGTTCTGTGATGTCTGCCTTTTATAGATATACGCACAGATAGGCATCGTTAGCGCCTGTGCTAGGCTTTTGAAAGGCCGGTGTTTATTATTTATGGGAACCTTGTTAGCGTTTGCCTTCCATGCCGATGTATTGTTTGCATGGCGGAGAGGCGTCTAATTGGAGAGGGAGTGAGAGTACGGGTAGGTGCGTGTGTACTACACAATGGCTGCCGCGGGCGGGTTGCGTGCGCCAAAACCGAGGAGCACAGATCAAGAGCGAAGCTTCTCCACTATGGGAAGTGGGCCCTTTGGATTTGGGTCCTGGAACAGAAGGGCAAAAGGCTCAACCTGGAACGGAGTTTAAATGTGTGATTTTTTATACAAAAAGTATCACTTGTGTCAACTTTTGATGATTCCTCTCAATGCCAACCTTCTGCCACTAGAGGCACCAGGCATAATTTATACTCCTCTCCCCACCTCTCCCCATCCACTATGTAAAACCGCAAGAAAACCTTTTTTTTAATCCTCGTTTATCGAATTGTTTTTCTTTTTTTCAGTCCAGAGGCGTGGTTCAAAGTGGGTGTGGCTACACAATTTTAGGGTTTGTAGTGTCAGCCCCCCAAATTAGGTTCAAAGTGGGTGTGGCTCCACATTTTTAGGGTTTGTAGTGTCAGCCCCCCCAATTCGATGCTTTTGACAAGATAAAGACTGGGGGTACACTGAAGAGAAAGCGGGATAAAATAAGCCCCATCATTGGTGACAGTGGGATAAAAATAAGCCCCATTGTTGGTGTCAGTGGGATAAAAATAAGCCCCATTGTTGATGTCAGTGGGATAAAAATAAGCCCCATTGTTGATGTCAGTGGGATAAAAATAAGCCCCATTGTTGGTGTCAGTGGGAGAAAAATAAGCCCCATTGTTGGTGTCAGTGGGAGAAAAATAAGCCCCATTGTTGGTGTCAGTGGGAGAAAAATAAGCCCCATTGTTGGTGTCAGTGGGATAAAAATAAGCCCCATTGTTGGTGTCAGTGGAATAAAAATAAGCCCCACCGTTGGTGTCAGTGGGATAAAAACAAGTTTCACATTGGTGTCAGCATGATGAGATAATTCCTATTGATGATATCTTTGGGATAATATAAGCCTCATCATTAGTGTCAATGGAATAAAAAAAAGGTCCTATCATTGGTGTCGGTAAAAATAAAATAAGCTCCATTGATGATTGCCAATGTGATAAAATAAGTCCTATCATTGGTATGTCACTGTAATAAAATAAGTCCCATTGTTGGCGTCAGTGATATAAAATGGGCCCCATTGTTGGTATCAATAAAAATAAAATAAGGAACCATCATTGGTGTCACTGGGATAAAATCAGTCCCATCGGTGGTGCCAGTGGGATAAAATAGGCCCCATTGTTGGTATCAATAAAAAAAAAATAAGAACCATCGTTGGTGTCAATGGGATAAAATAAGTCCCACTGTTGGTGTTACTGAGATAAAATAGGTCCCATTAATGGTGTCTGTGGGATAAAGTAGGCCCTATTGTTGGTATCAGTGGAATAAAATAAGAGCCAATATTGGTGTCACTTGTATGAAATAGATCCTATCATTGATCATTGGTGTCAGTGGCATAAAACAGATCCCATCATTGGTGTCAATGAAAAAAAATTAACCTCACTATTAACTCCTCCAAGCCCTTCCCTACTTGGATTTGCCCAATGATGACAATATTTACTCTCCATCCTACCCTGTTTTACTGCTCCGGGCACTGAACACAATGGCAGTTATGATCCTGATGGCAGGCTATGATCTTAATGGGGGTTATGATCCTGATGGGAGGCTATAATCTTAATGGGGGTTATGATCCTGATGGGAGGCTATGATCCTGATGGGGAGTTATGATCCTAATGGCTAGTTATAATCCTGATTTGGAGTTATGATCCTGATGAGGGGCTATGATCCCGATGGGGGGCTATGATCCCGATGGGGGGTTATGATTCTGATGGGGAGCTATGATCCTGATGGGGGGTTATGATCCTGATGGGGGGTTATGATCCTGATGGGGTGTTATGATCCTGATGGGGTGTTATGATCCTGATGGGGATATGATCCTGATGGGGGGGCTATGATCCTGATGGGGGGCTATGATCCTGATGGGGGGCTATGATCCTGATGGGGGGCTATGATCCTGATGGGGGGTTATGATCCCGATGGGGGGCTATGATCCTGATGGGGGGCTATGATCCTGATGGGGGGCTATAATCTTAATGGGGGTTATGATCCTGATGGGAGGCTATGATCCTGATGGGGAGTTATGATCCTAATGGCTAGTTATGATCCTGATTTGGAGTTATGATCCTGATGGGGGGCTATGATCCTGATGGGGGGCTATGATCCTGATGGGGGGCTATGATGCAGATGGGGGGCTATGATCCTGATGGGGGGTTTTGATCTGATGGCGGGCTATGATCCCGATGGGGGGTTATGATCCCGATGGGGGTTATGATCCTGAAGGGGGGGCTATGATCCCGATGGGAGGCTATGATCCTGATGGGGGGTTATGATCCTGATGGGGGGGTTATGATCCTGATAGGGGGCTATGATCCTGATGGGGGATATGATTCTGATGGTGGGCTATGACCCTGATGGGGGGCTGTGATCCTGATGGGGGGTTATGATCCTGATGGAGGGTTATGATCCTGATGGGGGGGCAGTGATCCTGATGGGAGGCTATGATCCTGATGGGAGGCTATGATTCTGATGGGGGCTTATGATCCTGATGGGGTGGTATGACCACAACCATAGACAACAGAGTTCTCCAAGGATCTGTCAATACTTCAGGCAAATATAGGTACACATTTACAAGTCCTCGTCCACCAGCATCAGAATCCAAGGCTCCCCAACAACCCAGCAAGCTTTGTGGTAAAGTGCATCTTCCCACGGTATAAAACCTAAGTGACTCCCCCCGTGGCCCCTTACACCCCATCTGCCATACACATAAGGTACGCAGGGCCCCATCTGTAAACACACAGCACGCCAAACCCCCATATATCCGAATTTGTCACTAAGCACATCTGTCTAGAGTTCTCTCAAGTCATTTATAGCAGCCGCCTGTGCGCGCCGCGCTCCATCGCAGGCAATTGTCGGCCTGCAAATTGCCCGTTTTATTTGGGCCTCATAGACCGTATTCCAGCGCTTGCTCCCAGGTCCGTAATGACTGCGCTAGTACATAACTCACTCCTACCTAGGTGCCCGAGATACCCTCCCCGTCTGCGGCAGACAACGCACGGCGTCGTGAAGCGATGAGTCCGGGGAGGCGATGAACTTCGCAAAGTCGATGAGCAGAGAAAATAAAATTTCACGTGGCGTTCCTCTGACCCCGGCGTTTCAGGCCTCGGCGGGCGGCCATGATTAGATTAGGAGGGGGGGTTCCCTTTAAATTTACGCAGAGCGCTCGGGATAAAGGCCGCAGACGCTCTTAATTAAAAGTCGGGAGGGAATCGCTGCCGTGACTTCAGAAGCAAAAAGATTAATGAATGGATCGCAATTAGATTATTTTTCTGGACGGAGTGTTGTGGGATTTGATTCTTTTTTTTTTTTTTCAGGCGAGGTTTTATTAGGATGGGTATGCTGAATAATCGCACGCTGGGCCCCCTAAATGACCGCCGGCTCCAGCTCTGGGGCCCCAAGTTACATCATCCCGGAACCCCAAGTGTCTTTGTTCCTCTATAATATTATATGGATTTTTTATATTATTGGCTACATTGTGTATAAAGAGAAAAAAGCATGGATCATTACGTGGTGTGGGACCGGCGCAGTTGTCGCAGGACCATTCCTATCCTTCTCAAATTATTCCCGTGAGCTTCGAAAGGTCACGACTGCTCCAAATTTTAAAAGTCTAAATCTATAATCCAAATGTATTAAAGTGTATAAGCCCCAAGGCCCCATTCACACTTGGCCACCCTGAAAACAGGGTCAGAATCACGCGTTTCTGCCTATGTTTTCAGAGATACAGAAAAACACATAATTTGTTGCTAGGATGCAGAAGATCATCTTCACAGCATCTTTGGTTGCTAGGACACAGGCAGCTGGGCTGCACAGCATCATTGGTAGCTTGGACACAGGCAGCGAGGCTGCACAGGATTATTGGTTGCTAGGGTGCAGGAGATCAGCAGCACAGCATCTTTTGGTTGCTAGGACACAGGCAGCTGGGCTGCACAGTATCATTGGTTGTTGGGATGCAGGAGATCGGCTGCACACCATTTTTTGTTTGTAGGACACAGGCAACTGAGCTGAACACAGCATCATTGGTTGCTAGGATGCAGGAGATCGGCTGCACAGCATTTTCTGGATGCTAAGACACAGGCAGCTAGGCTGCACAGCATCACTGGTTGCTAGGACACAGGCAGCCAGGCTGCACAGCATCTTTGGCTGCTAGGATGCAGGAGATTGGCTGACAGCATCTTTGGTTGTTAGGACACAGGCAGCGGGGGGGGGCAAAGCATCTTTGGCTGCTAGGATGCAGGAGATCAGCTTCATGGCATCTTTGGTTGCTAGGACACAGGCAGTCAAGCTGCACAGCATCATTGGTTGCTAGGATTCAGGAGATCAGCTGACAGCATCTTCGGTTGTTAGGACACAGGCAGCCTGGTTGCAAAGCATCTTTGGCTGCTAGGATGCCAGAGATTGTCTGCACAGTATCTTTGGTTGCTAGGACACAGTCAGCTGGGCTACACATCATCATTGATAGCTAGGAGACAGGCAGCCGGGCTGCACAGCATCCTTGGTTGGTAGGATGCAGGAGATCGGCTGCACAGTACCTTTGGTTGCAAGGACACAGGCAGCCAGCTTCCACAACATCACAGATTGCTAGGATGCAGGAGATCAGCTGCACAGCATTTTTGGTTGCTAGGACACAAGCGGCTGGGCTGCACAATGTCATGTATCTCCATGGTGCGGGCAGCCTGGCTGCCTAAATTGTAACAACCAGTGAAGCTGGATCACAGGGTAAGGAATTCAGTTGAGTCTGCTTGCAAATATAGTGGGGGTAAACTGGAAGTGCTCCCAACATGCAATCACTGAACAGGGGGTGGAAGAGGGGAACTCAATGTGCTCTCGACGTGCGCTCACTGAACTGGTGGTGGAAGAGGGGAACTGGAAGTGCTGCCAACGTGAGCTCACTGAACTAGGGGTGGAAGAGGGGAACTGGAAGTGCCCCCAATGTGAGCTCACTGAACTGGTGGTGGAACATGAGCTCACTAAACTGGGGGCGGAAGATGGGAACTGGAAGTGCTGCCAACGTGCACTCACTGAACTAGGAGCGGAAGATGGGAACTGGAAGTGCTGCCAACGTGCACTCACTGAACTAGGAGCGGAAGATGGGAACTGGAAGTGCTGCCAACGTGCACTCACTGAACTAGGGGCGGAAGAGGGGAACTGAAAGTGCTGCCAACATGCACTCACTGAACTAGGGGCGGAAGATGGGAACTGGAAGTGCTGCCAACGTGCACTCACTGAACTAGGGACGGAAGATGGGAACTGGAAGTGCTGCCAACGTGCACTCACTGAACTAGGAGCGGAAGAGGGGAACTGGAAGTGCTGCCAACGTGCACTCACTGAACTAGGAGCGGAAGAGGGGAACTGGAAGTGCTGCCAACGTGCACTCACTGAACTAGGGACGGAAGATGGGAACTGGAAGTGCTGCCAACGTGCACTCACTGAACTAGGAGCGGAAGAGGGTAACTGGTTTGTTATTAAAAAAAATTGCCTTTATAATTGTGGAGGGGGGGTTACGGTGCGGGGTTGTTTTTCAGGAGTTGGGCTTGGCACTTTAGTTCTAGTGAAGGGAATTCTTAAGGCGTCAGCATACCAAGACATATTGAACAATTTCATGCTCCCAACTTTGTTGGAACAGTTTGAGGACGGCTCCTTCCTGTTCCAACATAACTGCGCACCAGTGCACAAAGCAAGGTCCGGAAAGACATGGATGAGCGAGTTTGGAGTGGAGGAACATGACTGGCCTGCACAGCGTCCTGGCCTCAACCCGATAGAACACCTTAGGGATGAATTAGAGCGTAGAGACTGGGATGGCATTAAAGTCCATGTGCTTGTAAAGGCAGGCGTCCCAATACTTTTGGTAATAGAGTGTATATGGTGGCCATCTTGCTGCTCCACAGCACTGTAGAATGGATGCCAAAGTGGGTCGAGGCAAACGCATATCTCCTGTACATGCCATATCACTGAAAACCAACTGGTCTCGGGCTGCTTGAAGCGTTAGGTTGCCCGAGGCTCGGTCCACTTTAAATGTTTAAAATGGCGGACGGGTTCCCTTTAACAATAAAGATAATTAAAACCAGACAAGAGCGGAGTGTTTGTGCCGGTGACCTTCGGCGTGGTGGATGTGACCTTGCTGTGTAGAAGGCGTCGTTCTTGTAGTATGGATCTGCTCGGCTGCATGTGTCAAGTAGATAGAAAATCTGTAAATCCCGCCAGGTCCGGCGAGGCTCAGTTATCCGCATTCCAACAAATCTCCCCACTTGACAAATCAGCTCGGAGGAATAAAACGGGATTTGGACGGATTTTCTCACCGGAGATAGTCTCTCACGATCTTTACTCTACACTTGGGGAGCCATCTTGTTTTATTCCAAAGGGTGCTACACCGAAAGGCCGTGGACTCTCCGTGCCGGCGTGACGCAAGCCGGTGATAAACTGCACTACATAGTAACCAATTGCATGTTGGTTTTCGGGCAGATTCGTGCGGCCAGGACATTGGACGGTCGGGTTACACTTTGGTTTGAACTTCCTGCACTTTCCATGCTCATTTTTTGTGGCTTCCTCATTGGGGGCTCATTCACACTTGTGGCAACAGATATATATATATATATATATATGTCTGCCCTTATGTTGTAAAGCGCTCTGTCCTGTATAATAATAAGAATAACGTATGGCAATGCGCCCGCCCCATGTGCTGGCGGACATCTCTAATAGTGGGTACCCTTGAGGTAGTTCTAAACCTCAAATGAATCCACCATCTTCCTGTGCACCGCTTCCCTATACTTCATGTTGGGGAGCACACATAATACTGCATTAGGACCACTAGATGGCGCTCAGGATCATATTTATTCCCGTGTTCCTCAGTTCCCTCTAGTGGCCATAATGTATTATTTTCCTGAATCACTATATTTTTTTAAGAAAGAATAACTTGTAGTAGTAACAGAAGGAGAATGCTTGGTTTTGCCCCTTTGAATGAATGTACCCCCAGCTTCACTGGACCATTAACTCTACTAACTTTATTTATAAATACATCTTCAAGTGCTGCCATCAGCAGTAGAAGGTTTTGACTTTAATGCTTATCAGACATTTCAGTGATTGGGTTTAGTTCTGATTAATACAGAAACACAGAACAAGAAATGGGAGGCCAAACCACAACATATATGTGCTACTATGTATCAATCATTCAGAAGTCTGTATCTATTTATATATTGGAGTTGTCTTCTATGTGTACAATGTATCACCTTTCTCTATGTATACAATGTGTCATCTTTCTGTATACAATGTATCACCTTTCTGTATGTATACAATAGGGCTGAAACATCTAATCGATTAATCGACAACGAATCAATTATGAAATTAATCGATTACCATTTTTATAATCGATTAATCGGCCAGTAACAAAATGGGGTTAAAGTTAATGAGTCTGATGATATTTACCAGATTGACCCTTTAATAGTATATCTCTCCTCTAATAGTATATGCAGTATATATCCTCTACTAGTATGTGCAGTATATATCCTCTAATAGTATATGCAGTATATATCCTCTAATAGTATATGCAGTATATATCCTTTAATAATATATACACTATATATCCTCTAATAGTATATGCAGTATATATCCTCTACTAGTATGTGCAGTATATATCCTCTACTAGTATGTGCAGTATATATCCTCTAATAATATATACACTATATATCCTCTAATAGTATATACACTATATCTCTCCTCTAATGGTATATACAGTATATCCCCTCTAATAGTATAAACAGTATATCTCTCCTCTAATGGTATATACAGTATATATCCCCTCTAATAGTATACACAATATATAGCCTCTAACGGTATATACAGTATATCTCTTCTCTAATAGTATATACAGTATATCTCTCCTCTAATACTATATACAGTATATAGCCTCTAACAGTATATACAGTATATCTCTTCTCTAATGGTATATACAGTATATCTTCAATAGTATAAACAGTATATCTCTCCTCTAATGGTATATACGGTATATATGCCCTCTAATATATACAGTATATCTCTTCTATCTGTTATTCTCAGAATGGATTCGATATTTTGCTTCCTAACCATATAGTTGGTTATTTATATTTACCACTGCATAGAGATATTTAAGAATAAATTGACATTTTTTTTTAAACTTTACATATTAACTAAATTATACACCACACTTTTTTTAAGGTTATTAACCGATTAATCGAAACAATAATCAGCCAACTAATCGATTATAAAAATAATCGTTAGTTGCAGCCCTAGTATACAATGTATCACCTTTCTGTATACAATGTATCACCTTTCTCTATGTATACAATGTATCACCTTTCTCTATGTATACAATGTATCACCTTTCTCTATGTATGAAACACATAATGTTTTCATTTTTTCCTTTCTTTCCACCCTCATCCTCCTCTCCGGCGCTCTTTCGCTATCCAGCTGACGGCCATAATTGCCTGAAATTGTCATAATGACACAGATAATGAAAATAATAAGGCTCCTTTATTACAGGGAATGCCCATCAAAGGCGCCCACTGCGGCGCTCCCCTGTCATTGTGCCCGAGGTGACGGGGGCTTAATGCCAACAGCGAGTGCCGAGCCGTACATCTCCCCTAATCAGGAATGGAGGGGATTGAAAAAGGAATGATCGACATCAAACGCCTTTCCCCCGCGCCAGCGATTTTCAACAGTTAATACCAAAAATGACTCGCCGCGCAATCAGGCCGGACCGCAGTAATAATCGTTTATTAAAATCTCTGTCCTTCCACACGGCGGAGAGGCTGAGCGCCGCATCCAATGAAAAAGGTTTGTGTTTTTTTTAGAATACGAACCGACTTCTCTTCTATAGAGGCAACGATCGACTCCTAGTAATGAGAAATATGTCCATGAGCTTCAGTCAGTGGCATTGCCTAGGCTCAGATGATGTCATCAGTCTGCTGCAGGTAGGAGGAAGCATTTCCTCAGTCTCCCCTCCCCCAGTGATCAGACTGTACATTGTAACTTTGTAGAAGGAGGAAGAAGCATTTTCTCAGTCTCCCCTCCCCCAGTGATCAGACTGTACATTGTAACTTTGTGGAAGGAGAAGGAAGCATATCCTCAGTCTCCCCTCCCCCAGTGATCAGACTGTACATTGTAACTTTGTAGAAGGCGGAGACATTTCCTCAGCCTCCCCTTCCCCAGTGATCAGACTGTACATTGTAACTTTGTAGAAGGCGGAGACATTTCCTCAGCCTCCCCTTCCCCAGTGATCAGACTGTACATTGTAACTTTGTAGAAGGAGGAGGAAGCATTTCCTCAGTCTCTCCCCCCCCCAGTGATCAGACTGTACATTGTAACTTTGTAGAAGGTGGAGGAGTCATTTCCTCAGTCTCCCCTCCCCCAGTGATCAGACTGCAGGACTCCTTATAAAATAGGGTCCCTGCAATATATTAGATCATTTGTTGCAATTTGTGATATTTTTGCAACAGTTTCCCATTCAATTTTCCTGCCGCAAATTTGAATGCCGCGCTGACGCTATTTCTGGGGCTCATTGTCCATCGCGGTGGTTCCTCGGTATTCGGGTAAATAAGAGTGACAGGGACGGCATGCCATTAGTCTGGAATTTTGCCCAGGGTGACAGAGGGAAGACACCTATGTGAAGTCTCGCACGCGGCTCAATCTACAGGCGCGGGCTCATGTGGCCTCCCAGCCCGCTGCGTCCCTGTGACATAATTAGGGTAATCAATAGTCATTACTAGCAGGCATCTGTTGGCGGTGACACAGCCGGGGTCTGCAGGGAAGGCAGGCTGTGATTAGAGCAGGGAGCGGGGGTCCCGGGAGGAGAGCTGACATTCAACTCTCCGCAAGTGGCAGCAGTAAATCTGCTAGAGCAGGAGCTATCACTTACCACCCCGGGCAAGGTGGCACCTGTAGGGATAGGGGGGAGGGGGGGGCGAGCTACCATAAATGTGTAGGCTACGAATGGCACAAAAAAAAATATACGGATTCATAGATGAGATGGTCCTGATTGCATTTACTGCACCAGCCGCAGCAACATTGGCCTTCATTTAGAAAAAGCCTGTTCCACCCAAAAAGTGGCCTTTCAGTTTTTGGAGGACATTTTCACACATGAGTCCCCAGGTCTGCCCATCAGTCCTCATTGCATTCTATATTTTATATATAAGTATGAATATGCATAAAAATTGTTATATGAAGGTTGTGCATGTGCAGGATCAGTGATAGTCGCACAGTAGACTACAGACCTGGTTTCACAGTAGACCATAGACCGGGTCACACAGTAGACAGCAGACGTGGTCGCACAGTAGACAGCAGATGTGGTCGCACAGTAGACTATTGACTTGCTCGCACATGAAACCGTAGACCTGGTGGCACAGTAGACTGTAGACCTGGTTGCACATTAGACTGTAGACCTGGTTACACAATAGACCGTAGACCTGGTTGCACAGTAGCCCATAGACCTGGTTGCACATTAGACCGTAGACCTGGTTACACAATAGACCGTAGACCTGGTTGCACAGTAGACCATAGACCTGGTTGCACATTAGACCGTAGACCTGGTTACACAATAGACCGTAGACCTGGTTACACAATAGACCATAGACCTGGTTGCACAGTAGAGCATAGACCTGGTTGCACAGTAGACCATAGACCTGGTTGCACAGTACACCATAGACCTGGTTACATAGTGGACTGCAGACCTGGTTGCACAGTGGACTGCAGACCTGGTTGCACAGTAGACCAAAGACCTGGTTGCACAGTAGACCATAGACCTGGTTGCACAGTAGACCATAGACCTGGTTGCACAGTAGACCAAAGACCTGGTTGCACAGTAGACCAAAGACCTGGTTGCACAGTAGACCAAAGACCTGGTTGCACAGTAGAACATAGACCTGGTTGCACAGTAGACCATAGACCTGGTTGCACAGTAGACCAAAGACCTGGTTGCACAGTAGAACATAGACCTGGTTGCACAGTAGACCATAGACCTGGTTGCACAGTAGACCAAAGACCTGGTTGCACAGTAGACCAAAGACCTGGTTGCATAGTGGACTGCAGACCTAGTTGCACAGAACACTGTAAATCTAATCGCACAGTAGACCATTGACCTGGTCACACAGTAGCCCATAGACCTGGTCGCACAGTAGACCTTAAACCTGGTCGCACATGAGTCCATAGACCTAGTCGCACATTAGACCATAGACCTGGTCGCACAGTAGACCGGCTTTGCACTACCTTGGGGGTAAACTGGGACTTTAACACTATCACATGGCAATTGTACCCATCAGAAATAAATGTAGAACTTCTCTTTTGAGCCTGCCACCTTCGAGTATCATGTTCAGTGCCCCCAGAGCAAAGCGCCAGCATACCTGCTTGCCAACAAAGGAGGCCCTAACTAAAGTGAGCACCAAGATGGCGACCATGGACTTTGAGCATAACACTGATATGGAAGACATGAAGATATTCCCTTGAACAGGAACCTCCATATCAGTTCCAGGCTCCCAGTCTACACTAGAGAGATTCCATTGAAATGCTAAGGCCCTGGATGCAACACTGCAGAAGATAACGGACCAACCGTCCCATGAAACTCACAAACCATACCCAACAACTAGAAGGTCGCAGGAATGATGATATGAAAATATACATATAATCCATCATACTGTAAGTCAGGTATTTTTTTTTTCTGGAAAAGGTGGAGACCTAATATTCATACCTGGGGACTTGCCGGATCTGGCCTGGCAATGCTGGCTTGCCAATTGACTGTGGACTTTGAGCACCACACCGATATGAAAGACTCAGATCTGTCCTTGATCAGAACCACTTATTCTATCCATATCAGCTTCAGACTTCTGCAGAGATTCCTTGAAATGCTAAGGCCCTGGATGCAACATCGCGGAACATAACAGACCAACTATCCCATGAGACTCACAAATTGGGCTACCATACCCAACAACTAGAAGGTTGCATCGGCAATGATGTGAAAATATATACCTATATATAAGCTATCATAAGGCCGGTGGAAACCCAATATTTATTCTTGGGAATTTGCCAGATCTGACCAGACAATGCAGGCTTTTTGCTTCAGTTATTGGTCCAGCTCAGTTCTCAGGCTTTCCAGAATGTAAAAATAGACAAAACGTCACTAAGTGATGGTGCAGGTTGATCTCCATCTAGACTTTATGTTTTTTAAAAGAGAAGAAGGGTCGAATGGAAGTATCGGGTAGTCGCTCACACCAACCCCATATGTAGTTCCATTCAGCCCTATAATAGATTGGACTATACCGGTACTTGGTAATAGAAAAACATCAGTAGAATTTAAAATCGATATAATATTTAATCAAAATATAAAACAAGACAATAATGAAATATCACTTGAAGAAGTACAATGATATGCACATCACAGTTGAGGTATTCCTGACGGGTTCTCCATAGGGAACATTCAACCGTAGAGGATGCACAATAATTTTCCTCGACTAGTTTCGCGGGAAAAGGCCCGCTTCTTCAGGAGGATATCTATACAAAAGTATCACAATCATTAAATAATACACACATATAAAACTATAAGCAATACAATTATCATGATGTTATTGATTTTACATACACAAATTCCCCATATGCAAAAAAGGGGAGATCCGCTCGCCCCACTTCAAGGAACAGGCTGCAGGCAAGGAAGTCCACAAAGTCCCCCCACGGTGAACATGGGGGATTGGTAAGCGCCGGCTCTAGATAAATAATATTATAATCGTTTATCAATTAGGTAGAAGTATATCTTGGATTAAGGAAGGGAAGAAGGACAGGAGAGGAAAGGGAGGACACCGTGATGGGTGAAACCGTGATTTTGGGGGGGGGGGGGGGCGAGAGAAAGAAGGGGGAGGGAAAAATGAGAGGGAAAAAAGGGGGGGGGGGAAGAGAGGGGAGGGAAGAAAAAAAAAAAAAAAGAGGGGGGGGGGGAAAGGGGGAGGGGGAAGGGGAAGGGGAAGGGGGGAAGGGAGGGGAAAAGAGGGAAGGAAGGGAAGGGAGAAGGAGTGAGGGTGGAATAGGTTAAAGTGACTACATATAGTTCCAAAGGTATAAGATCAAAAAGTGATTTAAACCATAATATCTCATATAAATATATGTGTAAAAATTCAAACGTGAGTAGTCAGGTGTATCCATGTGGATTAAATAATATGAAGAGAAAATTAGAGAGGAACCCTTCACCCAAGTAAGAATCCTTAATTCCAAAGGGGGTTAAGATAGAAGCGAATCGGCTTACCAAGGAGCCAATCAAGAGATCGTGTAAGAACAAGACACCCAAATGGTTAAGCAGGCTTGCAAGGATATTGTACCATTCGCTGAGTATCAGATACCAGGTCCACTGTTAGATAGCTTAATGGCCATCAATACTGTAAAAGGGATGTAAAACATTTAAATATAAAGAAGGTAGGAGGACCGCAGGCATTACCAAGCCAATGCGTCAGAGAAAGAGTTTACACAAATTCGTAAATAAGTAAATAGCATCATATATAGTGGTTACCTGTCAGCGGGGACAATATCCTAATGCAGCCCTGATGGAGTCCGTGCGCACCTGTCCATTCGGCGGTCAATTCGACCGTTAAATAGACTCCCCGACACACACGGCGTCTGGCGTCCGCCGGAAGTCGGCGTCGTCCGACGTCATGTGGCGCGCCTCTCCGCACCGCGCAGGCGTACTAATCGGTCGCTACTGCGCAGGTGCGTCCGTTCGGGGTCTGATAGAACGCCCGGACGGGTTACCTAGCAATCACCACGTCGGACGTACGCCAAGTCCCGGCGGCGTCCGAACGTCATGTGGTCTGTTGCCCCACACTGCGCAGGTGCAGTACTAGACTGTTACTGCGCCAGTGCGCAAGGGAATAACCCCAATGGATCATTGATCCAAGGGTTAACCCTTGCAAGTCGGGCGAATAAATCGTCCAGACCAGGGGAAACACATGTCCACCAGGGGGAAAAAAGTCAAGGACACTCCATACTACCCATAAGGCACTGTCCCTCAATTCTAGGGGTCAAAGCACATCTCCCAACACATAGGAACATTATAACACGGGAAACAAAAAACTTATGCAAAAAACATATAGCATATTATACATCATTTTTAGTATACAAAGATATACATGTTATAACCAGGGGAACTAATCCCCCAGAAAAAAGAAACAGAAACGTACACCAGAGAATCACCTAGGAAATTTAGGGGAGGGGGGGGATGGGGGGGGGGGAGGAAGGGAGGGGGGGGGGGGAAAGAAGGGGGGGGGGGGAAGGGGATGGATAGGGGGTTTTTTATTGGTGGCATATACAGCGTCACCTATTATAAAAACGGTTTGTAAGAAATTGTCTCATTGAGACCTGGTGGTAGGGTGGCATTGAGTCGTTCGATCCACAGGGTTTCCCTCTGTAGGATCGTTCGATCCCAATTTCCACCTCTAGGATTTGGAAAGACTACTTCGAGGACAAAGAATTGGATCACTGTGGTATCAAAACGATGGTAAAAACCAATATGTCTACCAATTGTGGTAAGTTTCCCACTTTCTGGTCACCAATCCTCTGTCTAAACTCTCGAATAGTCTTTCCAATATAAAAGGCTCCACATTTACAAGTCATAAAGTATATGACACCCTTCGTACTGCAATCAGAAAACGTACGAGGTAGAAAAACTTCTCCATTAGGTAAAATAAATTGGTTACCCCTCCAGGACCCATGGGCAACGGGGGCAGTTATTACATTTAAATGTACCTCTAGAATGTCTATGCATAGGACTAGTAGATGTATAGTGACTATGCATTAAACGATCCCGAAGGGAGCATGCTCTCCGAAAGAATAGCTAAATATATACGGCCTACCCCGAATTAGTCTTTCGGAGAGCATGCTCCCTTCGGGATCGTTTAATGCATAGTCACTATACATCTACTAGTCCTATGCATAGACATTCTAGAGGTACATTTAAATGTAATAACTGCCCCCGTTGCCCATGGGTCCTGGAGGGTAACCAATTTATTTTACCTAATGGAGAAGTTTTTCTACCTCGTACGTTTTCTGATTGCAGTACGAAGGGTGTCATATACTTTATGACTTGTAAATGTGGAGCCTTTTATATTGGAAAGACTATTCGAGAGTTTAGACAGAGATTGGTGACCACTTATATTATTCAGAAAGTGGGAAACTTACCACAATTGGTAGACATATTGGTTTTTACCATCGTTTTGATACCACAGTGATCCAATTCTTTGTCCTCGAAGTAGTCTTTCCAAATCCTAGAGGTGGAAATTGGGATCGAACGATGCTACAGAGGGAAACCCTGTGGATCGAACGACTCAATGCCACCCTACCACCAGGTCTCAATGAGACAATTTCTTACAACCGTTTTTATAATAGGTGACGCTGTATATGCCACCAATAAAAACCCCCTATCCATCCCCCTTCCCCCCCCCTCCCTTCTTTCCCCCCCCCCCCCCCTCCCTTCCTCCCCCCTCCCCTAAATTTCCTAGGTGATTCTCTGGTGTACGTTTCTGTTTCTTTTTTTCTGGGGGATTAGTTCCCCTGGTTATAACATGTATATCTTTGTATACTAAAAATGATGTATAATATGCTATATGTTTTTTGCATAAGTTTTTTGTTTCCCGTGTTATAATGTTCCTATGTGTTGGGAGATGTGCTTTGACCCCTAGAATTGAGGGACAGTGCCTTATGGGTAGTATGGAGTGTCCTTGACTTTTTTCCCCCCTGGTGGACATGTGTTTCCCCTGGTCTGGACGATTTATTCGCCCGACTTGCAAGGGTTAACCCTTGGATCAATGATCCATTGGGGTTATTCCCTTGCGCACTGGCGCAGTAACAGTCTAGTACTGCACCTGCGCAGTGTGGGGCAACAGACCACATGACGTTCGGACGCCGCCGGGACTTGGCGTACGTCCGACGTGGTGATTGCTAGGTAACCCGTCCGGGCGTTCTATCAGACCCCGAACGGACGCACCTGCGCAGTAGCGACCGATTAGTACGCCTGCGCGGTGCGGAGAGGCGCGCCACATGACGTCGGACGACGCCGACTTCCGGCGGACGCCAGACGCCGTGTGTGTCGGGGAGTCTATTTAACGGTCGAATTGACCGCCGAATGGACAGGTGCGCACGGACTCCATCAGGGCTGCATTAGGATATTGTCCCCGCTGACAGGTAACCACTATATATGATGCTATTTACTTATTTACGAATTTGTGTAAACTCTTTCTCTGACGCATTGGCTTGGTAATGCCTGCGGTCCTCCTACCTTCTTTATATTTAAATGTTTTACATCCCTTTTACAGTATTGATGGCCATTAAGCTATCTAACAGTGGACCTGGTATCTGATACTCAGCGAATGGTACAATATCCTTGCAAGCCTGCTTAACCATTTGGGTGTCTTGTTCTTACACGATCTCTTGATTGGCTCCTTGGTAAGCCGATTCGCTTCTATCTTAACCCCCTTTGGAATTAAGGATTCTTACTTGGGTGAAGGGTTCCTCTCTAATTTTCTCTTCATATTATTTAATCCACATGGATACACCTGACTACTCACGTTTGAATTTTTACACATATATTTATATGAGATATTATGGTTTAAATCACTTTTTGATCTTATACCTTTGGAACTATATGTAGTCACTTTAACCTATTCCACCCTCACTCCTTCTCCCTTCCCTTCCTTCCCTCTTTTCCCCTCCCTTCCCCCCTTCCCCTTCCCCTTCCCCCTCCCCCTTTCCCCCCCCCCTCCTTTTTTTTTTTTTTTTTTTCTTCCCTCCCCTCTCTTCCCCCCCCCCCCTTTTTTCCCTCTCATTTTTCCCTCCCCCTTCTTTCTCTCTCCCCCCCCCCCCCCCCCCAAAATCACGGTTTCACCCATCACGGTGTCCTCCCTTTCCTCTCCTGTCCTTCTTCCCTTCCTTAATCCAAGATATACTTCTACCTAATTGATAAACGATTATAATATTATTTATCTAGAGCCGGCGCTTACCAATCCCCATGTTCACCGTGGGGGACTTTGTGGACTTCCTTGCCTGCAGCCTGTTCCTTGAAGTGGGGCGAGCGGATCTCCCCTTTTTTGCATATGGGGATTTGTGTATGTAAAATCAATAACATCATGATAATTGTATTGCTTATAGTTTTATATGTGTGTATTATTTAATGATTGTGATACTTTTGTATAGATATCCTCCTGAAGAAGTGGGCCTTTTCCCGCGAAACTAGTCGAGGAAAATTATTGTGCATCCTCTACGGTTGAATGTTCCCTATGGAGAACCCGTCAGGAATACCTCAACTGTGATGTGCATATCATTGTACTTCTTCAAGTGATATTTCATTATTGTCTTGTTTTATATTTTGATTAAATATTATATCGATTTTAAATTCTACTGATGTTTTTCTATTACCAAGTACCGGTATAGTCCAATCTATTATAGGGCTGAATGGAACTACATATGGGGTTGGTGTGAGCGACTACCCGATACTTCCATTCGACCCTTCTTCTCTTTTAAAAAACTACAAATTCTGGATGATGGTACGTTATACAATATTTATAATGATTTAGACCAGAGGCGATACTCATAATATGTGATTTAGACTTTATGTTTACATATACCGGAAATCCAGAAAACTGAGCCAGGCTGGAAAAGAACTAAAAAACAGAAGGAAAAAGCCAGCATTGCCGGGATGGAACCAGCAAGTTCCTAAGTATGACTATAAGGTTTCCACCATTTCTGGAAAAAAAAAATACCAGTCTGATAACAAATCCCCTTTTTACAATCCAAGCCGGGCCAAAGCTGGTCAGGTGATAACCCAAGCTTCTAACTTGGGTCTACCAGACACAAACTGGCCGCCCTGCTCAGCAGATCTTTAGACACTTTGTACATCTTCCATCGGCTCGGTTATGGTTTTCTTTTTCTCCATGATGTCAGGCTGTAAAAAATTATAGCAGTGGGTCATATTTCGTAGGTATGGAGAACTGGCTCTACAAGAGCTTGCGCTCCCAAGCTTGAGATATGACAAGTTCAGGGCCAAAGTGGTACGGAGCTCTTCCAGAGGAGCCGGTGATTCATGGAGGAGCTTCCCGGCCGAGGTGACAGAGGCTAATGCACAACTGCAATCTAAAGCCTCCTTAGGTGACATTAATCTCTTTTTGAGTGTAAAGAAAGGCTAAAAGATCAAAGATGGTGCGAGGATTTCACGTGGGATACGGAGGCGTCGAGCTGTGAGAGATCATGGGTCTTGGAGGAGAACGTTCACCTTTATGCTATTTTCTACACATATTCGATGTTCATCCTCCCAGGTATATTCAGAGCCCATTTTTAATTTTTTATCACATTACAGTTGAACACTTGGCTGCCCGTCTCTGGTCCTGCATATTAACAGTGCAGCTCACAACAACCTCGGGCAACAGGTGAATTGAAGACATTTACAAGCCGCTAATAATATGGATTGTTGAAAAATAGGCGAGGCACACATGAGATCCTCATTCAAACACTGCCTACAGGTAAAGGTGATATATATATATATATATATATATATATACACACACACACACACACAGTAAAAATTGCCTACGGAAAAAGATGATACATATAGTACATACAATGGGTATATTATATATATATATATATATATATATATATATATATACATACACATAATATATATATATATATATATATATATATATATATATATACATAATATATATATATATATATATATATATATATATATATATATATATATATATATATATATATATATATACACACACACATACATACACACACAGTATATATAGAGTGCCCATGGATAAAGGTGATATATTCAGTATATACAACCCCAATTCCAAAAAGCTGGGAGGCGGTGTAAAATCTACATAAAAACAGAATGCAATGATTTGCACATCTCATAAACCCGGATTTTATTCACAGCAGAAAACAGAAAACATCAAATGCTTAAACTGAGAAAATTGATCATTTTAACCACTTCAATGCTGGGCACTTTTACCCCCCTTCCTGCCGCCTTCACCAATTTTCAGCTTTCAGCGCTGTAACACTTTGAATGACATTCAAACACTAATTTTATTTTTATAATATTTACTTTTATTTTTATTTTTAATTTTTTTTAGACAGATAGAGCTTTGTTTTGGTGGTATTTAATCACCACTGGATTTTTTTGTTTTTTAAATGAAACTAATTTTTTCTTTGTTTTCTGTAATATAATTTGGCAAATAAATGATCTTTCTTCATAAATTTAGGCTAAAATGTATTCTGCTACATTTCTTTGGTGAAAATAACCCAAATCGGTATATATATATATATATATATATATATATCTATATATATATATACACACACACAAACACACAAACATACACACACACACACACATTATATATATATATATATATATATATATATATATATATATATATATATATATATATATATACGCACACACACACACATTTTATTAATAATATTTAATGTATATTTTATTAATAATAATTCATGTATATTTGATTTTCAAATATATATATATATATATATATATATATATATTTGAAAATCACCCAATCCTGATGTACTGACGGTCTATTTCATTTCGTAAGGCCCAAAAATGTCAGGACAGTATGGCGTGGCATTGGCGTGGCATTCGCAAGGCATGGCAAGTTTTTTGAAGCTGACATTTTTTGTCTAAATTTTTTGGAAAATTAAATAAAATTAGCTTTTTTTGCACATTGTTTTTACATACTGTCACCAGTATCAGCACAACGTCATCATATAACTGGTGTGGCGGTGATCAGGTACACTGACTGGTGACCATTTGTAAAAAAAAAAAAAACTAATAATAATTAAAAAAAAATTATATTACTTTTTTATTTTTTTTATTTACTAATTTCTTTTCTTAAAAAAAATAAATAAAAAATATATATACTGTGACCAGAGCGGTGCAGTATTACCATTGTGACACTGTACTGCTCTGGGAAGTGATCAGGATTTGTTATAAGCAATTATTTTTGCACACGTCCCAACTTTTTAAGATGGGAATGAGAGACACCTAATAGCAAAAGTATGTAGGTATAAACACACCCCCTGCCATGCCCCCTCAAATGAGAATGTTACCGTAAAACTGGTTAATTAACCCCAAAATAGTTTTTTTTGGGGTTTTTTTTACCACTACTATAACTTTAAATTGGCTTTTGAAATTACAAATGCAGCAGTCTAGAAATTGGATGAAAGGTTTAGCCTAGAGAAACACTTTTTGAAAGATAAAAAGTGCATTTTATATACAACTATATGGATCAGACCAAAATGAGGGACAAATGAGTAGGAAAGAAGGACTTTGTTCCAAATCAGGGACAGTCCCTCAAAATCAGGGACAGTTGGGAGCTATTTGTGAATGGCATCCATTCATTTGCCATTGTGTGCTACTGTGAAAGCTGTGATTGGTCCCCGTACCATGTGATCACTGTGACCAATCACAGAGATCACAAAAAGTACACAATGAATGGCTATGAATGAAAGCCACTGTGTACTACTGGTCACTTCGATCACATGGGTACCAGGGCCGGTGTCTTGTCTTAAAAGGTCCCCCATCCGATAGTGTCCGCTGTGTACACAGCAACACAGATTCCGAAAATTGCAGAGGATGAACGGCGCCTGCGCCGTGAGTCCAGGTTCTATCCCCACTATCCAAGTGGACATAGAGTTAGAATATAAAAGAGCCGAGCGCAGCGAGGCCGAGCCTGAAGTGTGGCGAGCGAAGCTCGCCCGCGAGGGGCCCTCTAATATTCACAACCCTATGTCCGCTTGGATGGTGGGGCTACCACCTCCACTCACGGCGCAGGCGCCGTTCAGCTTTGGAGATTTTCCGAAGCTTCGTCTTCTCCGTACTGCGCATGCGCAGTACGGGGCGGACGCTACATGATGGCCGGACACTATATGGCAGAACACCGGCCTGGTACAAAGATCTGACTGTCCAGTGGACACAGCGGGTGACAGATCGTGCTGCTGGGGCGCGCTCCTAGGGGAGTTTTTCTTTTTTAATAAATCTGCAAAAATGTCAACAATTCTGTGTTTTTCTGTCAATATGGGGCGCTGTGTGTACATTAATGAGGAAAAAACATGAACTTAAATGATTTTAGCAAATGGCTGCAATATAACAAAAAAAAAATAATAATAATTTAAGGGGGTCTGAATACTTTCCGTCCTCACTGTACAGCGGAAGGGGATTAGCCCAGAGTCCGGGCCTCCTAGCCACGCATTGCCATCACGTCTGAAGGTCACGTACCCGCAAAGGTTTAAGAGCGCCATGGATGGACTGGGAGATACCGAGCTGATGGGCCGTCAACGAAGAAAAATGGAGTGTGAAGGGAGAGCCGGGCCAGAGACAGGATAGAAATGTATGTGCCATGGCGGGGGGGACAGAGGTGGGGGCAGTTCGGGGGGGGGGGGGGGGGAGATAAGGGACAGGAATGGGGGAAGAATCTCAACCATGGAAATGTAAGAAGACAAATGACAAGGATAGAGACGATAATATCGACTTTGTGGAATATATTTCCCGTGTTATCGTACCACTCCGACTATCAATGGACAAGGAGGTCATATATTGTGAATTCTACATCACAATGACTAACAAAGGAGGACAATGTATCATCTTTACATATTCACCGTAGTTCTTTGAAACTGATGCAGTGGACACAGCTTGTCCTTTCCGGTGGCCCCCCGAAGGGCCTCGAGTTTGGGAAAATTTAGGCTGTTGTGTTCCTTGGTTCCCAACTCCATCATCTACATCTACTGGAGACCATCTCCACCACCATGGTGGGGAATGCAAAGAACTGCGGGTGGCAAAAGGCAGAAACTCTATGAAAGTCTTGCCGAATCGGTCTCCGATCGATTATTTGGATGCCTGACGATAACTTCAATACAGGGGTGGTCAACTTGATAATGATAGAGGTCGCCCCCCCCCCCCCCCCCGATATTTTCAGAAGGCCGCACAATAGCAGCTCGTTTAGGTCTATCAAAGAACATTACATCAAGTTAGGCAGCCTATTCAAATTGAATGAATGCACCCCATGCCCAAAAAAAATGTCGGTCCTGCTATATTTTCTCTGCACACTGAAGGGAAAGTGGTGGTAAAATAAGCAACAGAAATTCCGAGTATTGCTATTGGTGGATGTTACCTCCAGCATTGGTGTCAGTGAATGCAAACAATTCCAGCACTGGTGACAGTGGATGCAATAATATCCCCCAGTATTGGTGTCAGTGGATGTAGTAATAACACCCAGCATTAGAGACAATGCATGCAATAATTAATAACCCCCAGCATTAGTGTCCATGGATACATTAACAACCCCCAGCATTGGTGTCTGTGGATACATTAACAACCCCCAGCATTGGTGACAGTGGATGCAATAATATCCCCCGGTATTGGTGTCAGTGGATGCAGTAATAACACCCAGCATCAGAGTCAATTCATGCAATAATAACCCCCAGTATTGGTGTCCATGACATTGGATGCAATAATATCCTCCTGTATTGGTGTCAGTGGATGCAGTAATAACACCCAGCATTAGAGTCAATTCATGCAATAATAACCCCCAGTATTGGTGTCCATGACATTGGATGCAATAATATCCTCCTGTATTGGTGTCAGTGGATGCAGTAATAACACCCAACATTAGAGTAAATTCATGCAATAATAACCCCCAGTATTGGTGTCCATGGATACATTAACAACCTCCAGCATTGGTGTCCGTGGATACATTAACAACCCCTAGCATTGGTGACAGTGGATGCAATAATATCCCCCAGTATTGGTGTCAGTGGATGCAGTAATAACACCCAGCATTAGAGCCAATTCATGCAATAATAACCTCCAGCACTGGTGTCAGTGGATACATTAACAACCCCCAGCATTGGTGACAGTGGATAGTTACAATAATACAAAGAGTTCAGAGGCGAATACTAGTATGCACAGCACAAGAGTAGGAAGTAAGCAACCCAGAGTGCAGGAGTTAGGCGTATATAACCCACAGTGCAGCAATCAGGAGTAACACACACTGCAGGAATCAGAAGTACTGCCCAATGCTGGGGTCAGGAGTAATAACCCAGAGTTAAATGGTTAGTATAATGAAATGCACAGTGCATGAATCAGGGGGAACACACACTGCAGGAATCAGGAGTAATGCCCAGTGTTGGGGTCAGGAGCACAGTGCTGGGGTCAGGAGTACGTAATGCAGTTCTGAGGTCAGTAGTATGTAGGGGGTCAGGAGTATGTAACGCACAGAGCAGTGGTCAGTAGTATGTAATGCACAGAGCAGGGGTCAGTAATATGTAATGCACAGAGCAGGGCTCATGAATATGTAACGCACAGAGCAGGGGTCAGGAGTATGTAACACACAGAGCAGGGGTCAGTAGTATGTAACGCACAGAGCAGGGGTCAGTAGTATGTAACGCACAGAGCAGGGGTCAGGAGTATGTAACGCACACAGCAGCGGCCAGGAGTATGTAACGCACAGAGCAGGGGTCAGGAGTATGTAACGCACAGAGCAGGGGTCAGGAGTATGTAATGCACAGATCAGGGGTCAGGAGTATGTAACGCACAGAGCAAGGGTAGGTAGTATGTAATGCACAGAGCAGGGGACAGTAGTATGTAACGCACAGAGCAGGGGTCAGGAGTATGTAACGCACAGAGCAGGGGCCAGGAGTATGTAACGCACAGAGCAGGGGTCAGGAATATGTAACGCACAGAGCAGGGGCCAGGAGTATGTAATGCACAGAGCAGGGGCCAGGAGTATGTAACGCACAGAGCAGGGGCCAGGAGTATGTAACGCACAGAGCAGGGGCCAGGAGTATGTAACGCACAGAGTAGGGGTCAGGAGTATGTAACGCACAGAGCAGGGGTCAGGAGTATGTAACGCACAGAGCAGGGGTCAGGAGTATGTAGCGCACATTTCCTGCCCCCAAGCAAAACACAAGGTTGCAAACTACTGTTGTGAATTCATGAAGAAATACATTTAATATTCGCTGGCCGAGATGAGGGATTTCAGTATTTTATTGAACTGTGACCTCTTGGAGACCTTTAAAGCAAAGTACAAGATCTCGCAGGTTTTTTTTTTCCAAATGTTGAAAGGATTAGTTCTTGTTAAACTTTTACAAAACCTGTGTTTAAAAAAGAAACTCGCTGAAACAATGGTATCTTCTGTCACCAAATAAAAAGCTGTTTACTTATTTTGTTGGTTAGAGTGAGAAGGCCAAACTTGCATAAGTATTTATCACATGGAAATAACCCTTAACTAGAGAACCCCATTGTACGTAAGTAAAAGACTATTTGGACAATATACAACCGTGCAAATAGCTGACGCCTCATCCAAAAACATATTGAAGGACACAGCTAACCCATTTACTCATTTATTGGAAGCTCAGAGTTCATCCCAAAACATGCTGTAAGATTCATCTACCAGTATCATCTATATTTTTCTAAGCCATTCAATTTATACATAGGTCACAACTGAGATTATAAATTTAGTATCTAATGATCTAAAGAACTTTGTCATAAAGAATTATATATGAAAGTGTGAGTATAAGTAGAAGTGTTTTAGCAACAAATTAGTATTATGAGAAACATATAATCATGATTATAATTGTATAAGAATTTAACCTATGTTTAGATAAACAAATATTGATTGGATACCCAAATTATACATGGATCCATATAGATAATAATTGTATGTGATACTGTTTGTGATATATCTAACCTGTGTCCTTTCTAAACGGACTAAAGATTAACAGATATACATTGATATACATATATATCAACAATTTATGCAAGTGATTATTGAAATTTATGTTAAAGAGTATTCTACATTATGCCATAATTCTTGAACACTCGAATATATTCGTTAGAACATATAAATAACGAACACATATTACAGAATTAGAAAAATATTCACTTAAAGAAATAAAACACCAAACATAGGTGAGACACCTGGTGGTGGAAGGTGCTATTACCTTAAAATCACGAGACTCCCGGGAAAGCTAAGCATTAAGTCTGCCGGCCAATGAGGGGGGAACACATACCCTCTGGGCAGAACTTAGTATAATTTTATAATCCTTTTGTTTAAGAGGATATTTAAGAAACTAGAAAGATGGAAAAAAGGAGGAAGCTCGGAGGAGAGCTGGGGGGAGAGAGTCAGGGGGAAGCTTAGGGACCCCCCCTGAGAAGGGACACTGGAAGACATGCATGAATACACATTTTACATTCATGAAGATCCCTGCTCCTTGGAATGTTGAAGCCACGGCAGCCATCTTAAAATTCCTGGTAACTAATACTCCACACTAATAGCCATATTGGAAATGGGTAAATATATGTTTATCATCTATTTTATGTTCTTTTAAATATTGATGTTTTTGAATATTCTATTATTGAAATACTTCTCCCGAATCAATAACCGCCTTTTAGATTTTTCTCTAAATTAAATTTTTCATACATTTCTTTTTGCATAGATGCCAATTTTATTGACAAACAAATGTCTAATTTATTTCACATTGTTAACCACTTACTTACCTGCAGTATAGTAACGGTTGGATGTGTGAAATACAGACATTCTGTTTAATTGTCAATTATCAAAAGGTTATTGATTCTACCGAGAAATGATAATGGTGATAATTGTGTCCAAGGTACTACTACGCCCAGTTTGAGGTGTTCCCAGAAATTGTCAAAATGATCAAGTAATGTAATCTGTATTTTAATATTTCATGTAAATATTTGTTTTCTGTCAACCAATAAATGTAGCTATTTTGTATGATCACTCGTCTCCGTGAATAAGTTTCACATATATAGACTGTGTCATATAGACTGATTCGGTATCTTAAAAATATCTTCGTTAAAAATTACTTAGGAAATATTGTGCGGGAAAATTCCTTAAAAAAGCACAACATATATAAATGGAGGCACTGCGTGAGATAACGTCGATATTTTGTACAGGATCAATCATAGTTACGGTGGTGACAGAAATAATATTTCGCATGAAATTATTAATTATTAACTTTTTAAAAAAAAAATGTTGCCAAGAAAAATGTCTGGTCAAAGTGAATTTTATTTTGATGGGGATTATCAAGAATTAGCCCTTAGTGGTAATATGAGTACTCAGACAAAATGGATACAAGAACAGGAAATGTGGGATATATTGTCAAAAAGTAACATGATAAATCATGCCGAAAAAAGTTTGTCTAATGAGAATGGTCTAGAAGCACTCATTGAAGACCTTATAAACCACACCCGTCAATCAATAAAAGACGTAGGGAACGTGGAAGGTCAAAGCATTGAACTCACAGACAGCTCATCTGAGACAAAGGAAATAGAAAGGCCTGATCACATGCATTTTGAACCAAGAACTAACCTGATGTATCTTTATAGTGAGTTTAAACGTCAATATACCCAACTAGAGAGTGATATCTTAGAATCCCAGTCCCAGTTAATAGGAGGGGAATGTGAGCTCACAAAAAAGCTAAAGGAGATTAAAGACAAGGCAGATTATTTTGATGAGGCTATAGCGAAAATGGTGAAATATGAAACAGAACAGTTACAAAATGATGTAATAATGCTGGACGAATTTCACCAATTAAATAAAAAGTATAAACAATCAAAAGAGAAGGAGAGGTTCTTAATTAAAGCAGAACAGATGCACAATAATACAATAATAATGCTGTACAAATGTTATCAATTAAATAAAGAAATAATAAACAATACAAGAGAGGAGAAGGAAAATTTTCTGCAGGAAAACGAGTCTCCTGAAGAAAGTTGCCGAGTAATATGCAGTGGAAACTTAAAAGAAGAAACAAATCAGCTTAGGTCAGGACAGGAATCCCTAATTATGCAACCAGAAGAATTAAAAGAACAAGGGGAGTTTATGCCTCAGGATAATGCTCAGATGCTTAAACCTGAAAGTATAGAGTCTGACAATACTCCAAAATATGACTCTCAACCTAAAAATTTGGGAGTTACATAATGAAAAAGAATTAGAAAAAGAAACTATATTCTACCCCAAGCCATCTGTAGAGCAAAGGGGGGTAAAAATTGAACCACCACATGAAGGTATGCCTAATCAGTTTTCTTTGGGATCAGAGAAAAATACAGGCACCCCTAAACAGGACGCCTCAGAAATAATAACATTTTTAAAAGATGCTGTCCCGGTGTTTAAGGAAGAGGGATCCATGCACATTATTGACCACATTGAAATCTATGAAAATGCTTTATCAGTTTTAGGCCTAAATGATGACCAATCTAAGATTCATTTCTTACCGTGGGTATTTGAACCCAAACTCCGTTCATTCTGCGAAGATGTAATAAGTCTGTGGGGTACTGCCTGGCAAATAATTAAAAACATTTGTCATCTAGGATTTGTCCCACATAAAAATGTTAACGCAGCTAGAGTGGATATACACAATATCACAGGTACCAGTGATCAAAACCCCACCGAAGTTATGGCTGTGCTCAAGGGTGCTGTCCACTTAGCAGAAAAGGAGCCAAGTTATAATCAACTTGGGTTTGAACCCATGTTCTTCGAGGCCCCGCCTACCCACATAAAAGTGAATTTGGCGAAAGACTACAAAGGGGGGTGTTCACTGGAGTCTTTGGTAAAAGAGAGTAACAATTTGTACTCTATCCAACAAACTGGTGAAAACAATGGAAGACCTGAAAGCCCTATAATGAAATTTGTGGATGAAGTTTATGTATCTCCTCAATCATTACAGTCCAAAACCAAGAAAAAGAGATACGCTGATATAGTCAGAGGAAAGATGCTACCGAGTTTCCCCAGCGGGAAACCAATGTCCCCACCTATCAGAAGGGGGGAGCAAAGACCACCCTTTAGAGGGGGAGTTAAAAGAACACCTCAGGAGTCTCATCCAAAGGATCCAGACCCAAGGTTTAGGAGAAACTATAGGGTATATCTCCAAAGGGTCCGATTTAAAACTAAGGGTAGACACCCTCACCTTTACCGGTGTAATGGACTTCGGGGGCCTACACAGGTAAATAGGGAGAAATTACAGGGTAAGACACCCCAAAATCCCCAGAACAATAGGGAACAACTAAGGCCCAGACAACTATCCCAGAATCAAGACAATGTTTCTGATGTGGATATGTCTGATAAAATTGAGCCAGTAGTCCCCAGAAAGTATAGAAACCGGGTCCCACGAACAAATTCTGATCAGCCTGTAAGCAATACGGAAACCAAAATAGACAAAATTATGGATATGTTACACGGTTTCATTGCTATACGGAACGTGAATAACACTTCTTCCAGGGACAAATCCTGTGGCCAGCCCAAGGGCCACAGAGCCTTTTAAGCGCCTATGTTAAAATAAATCAGAGGAATGCACTGAATAAAGATATAGGAAGCAGAGGTTCTAACACCATGTTTTTCCCCAGGTTACAGTAATGAGGATCCTGAAATCCCTACCGAGGGATTGTGGTTGTTAGATATTAACTATTCTCCTATTTTTCAGTGGTCACTTCATTCCTCTGACATAAACAGGTCGCTCCAAACAGCACAATTTCAAGAAGTCCCGAAGACGGTAATTCCAGAGGAAGACCGAATCCTAAAGACATAAATATCAGGAGGCCTAAATGGTTTGATATTTTGGTAAAAGATGAGGAGTCACCCGTATAAGGTAGTTTGATTGCCTCAAATGAGTTGTATTGACACCCCAAAGGGGGAAGATTTTATCTGTTTTATTCCTCCCAAGTAGAAGGTTGACTATGATGTCAAAGATTTTGATACTGACAGTAAGTGTCACATGTCAAACTGAAATGTTTTTAATTGTTATTATTCCAGAACCGCTACAATTAAAAAAAAAAAAATGGTTCTGAAGAACATAAGTCAGTCAGAATTGTCTGGTATCCACAGATAGTAATAAATGGCCTCATGATAATGAGCCCTGGAGCTTGGTCTCCCATAGCCAATGTGTCATACATTGTCTTGATTTCCAGAGTGTTTAGTTAAAGGACTGATAACATAATGGGAAAGAGGAGGGCTCTGAGGAAGCCCAGGATACCAACTTGACACTGAGATCTCAAACACAGATCATGTTAAAAAAAAACTTATATATCTTTTCTCATGGAATCCATTTTCATTTACAGGACTAAGATGTCCATGAGCCGGTCAACAGAACCGAGAGTCCAACATGTGTGAACATCCAGAGAAGGAACCGTATGGGGGATCCAGGGATACCACTGATGGCCAGTCTACATGGACGGAACCCACCAGGACGGCCAGGACTAAAGGTGCCCGGAATGGTCCATTTCCTGGCAATCAACAGATGACGGTCCTGAGATGCACACATCGATCACAAACCCATTTTGTTTTTCAAAGAGTTACACTCATCTGCGAGTGTCTATACCTCTTAATTATATATATCCATAATCCGGATCCATCGTCACAACTCAACTTACAAGGCCCGAGCAAAGCCATATTTCTTCAAACTGTTGCACTGGTGAAGTCTTTCAAACGACTTCCGGCATTTGAACACTTCACAAGGGGGGCTTTGTTGTGAATTCATGAAGAAATACATTTAATATTCGCTGGCCGAGATGAGGGATTTCAGTATTTTATTGAACTGTGACCTCTTGGAGACCTTTAAAGCAAAGTACAAGATCTCGCAGGTTTTTTTTTTCCAAATGTTGAAAGGATTAGTTCTTGTTAAACTTTTACAAAACCTGTGTTTAAAAAAGAAACTCGCTGAAACAATGGTATCTTCTGTCACCAAATAAAAAGCTGTTTACTTATTTTGTTGGTTAGAGTGAGAAGGCCAAACTTGCATAAGTATTTATCACATGGAAATAACCCTTAACTAGAGAACCCCATTGTACGTAAGTAAAAGACTATTTGGACAATATACAACCGTGCAAATAGCTGACGCCTCATCCAAAAACATATTGAAGGACACAGCTAACCCATTTACTCATTTATTGGAAGCTCAGAGTTCATCCCAAAACATGCTGTAAGATTCATCTACCAGTATCATCTATATTTTTCTAAGCCATTCAATTTATACATAGGTCACAACTGAGATTATAAATTTAGTATCTAATGATCTAAAGAACTTTGTCATAAAGAATTATATATGAAAGTGTGAGTATAAGTAGAAGTGTTTTAGCAACAAATTAGTATTATGAGAAACATATAATCATGATTATAATTGTATAAGAATTTAACCTATGTTTAGATAAACAAATATTGATTGGATACCCAAATTATACATGGATCCATATAGATAATAATTGTATGTGATACTGTTTGTGATATATCTAACCTGTGTCCTTTCTAAACGGACTAAAGATTAACAGATATACATTGATATACATATATATCAACAATTTATGCAAGTGATTATTGAAATTTATGTTAAAGAGTATTCTACATTATGCCATAATTCTTGAACACTCGAATATATTCGTTAGAACATATAAATAACGAACACATATTACAGAATTAGAAAAATATTCACTTAAAGAAATAAAACACCAAACATAGGTGAGACACCTGGTGGTGGAAGGTGCTATTACCTTAAAATCACGAGACTCCCGGGAAAGCTAACCATTAAGTCTGCCGGCCAATGAGGGGGGAACACATACCCTCTGGGCAGAACTTAGTATAATTTTATAATCCTTTTTGTTTAAGAGGATATTTAAGAAACTAGAAAGATGGAAAAAAGGAGGAAGCTCGGAGGAGAGCTGGGGGGAGAGAGTCAGGGGGAAGCTTAGGGACCCCCCCTGAGAAGGGACACTGGAAGACATGCATGAATACACATTTTACATTCATGAAGATCCCTGCTCCTTGGAATGTTGAAGCCACGGCAGCCATCTTAAAATTCCTGGTAACTAATACTCCACACTAATAGCCATATTGGAAATGGGTAAATATATGTTTATCATCTATTTTATGTTCTTTTAAATATTGATGTTTTTGAATATTCTATTATTGAAATACTTCTCCCGAATCAATAACCGCCTTTTAGATTTTTCTCTAAATTAAATTTTTCATACATTTCTTTTTGCATAGATGCCAATTTTATTGACAAACAAATGTCTAATTTATTTCACATTGTTAACCACTTACTTACCTGCAGTATAGCAACGGTTGGATGTGTGAAATACAGACATTCTGTTTAATTGTCAATTATCAAAAGGTTATTGATTCTACCGAGAAATGATAATGGTGATAATTGTGTCCAAGGTACTACTACGCCCAGTTTGAGGTGTTCCCAGAAATTGTCAAAATGATCAAGTAATGTAATCTGTATTTTAATATTTCATGTAAATATTTGTTTTCTGTCAACCAATAAATGTAGCTATTTTGTATGATCACTCGTCTCCGTGAATAAGTTTCACATATATAGACTGTGTCATATAGACTGATTCGGTATCTTAAAAATATCTTCGTTAAAAATTACTTGAAATATTGTGCGGGAAAATTCCTTAAAAAAGCACAACACTACCCAACACATTGATACAATAAACAGCTAATTAACTGGCTGTTTCTGTCTGTATTTAAACTGAACTTATGCCCCATGTAATGCTCCACGTTTGGTTCGGACCCCGAACCAAAGTAATGGGGGGCACACTAAAAAGGCGGCCCTGCTATTTATAGGCATGGTCCAATCGAAGGCACTGAGCGTCCTTGGCAGAAGAGGGGTTAATAAAAAAGACTTGGTAAAGCTACGGCCACCCGGCCCTATAAGCTGATTGGCCCATGGGAGGGCAGTTGATTTAGCGAGCTGTTTTAGCAAGCAACGCCAATTGCCTGTCAGGGAGAATCTCTCGCTCGCCTGACTTCCCCTCCAGATAAATGAGTCGTTTAATTCCCGGCCATTATTCCGATACCTCCTTTTATTATGTCCTCCCCGGAGCTGCCTCTAATTAATATTGACGCCGGGATTACAGGGCGGGGGGGGATGCTGCTGGTCCTATTGTCATCAGGACACAATGTCACTGTCACCTGATTCGTGATTTATGAACCCCCCTTCAGATCCTTTCTTCGGCTGCAGACGTAACTAACGCTACAAATACGTCCTTTACATCTTTAAGGGGAGAACACAATAGATTAAGGTCAGCTTTTATTTGAATTACGTTAAGCTTGCAGGTTTATAATCTGCTGTCATCTTGTGAAAATTGAAATTTAATACGGGGAGCGGCCAGAACTCTCAGTGTGCGACTATGCCGGGGCTTTGTAGTAGGACATCCCAGCAAGGCCCGGGCACAACGGTCCGGGTCTAACAAGCCTTGTCCGGGTGGCTTCAACAGCATTGGCCACAATTCATCAAGTTACAAAAGCGCTTACAAATAAATAAATAAAATGTAAAAGTCCTAATTTATTAATAATAAAACATAAAAGACATTGCATTTGCTGCAATACTCACCTTCAATTCAGAGCTCTCCCCTGCAGTATTTGTATTCAGCCACTAGATGTCCTTGGTCATTTAACTGCCTTCCACTGAGCCTAGGTTGTCATAGAGGCAACCTGCGCTGAGTGTAGTGAAGAGAGGGAGGGGAAGAGGAAGAGTAAAAAGGAGGGGGGAGGGGGAGAGGAAGAGGAAAAAGGAGGGGGAGGGGGAGAGGCAGAGGCAGGAGGGAGGGGAAAGGAAGAGGGAACGGGAGAGAGAGAGTAAAAAGGAGGATTGAGAGGGAGCGGCAGAGTGAGAGGGAGAGGAAGGGGAAGGGAAAGGGGAAGAGGAAGGGGGAGAGGAAGAGGCAAGGGGAGAGGAAGAGGGTGGGAGAAAGGGGAAGGAAAAGCAAGATGAAGAGGGAAGGGGGAGGGGAGAGAAAGAGGGAGAGGAAGGAGGAGAGGAAGAGGGAGGGGAAAAGGGTGGGGGAGAGAAAGAGGCAGAGGCAGGGAGAGGAAGCGGGAGGGGGAAAGGAAGAGGGTGAGTAAAGGGGAGAGGAAGGAGGAGAGGAAGGAAGAGAGGAGGGAGGAGAGGAGGAGAAAGCAGAATAGAGAGGGGGAGAGAGAGAGGTAGGGAGAGGGGAGGGGGAGAGGAAGAGGGAGAGGAAGAGGGAGAGAAAGGGGGGGGGGAAGGAAGAGGCAGAGGGAGAGTAAAAAAGAGGGGGGGGGGAGGAAGAGGGGGAGGGAGAGAAAAGGAAGATGGAGAGGAAGAGTGTGGGGGAGAGGGAAAGGAAGCACAAGATGAAGAGGGAAGGGGGATGAAAGAGGGAGAGAAAGGAAGAGAGGATGGAGGAGAGGAAGGAAGAGAGGAAGGAAGGAGGAGAGGACGGAAGGAAGAGAGGAAGGAGGAGCGAAATGAAGAGAGGAAGGAGGAGAGGAAGGAAGAGAGGAAGGAAGGAGAGGAAGGAAGAGAGGAAGGAAGGAGGAGAGGCAAGAGGAGAGTAAGGAGGAGCGGAAGGAAGAGAGGAAGAAAGAGAGGGAGGAGGAGAGAATGGAAGAGAGGAAGGAGGTGAGGAAGAAAGATAGGAAGGAAGGAGGAGAGGAAGGAAGAGAGGAAGGAGGAGAGGAAGGAAGGAGGAGGGGAAGGAGGAGAGGAAGGAAGGAGGAGAGGAAGGAAGGAGGAGAGGAAGGAAGAGAGGAAGGAAGAGAGGAAGGAAGAAAGGAAGTAGGAGAGGAAGGAAGAGAGGAAAGAGGAGAAGAAGGAAGAGATGAAGGAAGGAGGAGAGGAAGGAGGAGAGGAAGGAAGGAGGAGAGGAAGGAAGAGAGGAAGGAGGAAAGGAAGGAGGAGAGGAAGGAAGAGAGGAAGGAGGAGAGGAAGGAAGAGATGAAGGAAGGAGGAGGGGAAGGAGGAGAGGAAGGAAGGGGGAGAGAAAGGAAGAGAGGAAGGAAGAGAGGAAGGAGGAAAGGAAGTAGGAGAGAAAGGAAGAGAGGAAGGAGGAGAGGAAGGAAGAGATGAAGGAAGGAGGAGAGGAAGGAAGGAGGAGAGGAAGGAAGAGAGGAAGGAGGAAAGGAAGGAGGAGAGGAAGGAAGAGAGGAAGGAGGAGAGGAAGGAAGAGATGAAGGAAGGAGGAGAGGAAGGAAGAGAGGAAGGAGGAGTGGAAGGAAGGAGGAGAGGAAGGAAGAGAGGAAGGAAGAGAGGAAGGAGGAAAGGAAGGAGGAGAGGAAGGAAGAGAGGGAGGAGGAGAGGAAGGAGGAGAGGAAGGAGTAGGAGGAAGGAGGAGAGGGACGGGGAGGGGGAGAGGAAAAGGGAGAGCAAGACAGAGCAAAGGAGAGAGGGGGAGAGGGAGGGGGAGAAGAAGATGGGGTGGGAGAGGGAAAGAGAGAGATGAGAGGAGAGGGAGAGGAGCCATATTATTATCTACAACTTAAGATATTTTTGAGGGCAACCTTAATAAGAAATATGAAATATGCAATTTCCCTATCAGGCATGCTAAAATTACATTTGACAACATTGATTGAGGGGCCACTTTAGCATGCCTTAAGTGCACTTCATGGCAGCTTAATACATCAATGGGCTGCCTTAAAATGGAACTAAATCCATCAAGTTAACATTTAAAAAAAAAAACTGTTACATAGCTGGCATGCTGGCATTTCTAACTGTCACATTTGCTTGTGCTCTCAACCAAACTGTCAATCCCTCAAATGACCCGTGTTGTAACTGATCACATGTGCAGCATCATGACAGCTGCAGATCACACAGAGGCCAAGATGGCCGCTTCCATGGCTGAAAAGGATAGGAAGGTTTAGTTCTGCTTTAATGCAATGCGGGGGGGAGGCCTCAAGGCTACAGATAACAATAAGGAATTCTTGGCATGTAATTCATCTTGTAAAGCGATTAAACATGCAAAAAACATGTTGAACCCCCTCTGAACCTCTATAGTGAGGACACGGCATTGGCGGCGTTCGGCGGATTCTTCGCGGATCTTCCATCTCCTCCAGAATGGTGTCAGTGCCAACCTTCGCAGAGCCCCCCGCCGCTCTGCTGCCCTCTGACCATCTGCGTCTGCCAAAGACCACCACAGGAACGGCTCGTGTTATTGAAACGCGTCCTGCACGCCGCAACGCCTCCCCGCCGCGGACCATCAAACATGTATTTGGCTCAGCGTGTGCGACACCGGAGGTGAGGGCAGACAGCGTGGAACGGCCCGAGCGCCCCGCCGGCTGCATCTTCCTCCTTCACTCATCGCACTGATAATGGCGCACACCTGTCAAGGTCCCAACCCGGGCGCCGGAATTTTTAGCTTCATCTCAAGGTCGTCGTTCAGCGTGCGTTGTGTGATTCTTCCCGTCACTCACATGGCGTCCGCCATCTTTATATCTTATAAGTGATTTCCGTACTATGTCTACTGTGGATGATGAGACATCACTTGGACCCCTCATCAGATATGTTTATTAAAGGAGACATGTATACTAAGTCATGTGTCAGGGTGACCCGTCCAGGTGTGCATTCCCTCACAGATCACAGGACTCCCCCTGACAAAGCATTCGTCACCAGCTCTTCTCTCCGAGAATGATGGCACCATGTTTGTTCAGGCATCATCCACGATCACCATCGACTTCCTGGACTGAGATGCTGGATCACAGAAGACGTAAATCCTGGTACCTGCGCAGTTTCTTAGGTGTGTTTACAAATGTCTGACACACATCAGCCCTTGTTACAGCCACTCACTGTGACTTGCTACAAAGTTACAATGTACAGTCTGATCACTGGTGGAGGGGAGACTGAGGAAATGCTTCCTTCTCTTCCTACAAAGTTACAATGTACAGTCTGACCACTGGGGGAGGGGAGACTGAGGAAATGCTTCCTCCTCTTCTTACAAAGTTACAATGTACAGTCTGATCACTGGGGGAGGGGAGACTGAGGAAATGCTTCTTCCTCCTTCTAAAAAGTTACAATGTACAGTCTGATCACTGGGGGAGGGGAGACTGAGGAAACGCCTCCTCCTCCTCCTTCTACAAAGTTACAATGTACAGTCTGATCACTGGGGGAGGGGAGACTGAGGAAATGCTTCTTCCTCCTCCTAAAAAGTTACAATGTACAGTCTGATCACTGGGGGAGGGGGGACTGAGGAAATGCTTCCTCCCCCTCCAACAAAGTTACAATGTACAGTCTGATCACTGGGGGAGGAAGGACTGAGGAAATGCTTCCTCCTCTTTCTACAAAGTTACAATGTACAGTCTGATCACTGGGGGAGGGGAGACTGAGGAAATGCTTCTTCCTGCCTGCTTGCTTTCTCCCCCTGTCAGCATGCTCCTCTCTCTTCCACTCTGTGCACCAAGTTCCTGTAATAAAGACCGCTCCCTGCTGCTCTCCCTCCTTGTGCAGGGTTGCCTGGTCTGGTCTCCGCCCCCTCTTCTAGTTTTCAGCAGGCAGCCTATAGTGGGCGGGGCCTGCTGGGCCCCTCCCACAGCACTACTCTTTTGCCTAGACTGAAGTGCAGCCCAGCGATGATGTCACTGCTACTTCTTACATATCCGGGTCTGTAAAGCCGTTACAGTGTAAGTGTATTCTACACTTTTTGTTTGCTATTGTGCAATATAATTCAATGAAAGTTTTTGTGTCGGGGGTTCAGCTTTAAGAAGTATAAGTCTGGGATTGTTAACCTTTTGCTGACTTCGGACAATATTTTATTTATTTTTTAAGTATTTCACTTTTTTTTTTTTTACTGTAAATATGCTTCAGTTTTGCTCTGCATTGTAAAAAAAACAAACAAAAAAAAAGAAAAAAAAAAAAAGAAGAAAAAAAAAGGAAGCTCGATGTATTTATTACATGGTTAGCCTGGATGAAAAAAGACATTAAGTTCAAGTAATAAAATGTAAAAAATAATTACTAAACGACGTAATTGTCAATTTCCGTCTGTTTTCCATACTGGCAGCGGAAGCGTTAAATCCGGCTAGGACCTGCGGGACATATGGCGGAGGAAGAGCCGATTCGCCGTCTATCAGATGACAGCGGCGCTGATCAGATTGTGAGCCGTTAATCGGATTGGGCTTGGCGGGTGTTAACCGGATTAAGCCGACTCTGTGTGCGCCCGGCCAGAACATTAAAGTAGTTATTACGCCTCCCGAGCCGAGCCATGGCGGCCTCCCGCAGCCACCCAGCGCCCCAAGGCATCTTCCAAATTAATTTCCTCCTCCCCAACCCCCCCACCTAGATCCCTTCCGGCAAAAGATGGCGTGAGCTTTCCCCCCGCCGATCTTCCAATGTCACTCTGAGATAAGAAAAACCCGAGATTTTTAAGCTTTCAAAAACTCAAAATAAATCCTAAAGTCGCCGTCCATCTTCTCTGCCCACGACGTCTTCCTACAGAGCACTCATTATATGTATATATATATATATATATATATACTATATATACACCACTATAGCAAAAAATCTTGTATTGTCGGGGGATGAGCACATTGATGATTGATCGCACAGTGTGGCTTAGTGGTTAGCACTCCTGCCATGGCAGCACTATGGTCATCACTCTGAATCCCAACATTTTTTTGCATGGAATTTGCATGTTCTCTCTGTGCTTGCATGGCTTTCCTCCCACGCACCAGACACGTTTGGTAGGTAAATTGGCCCTGGTGGGTACACAGTAGACATGTGCAATTCATTTAGTTCTGAATTTTTACAAAAATTCAGAAATTCAGAAGTTCGTAAATTTCGGAAATTCGGAATTCCAAAAGTTTGGAAATTCTGAAATTTCAGAAATTCGAAATTCGGAGATTGGAAAATTCGGAAGTTCGGAAATTAGAAAAATCTGAAATTCAAAAAATCGGAAATTTGGAAATTCGAAAAATAAGAAATTAGAAAAATCAGAAATTTGGAAGTTTGAAAAATCAGAAATTTGGAAGTTTGAAAATTTGAAAATTTGGAAGTTTGAAAATTAGAAAATTTGGAAATTCACAAATTAGAAAATTCGGAAATGTGAAGATTCGGGAATGTGAAAGTTTGGAAGTTCAGAAATTTGAAAATTTGGAAATTTGACAATTCGGAAATTAGGAAATCCGAAAATTAGAAAATTCGGAAATGTGAAAATTCGGAAATGTGAAAGTTTGGAAGTTCAGAAATTTGAACATTCGGAAATTTTACAATTCGGAAATGAGAAAATTCGGAAATTCAGAAATCCGAAAAATTCAAAAATCAAAAATTCGCAAATTCAAATTTGAAAATCCGAATTTTCGGATTTCCAAATTCCGAATTTTCAGAATTTCCGAATTATCGAATTTCCAAAAAAAAAGCAAAAAAACGAATGAAACGAAAATGAACAAATTTTTTTGTCAGTACACATATCTAGTACACAGTGGATATAAAAAGTCTACAATGGAAACAGTGAAAATACCGCGCTAAACCATATAAAAATAAAGTAAAAAAGCAGCCACTAAAAGTGAGATACACACAAAAATAAGACAAGACAAAATGTAGCAGCGCTGAGTGAAAGAGAGAGATGAACCCCCAATATATAATAAACAAAATTAGTGAATACAAAGAATTAAATTGATTAATAATGTATCAATCCATAAATTGAATACAAAATAGTTAATGAATTAATGTGCCCAAATAAAAAGTGTCCAAATAAGAATCAAGATTCTTATTTGGACACTTTTTATTTAGACACGCTTTATTTATATGGATTTTTTTTCCACATTAATTCATTAACTATTATTTATTCAATTTATGGATTGATACATTATTAATCAATTGAATTCTTTGTATTCACTCATTTTGTTTATTATATATTGGGAGTTCATCTCTCTCTTTCACTCAGCACTGCTACATTTTTTCTTATATAAAGTCTACACACCCCTGTATATATCGGTTTTCTGCAATGTTAAAAAAATTAGACAAAGATCAATCATTTCAGAACTTTTGCCACCTTTAATGTGACCTAAAAACTGTACAACCGAAAAACAAATTAAAATTAAAAAAAGTTAAATAATGTGGTTGCATAAGTGTGCACACCCTCTTATAACTGTAGCCATGTTCAGAATTAAGCAATCACATTCAAACTCATGTTAAATAGGAGTCAGTACACACAGGCCATGATTTAATGTGCCTCTGATTAACCCCAAATAAAGGTCGGCTGTTCTAGTAGGTCTTTCCTGACATTTTCTTAGTCACATCCTACAGCAAAAGCCATGGTCCTCAGAGAGCTTCCAAAGCATCAGAGGGATCTCACTGTTCGCCCTTGTACACACGGTTGGACATTTCAACGGAATATGTCCGATCGGACCGTGTTGTCGGATAATCCGACTGTGTGTGGGCTCCATCGGACTGTTTCCATCGGAGTAAATCCGACGGACAAAGTTTTAGAGCTGGGCTATAAAACTTTCCGACAACACGATCCGATCGGACTTTGTCCGATTGTGTGTAGAGAATTCCGAACGGACAAAGTGCCACGCATGCTCAGATCAAATTCCTACACCAAAGCTATTGGCTACTAGCCTGAATGTAGTCCTGTCATAACGAAATAACGTCATCACGTTACGTACGATCGGATTTTCCGACAACTTTGTCCGACCGTGTGTATGCAACACAAGTTTCGGACAAAATCCGACGGATTTTGTTGTCGGAATGTCCGACCGTGTGTACAAGGGCTTAGAAAGTATCAGTCAGGAGAAGGGTACAAAAGAATTTCCAAGGCATTAGATATATCATGGAACAAGGGGAAGACCGTCGTCATCAAGTGGAGAAAATATGTCACAACAGTGACCTTACCAAGAGCTGGACGTCCCTCCAAAATTCATGAAAAGACGAGAAGAAAACTGGTCAGGGAGGCTTCAAAGAGGCCTACAGCAACATGAAAGGAGCTCCAGGAATAGCTGGCAAGTACTGGCTGTGTGGTGACAACAATCTCCCGTATTCGTAATATGTCTGGGATATGGGCAGTGGCGTCAGCGGGGGGGGGGGGGGGGGGGGGTATGACGGTAGCCGGAGCCCCGAGTGGGTCCCCAAAAAGCCCGGGTTTCGGGCATCTATTATTACTGATCTGTCCCGAGTGCAGCCAAGTGACATAGCAGGTCCTGCCTTCTGGAGCCTGCAGCGCCTGTGATGGAGGTCTCACTGGTCCAATGCGGGGAGCGCGGGATGTGCGACGTCCATCATAGGCGCTGCAGGCTCCAGAAGGCGGGGATTACAATGCGGCCACCGCGCGACTGTGAGAAAATCCCCACTCGGCGCTTGGGCGGGCGGCTCTCCTCTCCCCTCGTGTGTCATGGCTCTGGGTGCCTGCTGTCTACTCTACGGGCGCGCCGCACACTATGGCTGATCTGCAGGAGGAGGTCACGTCACCTGAAATCAGGTAGGTCAGTGTATCATATCAGTGTGGGTCAGTCTATGTCAGGTAGGTCGGTGTGGGTCAGGTAGGTCAGAGTAATGGTCAGGGTGGGTCAGTGTATGTCAGGTAGGTCAGTGTGGGTCACGTAGGTCAGTGTGGGTCTCGTAGGTCAATGTATGTTAGGTAGGTGAGTGTAATGGTCAGTGTATGTCAGGGAGGTCAGTGTGGGTCACGTAGGTCAATGTATGTTAGGTTGGTGAGTTTAATGGTTAGTGTGGGTCAGGCAGGTCAGTGTGGATAAGGTAGGTCAGTGTGGGTCAAGTAGGTCAATGTATGTTAGGTAGGTGAGTGTAATGGTCAGTGTATGTCAGGTAGGTCAGTGTGGGTCACGTGGGTCAGTGTGCGTCTCGTAGGTCAATGTATGTTAGGTAGGTGAATTTAATGGTCAGTGTGGGTCAGGCGGGTCAGTGTGGATCAGGTAGGTCAGTGTGGGTCACGTAGGTTAATGTATGTTAGGTAGGTGAGTGTAATGGTCAGTGTATGTCAGGTAGGTCAGTGTGGGTCACGTAGGTCAGTATGGGTCACGTAGGTCAATGTATGTTAGGTAGGTGAATTTAATGGTCAGTGTGGGTCAGGCGGGTCAGTGTGGATCAGGTAGGTCAGTGTGGGTCACGTAGGTTAATGTATGTTAGGTAGGTGAGTGTAATGGTCAGTGTATGTCAGGTAGGTCAGTGTGGGTCACGTAGGTCAGTATGGGTCACGTAGGTCAATGTATGTTAGGTAGGTGAATTTAATGGTCAGTGTGGGTCAGGCGGGTCAGTGTGGATCAGGTAGGTCAGTGTGGGTCACGTAGGTTAATGTATGTTAGGTAGGTGAGTGTAATGGTCAGTGTATGTCAGGTAGGTGAGTGTAATGGTCAGTGTATGTCAAGTAGGTCATTGCACGGGTCACCGTAGGTCAAAGCAAGGTCCATAGAGACAATTATGAATGAATTAGTTTGGGGTGGAGGAACTTCACTGGCCTGCACAGAGTCCTGACCTCATCCCAAAAGAACTCCTTTGGAATGAATTAGAGTGGAGACTGCGAGCCAGGCCTTCTTGTCCAATATAAAAATAAATGAAGGTTCAGAAATGGGGAGTCTCGCTCATATAGCATGGGGGCAGCTAGATGCAAAGGTTGAAGGTGGAGGGGATCTTACACATCTACATTGGTCTGTCTGCTTTTTTCCTCTAATGGCATTTACGGTATTGTTGGCGTATTTTGTCTTCCGGTGCTTCCAGCCATGTGTGGCCACTAAAAGCTCCCAGGAATCTAATTTGTGGGAATATTGATAGAGGAGGAGAGACAGATAGGGAGACATGGTGGGGTGGGGGGTGGGGGGGTCTGATCAATCGGGTCAATGATGTGCCCCTAACCTGCGTCCCGGACTCATCTCCTACAACTGCGGCTTGGTCTTAAAGAGAACCTGTCAGATCGGGGAACACTCAGGAGATCTGAGGCAGTCAGGGCAGATCGCTTATATGAGATTACACGCGAGTGGGGGGGGGGGGTTCTAATCACATAAAATATCAATTTTCTATCAGCTTACCGATTCTTAGATGTTCTGATCTTCTCCTTTAATGCAGCTACATCTAAGAATCAGTAAGCTGATATAAAATTGCATTTTTGGGGGGTTTGATATCGCTTTAACCCCTTCAATGCCGGGCACTTTCACCCCCTTCCTGCCAAGACCAATCTTAAGCTTTTAGCGCAGTGCTGTCACACTTTGAATGACAATTACACGGTCATGCGATACTGTACACAAACTACATTTTTATCATTTTTTTGGAGACAGGTAGAGCTTTTTTTGTTGGTATTTATTCACCACTGTGGTTTTTTTTCCTAACGAAAAAAAGACAGAAAGTGTTGAAAAAAAAACCCACAACTTTTTCTTAGTTTCAGTTTTTGCAAATAATAATTTTTTTTTGCTGATATGTGCTGAATTGATGAGGCGGAATGTATGGGAACTGACTAAGCTGCCCTTATTGCCTGAATTGATGGGAAATGGTGAGGCTGAATTGATGGGTACTGATGGGGCTGCACTGATGGGCACCTATAGGCTGAATTGATGAGGCTGCAATGATGGGCACTGAGGCTGAATTGATGGGCACTGATGAGGCTGAATTGATGGGAACTGATGAGGCTGAATTGATGGGCACTGATGAAGCTGAATTGATGGGAACTGATAGCCTGAATTGATGGGCACTGATTAAGCTCCATTGATAGGCTGAATTGATGGGCACTGATGAGGCTGAATTGATGGACATTATGAGGCTGAATTGATGGGCACTAATGAGGCTGCACTGATGGGCACTAATGAGGCTGAATTGATGTGCACTGATGAGGCTGAATTGATGGGCACTGATGAGGCTGAATTAATGGGCACTGATGAGGCTGAATTAATGGGAACTGATAGTCTGAATTGATGGGCACTGATGAGGCTGAATTGAGGGACACTATGAGGCTGAATTGATGGGCACTAATGAGGCTGCACTGATGAGGCTGAATTGATGGGCACTGATGAAGCTGAATTGATGGACACTATGAGGCTGAACTGATGGGCACTGATGAGGCTGAATTGATGGGCACTGATGAGGCTGAATTTATGGGAACTGATAGGTTGAATTGATGGGTGCTGATAGGGCTGCACTAATGGGCACTGATGAGACTGCAATGAAAAAGTGGCACTGATGGGCACTGATAGGCTGCGCTGATGGGCACTGATGAGCCGAATTTATGGAAACCGATGAGGCTGCACTGATGGGCACTAATAAGGCTGCAATGATAAGGTAGCACTGATGGGCACTAATAGGCTGCACTGATGGACATTAATAGGCCGCACTGATGGGCTGAATTGATGGGCACTGATGAGGCTGCACTAATGGGCACTGATAAGGCTGCAGTCATAAGGCGGCTTTGCTGGGCACGGATATGCTGCACTGATGGGCACTAATAAGCTGCTCTTATAGGGCTGCACAGAATTCAAGCACTCACTCTATGGAATGAAACATATCAGTTATCTCACCTGCGGTATCCCCGGTACTTTTTTTTTTTTTTTAGAGCCGATGGGCGGCTCTTTTGTAAAAGCAATCAGAGTGGCTAACTAGCTGCTTGATTGCTTTTAGAAGCAGCGGGAGGGGACATCCCCCTCCTCTCTCCGCCTTGCTCGGGTTCTCCCCTCCCGCCACGAGACCCGAGCGACCAACCAGCGGGTCCAGCCAGCTGGCCAGACAGCCAAAGCCGGGGATTTGCTCGGCTCTCCACTAAATTTTAAAGCGTGACATGTTTGGTGTCTATTTACTCGGTGTAACATCATCTTTTATATTTTACAAAAAAATGGGTTATGTATTGTGGGGTTTTTTTGCATTAAAATTCGAAAAATTGTATTTCTCCCCCAAAAAAATGTATTTGAAAAACCGCTGCGCTAATACCGCGTGACATCAAAATCTGCAAAACCCACTAATTTATTCTCTAGGGCCTCTGCTTAAAAAACATATATCTATATCTATCTATCTATCTATCTATCTATATATATATATATATATATATATATATATATATATATAATGATTGTGGGTTCTAATAATTTTCTTGAAAAAAAAAAAACAGGTGACCAAAAAGTGCCAGAAAACACTTGGTCTTTAGGCAGATATTGTCTGCGTTATCAAAGACATAAAGGGCAACTAAAAGGTAAAACTTTTTTTTAAATTTTGGATAGAGTAAGGGAGGGCTCTAACCCCTGGCATTTTTTTTTCTTTTGCCATCTGTGTCCCCATTGGGAAGATTTCCCTTCTCTTCCTGTCCGATAGCCATTACAGGAAGTGAGATGAAATCACTACAAAGTGAGGAAATCCCAGAACTGGTGTCCCCATTGAAAGATTTCCCCTCTATTCCTGTTCAGGTGACAAAGTTTGGGATTTTCTTTCACTCTCGGTAAACAGGACAAAGAGAGGGGGGATCTCCCCGGTGGGGGCACAGACAGCAATAAACAATGACAGGGGTTCTAATACTTTTTTCAAAACCCCCCAAAAAAAAACATTTTTGCCTTTAGTTTTACTCCAACTAGTCAACTGTCATTCTGTAAACTGAACTTTGTTATTTCCTCGGTTACAATTTAACCAAACATGGAAAATCAATTGACATGAATGAACTTTGGCTTATTATTAGCTTTCTGGCCGGGGTCCTACTTAGAGCAGAACTAAAGTCCGCAACCACCCCTCCCCCTCCACGGGTATCAACGTCTTCCTGTGCATGGTGAGCCTTCGCCTGTCCTGATTGGCCGGTGGAGAATGACGGACGCTCTGCGCATGTACAAAGAGTTCATTAATTTCAGCATCGAGATGCAACGACAATGTACCCTCAGCTACATACAGGCAGAAAACCCGACTTTCCTCCGCTGCAGTTAACACTCAAAGGTCTTGTCCCTCCCCAGCCTGTGATTGGACAGTGAAAGGAGAAGCAGCAGACTGATGAGCTCCTCTCTCAGATGCTCTGCCCTCTCCTCCTATCAGCATGCTCATTGTCAGAACATAAACGAATTGGCTCCTTTTTGCTGCTTCTTCCTTTCACACTACAGCCCCGCTGTACAGGGCCAAGAGGCTGATATATAACAATGTAACCACATACCTTTATAACTATGTAACTAAACAACTATGGAACTACATAACTATGGAACTATTTAACTATGCAGCCATATAACTCTGTAACCATAGAACTATATAACTATGTAACTACAGTATGTAACGAGATAAGTTTGTAACTGTATAACTATCCAACTCTGTAACTATCTGTCTATGTAACTTTGTAACTATATAACTATCTTACTATGTAACTGTTTAACAATTTAACTATATAACTATGTAACTATATAACTTTATAACTATATAACTATCTAACTATGTAACTGTATACCTATCTAACCATGTAACTATCTGTCTATGTAACTTTGTAACTATATTACTATCCAACTATAAACTAGCAATTTACCTATATAACTATGTAACTATTTAACTATCTAACTATGTAACTATTTAACTATCTAACTATGTAACTATCTAACAATGTAACTATCTAACTATGTAACTAACAATTTACCTATATAAACTGTAACTATGTAACTATATAACTATCTAACTATCTAACTATGTAACTATCTAACTATGTAACTATGTAACTATGTAACTATGTAACTATGTAACTATCTAACAATTTAACTATTTAACTATGTAACTATATAACTATGTAACTATGTAACTATGTAACTATGTAACTATCTAACAATTTAACTATGTAACTATATAACTATGTAACTATATAACTATGTAACTATATAACTATGTAACTATGTAACTATGTAACTATCTAACTATGTAACTATCTAACTATCTAACTATGTAACTATGTAACTATGTAACTATCTAACTATGTAACTATCTAACAATTTCACGATATATCTATGTAACTATATAACTATGTAACTATGTAACTATGTAACTATATAACTATATAACTATATAACTATGTAACTATGTAACTATGTAACTATATAACTATGTAACTATATAACTATGCAACTATGTAACTATCTAACTATCTAACAATTTCACGATATATCTATGTAACTATATAACTATGTAACTATGTAACTATATAACTATCTAACAATTTAACTATTTAACTATGTAACTATATAACTAACTATGGAACTATGTAACTATCTAACTATCTAACAATTTAACTATATAACTATGTAACTATTTAACTATGTAACTATGTAACTATCTAACAATTTAACGATATATCTATGTAACTATATAAATATATAACTATGTAACTATATAACTATCTAACTATGTAACTATCTAACAATTTAACTATATAACTATGTAACTATCTAACAATTTAACTATATAACTATGTAACTATCTAATTATTTAACTATATGACTATCTTACTATGTAACTGTATAACTATGTAACAATTTAACTATCTATGTAACTGTGTAACTATGTAAATATCTAACTAGGTAACTGTGTAACTATGAACCTATGCAACTTTGTAACTATATAATTATCTAACTATATAACTATAAGAAGTGGTGGCCCGTCCATACAGGGCACGGGGGCACCACCCCTGTAATCCATGCGCCCGGCCCCTAATCTACATGCAGGGCACCGGAAGCATTGGATTCCAATGGGGTTTTTCTTTTATTCCAAAGCACATGATTAGAGCCAGAGGCTCTAATAGGCTTCAAAAAGGACGGACTCAGAGAGCAGAGCACTGTGCCCTGAGCCCGCCCAGTTGTGTGACAATAGCAAATTAATATTTGCTATCGTCTTCCTGATTCTCCTCCCAGCCAATCAGATGCCATGGCTGCTGTAGCCACCCCCTATTCATGCATCTGGCCCCTTTCAGGACGCCGGGTGCCTGAATTCCAGCGGCGGGGGGGTGTTTTTTTTTTAAGTACCTGCTCTTTTTGTCATAGTCTCTAATAGGCATCAAAATATGTGGGTTCGGGGTGCAGAGCATTGCGCCATGAGCCCACCCAGGTGTTACAACAGCCAACCGCGAATATTCGCTTTTGAAACTCTGATCCTCAATCCGGCGAATCAGAAGTGGGTGCGAGACACGTTTTCCGACTGATCAAAAAGAGAAGACTCCCAACTGGCCGCCAAGGAGGAGGAGGGAGGAAACAGAAGCCACCACCGCAGTGATGATCCGTGGAGAGCAGGGAAGCCGCTGGTGAAGCGATAGGGTAAGTGCCACCGACTGACGGGGTGGGGGGTGTCGGTGGACCCCCCAAAAAAAAAATTACCACTGGCCACCATTGTGATGTATATTTTTTCATATCATAATATTTCATATTATATCAGCCTGGAGTTCAGCTTCCCGGTCCAGCGATCCTCCTGATAACGCAGACCGGCAACAAACCGTTTCTTCCTCGCCGGAGGGCCGGCGGTGGGATTATATCTATTTAATAAGCCCCGCGGTATGAAATGCGCAGAAAAAACAAAAAAACAAAAACCAATGTATACTTATTGATTGAATTGGCCTGAGGCGATGGGCTTCAGATATTCCCGGACCGCAATCACATGACACGCAGACATTCCTATAGTGAGCGGCATCACCGGCTTGGTGCGGCACCGTACCGCGTCTGATAGCGCCGTGGGGGTCATCCTGACAAATGAGTATTAATATAAAAGGAAATATTTATATATTGGCTTTGTGATTAAATATTCAGCGGAATCCTGAACGCCCCCCCTCACACACACACACAAGACTTTGTTATTTCACCGTTACAATTTAACCACAAAGGGCACAGAACTTTTACTTAGCTGGTATGGCCGGGGTTCTACTTAAGTCTGAGCTTCAGGCAAACAGCCGATTACAGATGTAGGGGCTGCTTTACATTGCCAGAGGATTTCTGTCCATCCAGTCCTGAGATTTGCACAGGTCTGCCACACACTACAGCCAAGGCTGGCAAGGAAGGAGACCTGTTTTTTCCTCTGCTGCATGTTCAGTAACACTCACAGGTCTTGTCCCTCCCCCAGTCTGTGGCTGGACAATGATAGGAGAAGCAGCAGATCATATATCATATATATATATATATATCCTATACAGTAATACCTCGGATTGCAAGTAACGCGGTTTACAAGCTATTATTTTTTTAAATCCCGACTCGGTTTGCGAGCGTTGTCTCGCAAGACAAGCAGGATTCAAGCCAGTGGGGTGTGCATTACCGCATTAGGCCAGAGCTGCGGGGGGGGGGGGGGGGGGCGCTGGTGACACTCTGAGCCGCTCGGATGCACTCAGAGCTGCTCAGAGACACTCAAAATGTCTCCAAACCTGAGTGTCTTCGAGTGCATCCGAGTGGCTCGGAGCAGTCTCTGAGTGTCTCCTGCCCCCCCCCCCCTCCCACCTCTGGCCACATGCGGTACTACATACAATAGCAGTTACTGTGGAATGAATTATCTGTGTTTCCATTGATTCCTATGGGGAAACTCGCTTTGATATACGAGTGCTTTGGATTACAAGCATTCTCCTGGAAGGAATTATGCTCGCAATCCAAGGTTCCACTGTAATGTGTGGACTCTATAACTTTCCTACAGACTAAATAATAAACACTGATTTGGGTTATTTAAATGTAGCCGGATACAATTTTGGCCTAAATTTATGAAGAACGATTATTTATTTGCTACATTTTACAAAAGAAACAAAGAAAAACGCGTTTTGTTTTTGTTTTTTTCAACATTTTTGGTCTTTTTTCGTTTGTTTAGCAAAAAAAAAAACCCAAAAAAACCCCCAGCGGTGATTAAATGCCGCCAAAAAGAAAACTCTATTTGTGTGATAAAATGATAAAAAATGTCACATGGGTACAGTGTAGCACGACCGAGTAATTGTCATTCAAAGTGCGACAGCGCTGAAAGCTGAAAACTGGCCTAGGACAGGGGGGGGGGGGGGGAGAGAGGTGTGGTATTGAAGGGGTTAAACGATCCTGGAAATGTGAGCAAATACGGCGTAACGCGAATGTGCGCGGCGCGCCGTACTTTGCAGGCCGCGCTCCTCGCCGTCCTCGGGGATTAGAGGCTTCCACTCGGCATAACAAAGCCCGTTTGTACCGTCAGATCAGAAAAGATCACGACTACACAGATGGCTTTTCATGGTGTCGGCAAAAGCGCGCTTTCCTTTTAGGAGCGAACGTTTCTCTTTCTTGTGTAATTGAATTTGAATATCTTTCCGCTTTCAAAGAACCAATAAGCCTGACATGCAAAGAGCTCGGAATACCAACGCCGGATAATATTTACAAATATGCGTTTCGGGGGCCTTAGACTGTCCCACGCCGCGCTCAATCCCCCCCCCCCCCCACCAGGTAAAACGACGAGGGTGACCTTCAACCTAAACTGAGTTTTTCAAAGCCGGCAGCTCAATACACCCATAAAAATGTACAGGAGCTGCCATACCTGCCAAAGGATTTGTATTGTCCATCCAGATTTACACAGCTCCGCCACACAGCACAGGCAGAGGAGATCGGATACTGCTGCGGTTCAGCAACGGTTCCAGGTCTTCCCTCACTTTCCCAGCTTGCAATATTCACCTACAATCCAGAGATTGCCCCTGCAATACTTCTTTCTGCCACTAGATGGCCAGCAGAGTTCAACTAATTCCGTTAAGCCCATAATGTGCTGGACTTGCCCCCAGCACAGGGAAGGGAAAGGAGACTGATGAACTCATCTCTCTGTCATTATGATCTCTCCTCCTACCAGCACAACCAAATAGCTCCTCGTGCTGCTTCTCCCTGCCCCAGTGTGAGCTCTGCTGTAGAGACTGTGGAACCCCCGGACCCCTTCAGCTCTCACCGTTTTCTCTCTAACCCAATTGTCTACAAATTGCACAATAATGGGGCACTATTCCTCCCACTGACACCAATCATGGGGTACTATTCCTCCTACTGACACCAATGATGGGGCACTATTCCTCCCACTGACACCAATGATGGGGAACTATTCCTCCCACTGACACCAATGATGGGGCACTATTCCTCCCACTGACACCACTGATGGGGAACTATTCCTCCCACTGACACCAATGATGGGGCACTATTCCTCCCACTGACACCAATGATGGGACACTATTCCTCCCACTGACACCAATGATGGGGCACTATTCCTCCCACTGACACCAATGATGGGGCACTATTCCTCCCACTGACACCAATGATGGGACACTATTCCTCCCACTGACACCAATGATGGGGCACTATTCCTCCCACTGACACCAATGATGGGACACTATTCCTCCCACTGACACCAATGATGGGGCACTATTCCTCCCACTGACACCAATGATGGGGCACTATTCCTCCCACTGACACCAATGATGGGGCACTATTCCTTCCACTGACACCAATGATGGGGCACTATTCCTCCCACTGACACCAATGATGGGGCACTATTCCTCCCACTGACACCAATGATGGGGCACTATTCCTTACTGGTCCTGCATGCTTTGTTCTGGAGGTATGCTCCAGGACAAAGGGGACAGGGTGACTCTCCTTAGTAGGGGGGATGGGGTGACTCTCCTCAGTAGGGGGGATGGGGTGAATCTCCTCAGTAGGGGGATGGGGCGAGTCTCCTCAGTGGGGGGGGGGGGTGGGGTGACTTTCCTCAGTAGGGGGAATGGGGTGACTCTCCTCAGTGGGGTGACTCTCCTCAGTAGGGGGATGGGGTGACTCTCCTCAGTAGGGGGATGGGGTGACTCTCCTCAGTAGGGGGGATGGGGTGACTCTCCTCAGTAGGGGGGATGGGGTGACTCTCCTCAGTAGGGGGATGGGGTGACTCTTCTCAGTGGGGTGACTCTCCTCAGTAGGGGGGGATGGGGTGACTCTCCTCAGTAGGGGGGGATGGGGTGACTCTCCTCAGTAGGGGGGGATGGGGTGACTCTCTTCAGTGGGGTGACTCTCCCCAGTGGGGGGGCTGGGGAGTGGGGTGACTCTCCTCAGTGGGGGGGTGGGGTGACTCTCCTCAGTGGGGGGGATGGGGTGACTCCCCTCAGTGGGGGGGGATGGGGTGACTCTCCTCAGTAGGGGGGGTGGGGTGACTCTGCTCAGTAGGGTGGATGGGGTGACTCTCCTCAGTGGGGGGGGGTGGGGGGGTGGGGTGACTTTCCTCAGTGGGGGGGGTGGGGTGACTCTCCTCAGTAGGGGAGATGGGGTGACTTTCCTCAGTGGGGGAGATGGGGTGATTCTCCTCAGTAGGGAGATGGGGTGACTCTCCTCAGTAGGGAGATGGGGTGACTCTCCTCAGTGGGGGGGGGGTGGGGTGACTCTCCTCAGTGGGGGGGGTGGGGTGACTTTCCTCAGTGGGGGAGATGGGGTGACTCTCCTCAGTGGGGGGGGGGGTGACTCTCCTCAGTGGGGGGGGTTGGGTGACTTTCCTCAGTAGGGGGATGGGGTGACTCTCTTCAGTGGGGTGGATGGGGTGACTCTCCTCAGTGGGGGGATGGGGTGACTTTCCTCAGTGGGGGGATGGGGTGACTCTCCTCAGTGGGGGGATGGGGTGACTTTCCTCAGTGGGGGGGTGGGGTGACTCTCCTACATTACTTTATCTGATACAATGTAATTTTCCAGCACCTCTTAGCACAATGAGGAAGGACCCCGCATGCGTGGCCCCCTATGTAGCGGTATGTGTGCCGCCTCCATTCACAGCATAGAGAACATCTGGAGTGCACATTCCCCCCATTGAATCTCTGAAAGCCTATTGGGCGTCCTCTGCTTTGTCCCGCGCTGAAAGCGTTCCGACGAATCTAAAGCTTTCTGTGACCCGCTGACCTCGGAGCTCCGACCTGCATGACAAAGATTACGGGGGAGCCGCGGCGGTTCAACAATAACTGGCCGGAGGAGCAAAAATGTCGCATTTGAAAGGCCTGATAAGTCGCAGAAAGTAACACTGCACAGATATGATGTAAGTATGTGAGATCTGTAGTTCTATCCATCCAGTTCTGAGATTTACACAGCTCAGCCACACAGCTCAGCCACAATCTGATTTCTTTCTCTGCTGCAGTGGAGTAACATTTACAGGTCTTGTCCCTCCCCCAGCCTGTGATAGGACACTGAAAGGAGAAGCAGCAGACTGATGAGCTCATCTCTTTGTCACTCTGCTCTCTCCTTCTATCAGCATTCTCCTTGCATTGCAGCACAGCCTGGCAGAACCTGATTTATTTTGCTGCTGTAGTTCAGTAACAATTACAAAGTCTGCAATATTTACCAATAATCCAGACATGTCTCTTTGCAATTTCCGGTTTTCTGCCACTTAAAGCCACGATCATCGAATTTCCACTGAGCCCAGGTCACCCAGGACCCACCCCCTGGACATTGCATGGAGAAGATGTCTCTGTCACTGGTGCCTGTCCAGTTACAATGTACAGTCTGATCACTGGGGGAGGGGAGACTGAGGAAATGCTTCCTGCTCCTTCTACAAAGTTACAATGTACAGTCTGATCACTGGGGGAGGGGAGACTGAGGAAATGTCTCCTCCTCCTTCTACAAAGTTACAATGTACAGTCTGATCACTGGGGGAGGGGAGACTGAGGAAATGCTTCCTCCTCCTTCTACAAAGTTACAATGTACAGTCTGATCACTGGGGGAGGGAAGACTGAGGAAATGCTTCCTCCTCCTTCTACAAAGTTACAATGTACAGCCTGATCACTGGGGGAGGGGAGACTGAGGAAATGCTTCCTCCTCCTTCTACAAAGTTACAATGTACAGTCTGATCACTGGGGGAGGGGAGGCTGAGGAAATGATTCCTCCTCCTTCTACAAAGTTAAAATGTACAGTCTGATCACTGGGGGAGGGGAGGCTGAGGAAATGCTTCCGCCTCCTTCTACAAAGTTACAATGTACAGCCTGATCACTGGGGGAGGGAGACTGAGGAAATGCTTCCTCCTCCTTCTACAAAGTTAAAATGTACAGTCTGATCACTGGGGGAGGGGAGACTGAGGAAATGCTTTCTCCTACCTGCAGCAGACTGATGACATCATCTCAGCCTAGGCAGAGTCACTGATTGGAGATCAAAAACCTTCTCTTAATGATAAGGGGCGGAGCTTATATTGGGGCACGTCCGGGATCAGACTTGTAAAGTTGATGAAAGGTTATGAATTCATTAGTTATTGAAACATAAATGAACACATTAATCACTATATGCTGAGTTAATTAATTACTAAATGTTACATTGATTCATTAATGACTAAATCATGAATAAATTACTAAATGAAGAATAAGACTGCTGATAAATGTGCTACAGATGATCTATTACGAGTCTCCCCTCCCCCGCCCCTGTTACATTCGCGTTGTCACCTGTGTCCCCTCTCCTGCAGGTGACAACATTCCAGGCTGCTGCCGGTATTGTGAATGAAAGGTTCCCTTTAAGCGGCGGCTGTCTTTCATACCAGCGTGCTCCTCTGTACAGCTCACAGCGCCTGCCAACATCTTCTCTATATAGAGAACGGCGCCGAGCGCGCGCAGCGGGGGGAGGTGAGGCGCTCAGAAAGGCAGGGACAGAGGAAGAGAGACGTGTGACATCACAAGGAGCAGGAAAGTTCCCGTCAGGACTGGATTCTCTTTAAGACCCGCAGAGTCCTGAATATAGAAAAGAGGAGAGAGGAAGAGCGATCGCTCTGAATTCAAATCTCATTTATTATAGAAAGCTGAACTCCATACAGGAGCTTCAATTTATATAATGGTTTCATTTATTAGGTAAATGATTTAATATAATATACTGATAATATAATGTAAGATAATACCATAGTCATTAAGTATAATTACATGTCCTGCTGCAGGAGGCCCAACGTGTCCCATGTGAGGCTGGATGTTTGAGCCAGGTCTTTGGTTTTCTTTTTTTGGCGCCCAATGTGGGGCCAGATGTGTGAACCAGGTCCTTGGTTTCTTTTGTGGTGCCCAATGTGAGGCCAAATATGTGAGCCAGGTCCTTGGTTTCTTTTTGTGGGGCCCAATGTGAGGCCAAATTTGTGAGCCAGGTCCTTGGTTTCTTTTGTGGCGCCCAATGTGAGGCCAGATGTTTGAGCCAGGTCTTTGGTTTCTTTTGTGGTGCCCAATGTGAGGCCAAATGTGTGAACCAGGTCCTTGGTTTCTTTTGTGGTGCCCAATGTGAGGCTGGATGTGTGAGCCAGGTCCTTGGTTTCTTTTTGTGGGGCCCAATGTGAGGCCAAATTTGTGAGCCAGGTCCTTGGTTTCTTTTGTGGTGCCCAATGTGAGGCCAGATGTTTGAGCCAGGTCTTTGGTTTCTTTTGTGGTGCCCAATGTTTGGCCAGATGTGTGAGTCAGGTCTTTGGTTTCTCTTTTTGGTGCCCAATGTGAAGCCAGATGCGTGGGCCAGGTGTTTTTTTTTTTTTTGGTGCCCCATGTGAGGCAGGTTTTTTTTTTGTAATGCCCAATGGGAGGCCAGACGTGTGAACCAGGTCTTTTCGGGTTTTTTGTTGCCAATGTGGGGCCCAATGTGAGGCCAAATGTGTGAGTCAGGTCTTTGGTTTCTTTTATGGTGCCCAATGTGAGGCATCAATGTGTGAACCAGGTCTTTTGGGGTTTTTTGGTGCCCAATGTGTGAGCCAGGTCTTTGGCTTCTTTTCTGGTGCCCAATGTGAGGCCAGATGTGTGAACCAAGTCTTTTGAAGTTTTTTCGGTGCCCAATATGAGGCCAGACGTGTGAACCAGGTCTTATGGGGTTTTTTTTGGTGCCCAATGTGAGGTCAGACGTGTGAACCAGGTCTTTTTTTTTGGTGCCCCATATTAGGCCAGACGTGTGTACGAAGTATTTTAAGTTTTTTTTTTGGTGCCCCATGTGAGGCCAGACGTGTGAACCAGGTCTTTTGTTTCTCTTTTTGGTGCCCAATGTGAGGCCAGACGTGTGAACCAGGTCTTTTTGGGGGGTTTTTTGGTGCCCCATGTGAGGTCAGACATGTGAAAACAGGTCTTTTGTTTCTCTTTTTGGTGCCCAATGTGAGGCCAGACGTGTGAACCAGGTCTTTTTTTTTTTTGGTGCCCCATATAAGGCCAGACGTGTGAACCAAGACATTTGGCTCTTTTTGGTGCCCAATGTGGGGCCCAAAGTGTGAGGCAGGTCTTTGGTTTATTTTTTGGTGCCCAATGTGAGGCCAGATGTGTGAGCCAGGCCTTTTTTTTTTTTGGTGCTCAATGGGAGCCCAGATAGGTGAACCAGGTCTTTTGGGTTTTTGTTTGGTGCCCAATGTGTGGCCCGAAATGTGAACTAGGTCTTTGGTTTCTTTTTTGGTGCCCAATGTGGGACTAGATGTTGTGAGCCAGGTCTTAGTTTTTTTGTTTTTTTTATGGTGCCCAATGTGAGGCTGGATGTATGAGCCACGTCTTTGGTTTCTTTTTTGGTACCCAACGTGAGGCCAAATATGTGAGCCAGGTCTTTTGTGTCTTTTTTTTTTGGCACCCAACGTGAGGCCAGACGTGTGAGACAGGTCTTTTGTTTCTTTTTTGTTGGACCAATACATTTGATAAGCGGAGACATTTCCAAGGGCAGATCTTCAGTTTCGGGACTGTCCTTGGAAATCAAAGACGCCTGATGCGTTGACACAAAGAAGCGACGTTGTGAGAACTCTCTGGCAGGTTCTGACTGGTGCTTTCAAAGTGGCGCGCAGTCACCTCTGTTGGATGAATCCCGCTGTCTCCCAGGCCTCCTTCCGGGGATCTGTGCCTGCTCAGCAGGGGGGGGGGGGGGGGGTTGTATGGAAAGGCGGGGGGGGGGGAGCAGCGGCGCTGCAGATGGGAAGTTTGAAACATTCTGCTTTTAATTAACAAATTCAAATCCTACTTAGCAGCACAGCCCGGGGGTGTCGTCTGCAGAAGACGCAACAACTGTCTCTCAGATATCTGCTAATTAAAAAGGGATAAGAGTGGAAACGGGAACGGGTGGCGGCAGCCGGCTAGCGGGTGCTGGAGTCCGCCCGGGACCATCACCACCCCATTCCGGGAGGAGGACCGACTATTGGTGGAAAGTTTAGGAAGCAAACTAAGATGATGAACATTCCATCCACCACTGTACAGCAAGTGAAGGGACTTCATTTACATAGAGGAAACAACATTGCTTTAGAAAGGGGTTCTTTTGGGAGGGGGACTTCTCCGGTCCCTCTTCTGCAGGGCTGGACTGGGACAGAAATTTGGCCCTGGACTTCATCCAGACCGGCCCACTTACATTTTTGAGTGTCCCATCAGCACTCCTTTACATCAGAGTGTCCCATCAGCACCCCTTACATCAGAGTGTCCCATCAGCACCCCTTACATCAGAGTGTCCCATCAGCACCCCTTACATCAGAGTGTCCCATCAGCACCCCCTTACATCAGAGTGTCCCATCAGCACCCCCTTACATCAGAGTGTCCCATCAGCACCCCCTTACATCAGAGTGTCCCATCAGCACCCCTTACATCAGAGTGTCTCATCAGCACCCTTTACATCAGAGTGTCCCATCAGCACCCCCTTACAACAGTGTCCCATCAGCACCCCTTATATCAGAGTGTCCCATTAGCACCCTTTACATCAGAGTGTCCCATCAGCACCCCTTACATCAGAGAGTCCCATCAGCACCCCCTTACATCAGAGTGTCCCATCAGCACCCCCTTACATCAGAGTGTCCCATCAGCACCCCCTTACATCAGAGTGTCCCATCACCAGCCCCCTTACAACAGTGTCCCATCAACACCCCTTACATCAGAGTGGCCCATCACCAGCGCCCTTACATCAGAGTGGCCCACTGAGCTATCGGCCCACCGGGAAACTCCCGGTAGTCCCGATGGCCAGTACATGCCTGCTCTTCTGTGATCCTGGCCCGTCCCTCTTGACGAGCGTACCCGCTGCAAGCAGCTTGCTGTGGGGGCACCTGAGCTGAGTCACAGCTCCCTATGTCCATTTAGGCACGAAGCCCCCGACCCGGTCCCGCCCCTCTCTCTGTCCTGATTGGCTAGCTGACTTTGATTGACAGCAGCAGGAGCCAATGGCGCCAGCGAATCAGGAAGGAGAATCTCGGATGGCTGAGACACTTCTGGACATTGCTGGACAGAGAAGGACCTCAGATAAATATTAAGGGGGCTGCTGCACACAGAAGGCTTTTTATCTTAATACATAGAATGCACCTTCTTGCCTTTACAACTCCTTTAATTTTAATTAAATTTGAAATGTAGTTGAATTTGAAATTTAATTAAATTTGAAATTTAATTAAAGTTGAAATTTAATTTAATTTGAAATGTAATTTTATTTAAAAAAAATAATAATTCTCCCCCATTCTCACCAACAGCTCTTTATATGTGACACCCCTATTGGTCTAGACTGGACGAAACGGCAGATGGGAGTGACTTTTTTATTTTTTGCGGAAAAAAGTATTTTTCTCCCAAGCGGAATTATCTAAAATTCCTCCGCAGGCACAGGTGAACTGCGGTTATATATTTTTTTTTTTTTTGCAGCTGAGGTTTCTGGTTTTGCCTTTAATTCCTTTTTTGTTCTGTTCTCTGCGCTCACCGCAGGACCCTACGGAAATTCACCGCAGACCGCTTGCACCAGGCCCGTTAACCCTTTCCCGCCGTAAAACCCGACAAAGAAAAATAAAATAAATAGCTTTCTTTTTTTCTTTTTTTTATCCGCGGCACTATAATTTATCTCCTGAAAAAATCCCCGTGTAATCCCCAAAGAGCCTTATTGTTCTGCAGAAGCACTCCGCAGCAATGTGGCGTATAAACATGAGATTAGCGCTTAATTAGTCTGTAGTCGTCAGAAAGAAATCAATTAGCTCCATTCTTCTCGGGAAAAGTTGTCATTATGGGGGTTATTAATTTCGCTCAGATGGGGCTCGGCGGCAAACAGCGGCGGAATATCTCTGGGTTTATCTCCCGGCGTCTGAGTACAAAAGGACCTGAACTCTCCTAAGATGCTGCGTGAGAGCGCGAATGGCGGGAATCCATTGTGTTCCGGTCTTGTCTCGAGGACAGGGAATGTATATTTAATTTTTTTTTTCTTTTTATTATCGTCAGAGACTGTGAACTAAAGCAGAAAAAAGGCATTTCTTTAACTACTTATACACCAAAGTATGTTTATAAATGACATGGTAGACAAGGGCTGCCACACTATGAGCTTGATTTCGGCTTTAACAGCCAGTAAAAGGCTTTCCCGTAAAAGTGATCTGGGTGGCTCTAGAGCCGCCTGATCACATTTATGGGGCTCTCAAAGTGCTCCCCTCCCCCCCCTGCGCTGGCGACACTCACGGTTATTCCTTGCCTCTTCCATTCCTCTTGAGAGTCCATGGCTACAGGAAACCGCTCATAAAGTGCGAGAAGGAGGGACTCGACGACCATCCAATCCCCTATCCCTCCTAACGCAGAGTACACGCGGTCCGATTTTGCGACGGGAAATGTTCGATGTGAGCTTGTTGTCGGAAAGTCCGACCGCGTGTATGCTCCATCGAACATTTGCTGCCGGAATTTCCGCCAACAAATGTTTCTTAGTGGGTTCTCAAATTTTCTGCCAACAAAGCGTTGTTGTCGTAAAGTCCGATCGTGTGTATGCGGTATAAGGGTAGCGACCATGGAAATGACCTGTATCATTTCTTGACTAGTGTAGCCAGTGATGCAGCTATTCAAGCACAGATCACACTTCAATAGCTGCACTGGAGGGCAGGGGAGACACTGTGTGTCTTGCAGAGCACAATTTATGCTTGAATAGCTGCACTGGAGGGTAGTGGAGACATTGGGAATCCAATAGAGTACAATCAGTGCTTGAATACCTACACTGGAGGACAGGGGAGACACTGAGGGTCTAGCAGAGCATGATCTGTGCTTGAATAGCTGCATTGGAGAGCAGGGGAGACACTGGGGGTCTTGTGGCATATAATCTGTGCTTGAATAGCTGCACTGGGGGAAGGCGAGAAACTGGGGGTCAAAAGAGGACGATCAGTGCTTCGATAGTTTCACTGGAGGGCCGGGGAGACACTGGGGGTCTCATAGAGCATAATCGGTGCTTGAATAGCTGTGTAACAACACTCGAGTATGAACGGGGTTACAGCCGTTTAGGACATTTCATTTCCAAACACAAAGGCAGCTACCGAACACTCCAATCAGCCGAACAAGAAACCCAGTGCGAATAATTCTTTCTCCCAAGTACGAGACGAGGCTCTGTACGGAGGGTCAAACAGGAATCAGACTCTTTTTTATTAGAACCAGAATACAGTCTTATATACAGTAGAAGAGGAGGTCCCCCACCTGCTCATATTACTCTAATGCCGCGTACACACGATCGGAATTCCGGCCAGAAAAAGACAGATGAGAGCTTTTCATCGGAAAATGCGACCGTGTGTATGCTCCATCGGAATTTAGCTGTCCGAATTTCCGCCAGTCAAAAACTGATAGCATGTTTTCAATTTTCCCGACGGAAAAACGTTCTATCGGTAACTCCGATCGTGTGTATGCAATTCCAACACGCCAAAAATCACGCATGCTCAGATTCAACTACGAGACAGAAGCTATTGGCTACTGGCTATTGAACTTCCTTTTTCTAGTCACGTCGTATGTGTTGTACGTCACCGCGTTATAAATGATCGGAATTTGATGTGACCGTGTCTAGGCTTGAGCCGAATTCCGTCGGGAAAACCATCAGAGCTTTTTCCGACGAGAATTCCGATCGTGTGTACGCGGCATAACAATACAACTGTAACCAGAAACAGAATTAACATGAACTAATTAAGTAACCCTTTAAAGCAGCCGATGTGACTCAGTGCCCTCCTCGGCATTGTATGATTAATCACGTTATCACTACAGGTCAGACTTGTCACCGAGCTTCACACATTAGTATAAACACAGGACACCTTCTCACAATAGCAGGAACTAATTACAATTAACAATACAAACAGTGATCTTCCCCCCTCCTCAGCCTAGTAGACAACAAACTATAGTAGGAGTAGACTGTCCAGCTCCTAACCAGTTCTAGAGGCCAATGGGATCAGCTCTCTCAACTAACATGTTGAGTTCAGAATCAAACAAACCAAGAATAGTCTTTACGTATATTCTGGGAGATGTTGTGGATAAATATTACTGTCCCATTTTAAGTAATCCAAGATATATTTTCTCAGTCACCCTGTGCCCAAAAGTGACTCATGTCACAATCTGCATTGTAGGACCGTGGAAACACTGGGGGTCTCATAGAGCATGATCAATGCTTGACTAGCTACAGTGGAGGGCGAGGGAGACACTGGGGGTCTCATAGAGCAGATAAGCACTTGACTAGGTGCACTGGAGGGCAGAGGAGACATCGGGGGTTTGATAGAGCTTAAATAGCTGCACTGGAGGGCAGTGGAGACACTGGGGGTCTTATAGAACACAGTCTGTGCTTAAACAGCTGCACTGGAGGACAGGGGAGAAACTGGGGTCTCATAGGGCATGATCAGCGCTTGACTAGCACTGGAGGGCAGAGGAGACAATGAGGGTCTGATAGAGCTTGAATAGCTGCACTGGAGGGCAGTGGAGACACTGGGGGTCTTATAGAGCACAATCTGTGCTTGAATAGCTGCACTGGAGGGCAGGGGAGACACTGGGGGTCTCATAGAGAATGATCAGCGCTTGACTAGCTGCACTGGAGGGCAGAGGAGACATTGGGGGTCTGATAGAGCTTGAATAGCTGCATTGTAGGGCAGTGGAAACACTGGGGGTCTCATAGAGCATAATCAATGCTTGACTAGCTACAATGGAGGGTAGGGGAGACACTGGGGGCCTCATAGAGCATGGTCTGTGCTTGAATAGCTGCACTGGAAGCTATGGGTAACACTGGGGGTCTTATAAAGTATGATCAATGCTTGACTAGGTGCACTGGAGGACAGGGGAGACACCGGGGGTCTCATAGAGCATGATCAGCACTTGACTAGCTGCACTGGATAGCAGGGGAGACATTGGGGGGTCTGATAGCGCTTGAATAGCTGCATAGTAGGGTAGTGGAAACACTGGGGGTCTCATAGAGCATGACCAATGCTTGACTATCTACAGTGGAGGGTAGGGGAGACACTGGGGTCTCATAGAGCCCGATCCATGCTTGACTAAGTACACTGGAGGGCAGGGGAGATTCTCGGGGTCTCATAGAGCACGATCAGTGCTTGACTAGGTGCACTGGAGGCCAGAGGAGACATTGGGGGTTTGATAGAGCTTGAATAGCTGCACTGGAGGGCAGGGGAGACACTGGGGGTCAAATATAGCACGATATGTGCTAGAATAGCTGCACTGGAGGGTAGGGGAGACACTGGGGGTCTCATAGAGCATGATCAATGCTTGATTAGCTACAGTGGAGGGTAGGGGAGACACTGGGGGTCTCAAAGAGCATATAGCTGCACTGGAAGGCAGGGTAGACACTGGGGATCAAATGGAGTATGATCTATCTATCTATCTATCTATCTATCTATCTATCTATCTATCCATCTATTTGCATCTCCATGTTCCAATTTTTATAATTATTTTTATTAGGGAAGTTCCTGCAGCAGCAAAAATAAATAACACAAACACATAAAGCCCAATAAGTCGGGAAAACGCGCGTTCTTGGGGAAGATAATGTCAGCCGGCGTGCGGCCATCTATCTTGCTCAGACCAGCTCATTGACTTTCATGCTACACATGCAGCAGGGTGTGAAATGAGATCACTTACTGAGACCACCTCTACCAGTCCGTGCGCACAACAACTCCCCAGAGGCGCGGCGCGGGTGTCCAGGGCTCGCTGTCTGGATTGGGGACCATTACATGGGGGAAAGAGACAAAGATGCCCCTCCCAGCAACCAATCGTCTTTCAGTATTCATCGTTTCCCTGAAAGCTGCAAATAAATACAACTGTTGCAGCGGATTTGCTCTTTTGTAAGATTGTAAAATGTGGCTGAAAATCGAACAGTCCGATCTAATAATAACGTACGGAAATCTCGGCTCACGCTGGATCCAAGGCCGTCCTAACAACCGGAAGAGGTTGCGTGAAGGAACTGGAATCAGAATCTTTCCGTTCAGGGCTCAGTTGGGCAAAGCAAAGGGAAAGCGGTTGATTACCTATGCGTCCAGGTGTGCCAGTGCCCGCCTTGCCCGCTGCCTTCCCCCCCCGAACCGCCATGCCTTTAAAATGGCATCTTTGGACCTACTTGTGGCCAAGTGGCGCAACGTGGTGGGACTCGAACACTCACAAATAGTGGTGCACCGAAAGGAAAATTCCGGTACTGAAACCAAAAGTTCAGGATGTACTTTGCCGAAAACCAAATCCGAAACGGAAAGTTTTTAATAAAATATATATATTTTTTATATATAATTGTATTATATTTAATTCTTTAATTAATACCATCAATTTAAATATATATGGATTTATTTTCACCCATTATCAGAACCGATAACCCAATTTTTGGCCATTATTGGAGCCGATAACCTTTTTGTCAGCCATTATCGGAACCAATAACCCAATTTTCAGCCATTATTGGAACCGATAACCCAATTTTCAGCCATTATGGGAACCAATAACCCAATTTTCAGCCATTATTGGAACCGATAATCCTATTGTCTGCTATTATTGGCACCAATAACCCTAATTTCAGCCATTATTGGAAATGACAACCCTATTTTTGGCCATTAAAGGAACCAATAACCCTATTGTCTGCCATTATTGTCACCAATAACCCTAGTTTCAGCCATTATCAGGACAGATAACCCTATTTTCAATCATTATCGGCACTGAACCCTATTTTTGGTCATTACTGGAACCGATAACCCTATTTTTGGCCATTATCAGAACCGATAACCCTATTTTTGGCCATTATCGGAACTGATAACCTTATTTTCGGCCATTATAAGAACCGATAACCCTATTTTTGGCTATTATTGGAACTGATGACCCTATTTTTGCCCATTATCGGAACTGATAACCCTATTTTCGGCCATTATAAGAACCGATAACCCAAATTTCAGCCATTATTGGAACTGATATCCCTATTTTCACCCATTATCGGAACCGATAACCCTATTTTCGGCCATTACAAGAACCGATAACCCTATTTTTGGCCATTATCGGAACTGATAACCTTATTTTTGGCCATTATAAGAACCGATAACCCTATTTTCTCCCATTATCGGAACCGATAACCCTATTTTCGACCCAGTATTAGCACCAATAACCCTATTTTCGGCAGTTATCGGAACCGATAACCCTATTTTTGCCCATTATCGGAACCGATATCCCTATTTTTGGCCATTATAAGAACCGAAAACCCTATTTTCTCCCATTATCGGAACCGATAATCCTATTTTCGACCCAGTATTGGCACCAATAACCCTATTTTCGGGCCGTTATCGGAACCGATAACCCTATTTTGCCCATTATCGGAACCGATAACCCTATTTTCGCCCAGTATCGGCACCAATAACCTTATTTTCTGCTGATAACTTTTGGCTGGTTGGTATATTGGTGTATCCCTACTCACAAATGATTATTAGCCCCCTGACGTCTCCTGGATTGCGAGATTTACATTCGCATTAAATAAGGTACAAAACACTCCGTTCAGCCGAACGCACAACAGACGATCCATTGTTCCGTACAAAGCCGGCCTGAGCGAAGCCCAGAAATAAGGGAAGGTCTCAGCGCTCCTGGAGGACCTGAGCTGGATTTTCCATCGGCTCAGGAGGAATTTTCTCTGCGAGGACCCATTCAGAGCTGGCAACGGCGGGTATGAATGTGAGCCTCCATTGAGGAGTCATGATCGAACGTTCCGGCCTCCCCAGCGCCGGAGACGCCCCAAACATGGAAAAAATAACAAGGACAGGGACGGCTTGTGCTGAGGCCTCAGAGCCTGGCTCTGTCTCATCGGACAGCGGATGCCAGCGGCTGCCCTCCACCCCTCCCGAGGCAAGGAGAGAGGAAGAGGAGGCGGACGCTGGCTCCAGGCCTATGCCGTGAGTTCACCTCCTCCTCCGACGTGCCACTACCCCGGTGAAGGGAGAGGGTTAAATCATTAAATAGCCCCCAAATCACCCACAGAAGAACACCACTGACCGTATTTTACACCATGAACCAAGGTTGTCCAGCAAACACTGCAAGCATGCAAAAGCCAAAAGTCTAATGCATTCACCTTAACCCCTTGTCTACCAAGGTACATTTATAAACATCCTGATATACGAGAGGTTAACCCTTTGTCTGCCACGGCACATTTATAAACACCCTGATATTCAAGGGGTTAACCCCTTGTCTACCGAGGTGCATTTATAAACACCCTGATATTCAAGGGTTAATTCCTTGTCTACCGAGGTGCATTTATAAACACCCTGATATTCAAGGGTTAATTTCTTGTCTACCGAGGTGCATTTATAAACATCCTGATATTCGAGGGGTTAAAGCGAGCTCACCGCCGCTGCTGGAACATATTTTAGAATTTTAAAATATATTATTTTAATGTACATATTTTTTTTTTACTTTGTACGCCTGTCTCTGTGTTTTTATCTCCTTTGACTCTCTATGGACTTCGGCTGCAATTCATCGTTGCGCCCCCACCCCTCCAAGTCCACTGCCACTTGCCCTTTCCAAATAGCCCCTTCCAGCCATAGAGATGATACTGAGCAGACTGCGGCATGTCACCCTTCATCATCGTCCTGCAATGACAGCGGCAGAGAGGACTTCATCATCCCGTCTCTCCGCTGGGGCAAGGTGACACCACAGAAGAGGGGCAATTACCGGACTGTTGTCTCCTTGTCACACGGCTGACACTCGCTACGCCAACGCACCCTGCTTTATACCGACATCACATGGTGTACAGATATCCTCTGATTATTATTATTATTTATTTTTTGTTATTATGATTATTTATTATTATTATTATTATTATTATTGATATCGTCTATCCTTTATTATTATTTATTATTACATAACGTTATTATTAATATGACTTATATCTACCGTCCTTTATTATTATTTATTATTGTTATTATTATTAGAAGTAGTAATCAAAAGAAAACATGTGTGGCAATACTCAAAATGTAAATAAATACTCAGTTTTTCAAAGTGATCAGTTCATAAACAGTGCTATGAAATACAATATATTGCCAAAAGTATTGGGACACCTGCCTTTACACGCACTTTAATGGTATTCCAGTCTTAATGGTAAATTTAAAAAAAAAATTATAAAAAAAATTATTAAATGGTAAAATAATAAACAATTCCAAAAATATAATCCATATACATCTAATATATCTATATCTATCTCTCTCTCTTTATATATATATATATATATATATATATATATATATATAGATATATATATATATATATATATATATATATATATATACACACACACACACATATAGATATATATATATATATATATATATATATATATACACACACACACACATATAGATATATATATATATATATATAGATATATATATATATATATATCTCTATATACACATAATATATATTCATATATATATATATATATATATATATATATATATATATATATATATGTATATATATTTCTTTTTTTTTTTTATAATATACACACACACTATACTATCAAAAGTATTGGGGCACCTGCCTTTTACATGCACATGAAATTTAACGGCATCCCAGTCTTAATGGGAAAATAAATAAAAATAAATTATTAAATGGTAAAATAATAAACAATTCCAAAATATAATCCATATACATCTATCTATATATACATACATATACATATATATATATATATATATTTATATATATATATATATATACACACATACGTATATATCTATATTCATATATATATAATATTTATATATATATATATACCCCAACAGTTGCCACAAAACTTTACCACATGACAGGAGACCGCACACAGTTCCGGGATAAGGTCGTCCGGTGACCAGGTGACCAGGGCAAGGATCCAGAACTGGGCCCACCTCCCCCACTGTTAATACATGCGGTAAAATGGGTGTGCCATCCTGCATCAATTCTTTGCCCCCTTTCTCCTGCCCACCCCCATCCCTGACCATACAGTTAAAAATACAATCCAGTAACCCTGAAAGTGGAATTCCAGCCCAAAAAAAATACGATTAAAATGAATAGCCCTTTGAAAGATAAAACAAACAAAAAAAAGCTTTGCTTCAAAATTCACCTTCAATCAAGAGCTCTCCGCAATACATTTTTCTGCCACTAGAGGCCCTCGGTCTGCTGGGCAGCCTGTGGCTGGACAGTGAAAGGAAAAGCAGCACAGTGATGAGCTCATCTCTCCTTCACTCTGCTCACTCCACCTATCAGCATGCTTGTTGTCAGCACATAAACTGATTGGCTCCTTGTGCTGTTTCTTCCTCTCATACCTCAGCCCTGCTGTACCAGGTCACAATCAGGAGCTTTCATAATTTTATTTGAACATGTTTATGTTTTATTAATCTTTTCATCTTCTGTTTGAATTTTCACGATCGTCTAAGCTGCGTCCTCCCGGCCACGCCGTGTATAAATCATGGCACCACGTAGGAAGCTTCGCCTATACAATGCCATCACCTGACCCCTTTCATATGGAGATAGGGGGTGGGGGGAGGCACGGCGCTCGCTGTTCCCGCCATTTTCGGCGATTCGTGTCGGCGTCTCGCTAGGCACCTGGGCCTGCTTGGTATTGGCAGCACGCCTCCCATAAGCCGGGTTTTCCAGGAACAAAACACAATGGCGTGTGATAGGAAAAGCAATTCTAAACGGCGGCGGAATACAAAGAGACGCGAGGCGGCGGCATGAAATTCCGCGGGAGGCTATATCCATCTTCAATGGCGCCGAGAACCCGCTAAGCCGCGTCCATCAATGCGGGGAAGAGCTTTGCTACGCTCCTATCAAACCTGCACTGCGAAGAGAGTAATTGTGTCTTTCAGGTCTTCCTTTATTACATGTACTTCAGCTCAGAGGAGACTCCGGGAGCCGCAACCGCGATAAAAAAAAATAAAACGCCAGTTCAGTCATCAGTAACTTCACCAATCCGCGACATCCCGACACAGCAAGAGGAGAAGTTCTGTCATTACCAAGCCGTTCTCACTCTCCAGCCCAGTGCCTAGGCTGAGATGATGTCATCAGTCTGCTGCAGGCAGGTGGAGGCAGTACCTCAGTCTCCCCTCCCCCAGTGACCAGACTGTACATTGTAACTTTGTAGAAGGAGGTGGAAGCATTTCCTCAGTCTCCCCTCCCCCAGTGATCAGACTATACATTGTAACTTTGTAGAAGGAGGTGGAAGCATTTCCTCAGTCTACCCTCCCCCAGTGATCAGACTATACATTGCAACTTTGTAGAAGGAGGAGGAAGCATTTCCTCAGTCTCCCCTCCCCCAGTGATCAGACTGTACATTGTAACTTTGTAAAAAGAGGAGGAAGCATTTCCTCAGTCTCCCCTCCCCCGGTGATCAGACTGTACATTGTAACTTTGTGGCAGGCAGGAAGCATTTCCTCAGTCCCCCTTCCCCCAGTGATCAGACTGTACATTGTAACTTTGTAGAAGGAGGTGGAAGCATTTCTTCAGTCTCCCCTCCCCCAGTGATCAGACTGTACATTGTAACTTTGTAGGAGGAGGAGGAGTCATTTCCTCAGTCTCCCCTCCCCCGGTGATCAGATTGTACATTGTAACTTTGTAGGAGGAGGAGGAGGCATTTCCTCAGTCTCCCCTCCCCCAGTGATCAGACTGTACATTGTAACTTTGTAGAAGGAGGAGGAAGCATTTCCTCAGTCTCCCCTCCCCCTGGTGATCAGACTGTACATTGTAACTTTGTAGAAGGAGGAGGAAGCATTTCCTCAGTCTCCCCTCCCCCAGTGATCAGGCTGTACATTGCAACTTTGTAGCAAGTCACAAGGTGAGAGGGTACAGCAGCGGGGCTGATCTGTGTCAGACATTTGTCAACACAGCCAAGAACTGCCTAGTTACCAGAATTTACAAGATTGTGTCAGAATCCCAGTCCAGGAAGTAGATGGTGAACCTGGATGATGCCTGAACAAAGATGGTGCCGTCCTTCTGGAGAGAAAAGTCGATGAATGTTTACGGTGAGTAGCGGGGTGGCCTCGGCCGTCATACTGACCCGGCAGCTCCAATAACAAGTATCCAGAGAAGGAGTTCTGCTTTCTCGCAGGTTGGCTAGTGATGTAGAGTTCCCCTTTAGGTAGCAGCCTCCGCCTTGCGCTCTCCTCACCGGCTCTTACAATCATCAAACCTCCGGATCCCAGCGGAGGCGCTGCGGGGGCCAAACCGCGCCATTCCTCATCGTCTGCAGATTCATCAGCGTCCGTTCCCGCGTTACATCCCCGCCACTCAGCTCCTGATCATTTTAACCCTTTGGAGTCAGCCCCCCCCTAGCTGTCTTCCCCCGCCCCCCCGCCCGCTCTGCCGCTGCGTCCCGCCTTCCCTTTAATTCAGCTGAAATAATCGCCGTGGCCGATGCGCGGCGCCGGCCATTAATCCTGGCCTGTCATTGGTTTATTGACTCTCAGGTGTATTATTTTCTACTCCGCTGTCATTAAACTCAACTTATCGTCACTTCCCTCCATTCTTTTTAATTTGGCCGAATCGGGAAACCGTCACGCCGCAGAAAAAATTGTACGCTATTAAGTTTTCCAGCTGATCGGCGGCAGCTGCTTTCCGTTCCCCCCCCCCCCCCCCGATCGTGTAAACGTGTCGGCGTTGCAAAAGTTTTCCTATTCTTCCTCCCTGCCAGAGGGTATAGGACCCTCCCTGCTATTTATATCTGAGGGTGACGCAGAAAGCTAGGACAGGACGCAGCCCGCGCCGGCGTTTAGAACGACGCGTTCCGTTTGATCTATCGCACACAGGCGCGTTGCGGTCAGTATTTCCCTACAGCACCGGGTGTTCCCAGGCGGTCTCTCATCCAAGTACTAACCAAGCCTCCAAGATCGGGGGGGGGGGGCCCTCAGGGTGATGTGGTCAGAGTGTCATCCTGAGGAAGTCATATGACTGGTGACGAAACACGTTGAAGGCGGAGTCTGTAATGTCATAATGCTTGGTATAGTGTAAAGCCGATATCTTGGGTTCTTAAGAGGGAAATGTGATTTACCCTGGCAAGTTATATATCTATATGCACAGATTTTTCTGCGCTATAAAATGTGAGTGCTTTGTCATAATTTAGATTAAATTTGTAGCTTTTAAATGCTTTCAAGCGCTCCGTAGCACTGACCTGCGTGAACTTAGGCTCAGTTCACATACTGTACAGTGCCCTGAAAAAATATTCACTTTGTGTTGGTCTATCACATAAAATCCCATTAAAATACATTTATGTTTTTGGATGTAACATGACACAATGGGAAATATTTCAAGGGGTATGAATACTTTTTCAAGGCGCTGTAGATGCGCTTTTGCGAGCCGCGTTTCCTTGGGCGCGGCAGCCCCTCCACTTGAACGGACTGCCGTGCCTGCGTTTCCTGCAGGCGCATCCACCTTTTTCAATACGTAGCCCGCAGGGAAATCACGTGGTCACTTGCATTCCGGCACCTCCAACGCGCTGCGTTTTTAAACACGGGGTTTCCTTCAGTATGAATGGCAGTCCCGCGTGTTTTCGCTGCTTGCGTTTCCCACACCCACATGCATGGGAAACGGAGCCTTAAAGTAGAACAATTAAATGTGAACACACACATGTAACCATCTGTGGAGACGCTGCTGCTTAGTAGCTCTGTGTTTATGTTTACATCTCCTCTCGGCCCTGATTGGGTCATTCACCGGACAGCGGCGGTGGCGGCGGCAATGGCGTACAATGGCCTTGGTGCCTCCATTATCCGATTTTCAACATATATGCAAAGTAAGCGGGTAAACATTTAATTGTAAAAGTGCCGCCGCTGCCTAACCTATTGTTTATATTCCCTCCCATCCTCCTATAAGATCATGTAAGTCTTCCATGCTGTAAAGAGCAGACGCATCATTTTGTACTTTAGGTTTTTGCATTGACTCATTCTCTTATGACTTGCTACAAAGTTACAATGTACAGTCTGATCACTGGGGGAGGGGAGACTGGGGAAATGCTTCCTCCTCCTTCTACAAAGTTACAATGTACAGTCTGATCACTGGGGGAGGGGAGACTGGGGAAATGCTTCCTCCTCCTTCTACAAAGTTACAATGTACAGTCTGATCACTGGGGGAGGGGAGACTGAGGAAATGCTTCCTCCTCCTTCTACAAAATTACAATGTACAGTCTGATCACTGGGGGAGGGGAGGCTGAGGAAATGCCTCCTCCTCCTTCTACAAAGTTACAATGTACAGTCTGATCACTGGGGGAGGGGAGACTGAGGAAATGCCTCCTCCTCCTACAAAGTTACAATGTACAGTCTGATCACTGGGGGAGGGGAGACTGAGGAAATGCTTCCTCCTCCTTCTACAAAATTACAATGTACAGTCTGATCACTGGGGGAGGGGAGACTGAGGAAATGCCTCCTCCTCCTTCTACAAAGTTACAATGTACAGTCTGATCACTGGGGGAGGGAAGACTGAGGAAATGTCTCCTCCTCCTACAAAGTTACAATGTACAGTCTGATCATTGGGGGGAGGGCAGACTGATGACATCATCACAGCCTAGGCAAAGTCCCCGATTGGAGTTCAGTGACGGCTCTTGAATGATAAAAGGTGGAACACTTCTGGATGCTATTACTGTATATTGGGATTTATTCCCTTTAATTGATGCGGTGTGATTGGAAATGCCTATGAAATGGCGGCGATGTTGGCCAGGGCATGCTGCGAGTTGTAGTTCTCCAGCAGACAAACGCCTGAACTTTTCCAACCTTTCCGTGAGATGTTTTGTTCTCCTCATCCTCCGTCTCGGTCGGAGATTGCTGGTATTTTCGGCGCGCTGCCCTTCAGTCCGCGCAGAACCTGCCACCTGCTCCGTGAACCGTATCGCCTCGATTTTCCTCGTCTTCCTCCTGGATCGCTGCAGCGTTTAGGCTTCATCCTTCTTCTCCTGTCATCGGGTTTCTGTAGAACCGGCTGCCAGAAATCCCAAACACCTTCACTTTCCCGAAAAAAAAAAAAAAAACGCCCAGGCAGCGATTATACTGCGCGGCTACGGTTTTCTCCGCTACTAAACTCTGAGATGCGGCAGGGTGGAGCAGTAGGTTTCTTTGTATCTTTATTATTTTTTTTTTTTTTTACATTATTATTTTTACTAATATTACTATTTATTGTTAATTTGTTCCATCTGTTTAGATGTGGCATTCGTTATTTCGGATAATTGATAAATTCGGATAAATTCGCATTCGTTACGTTCACTAACAGCCAAATTTGAAAAAAATTCCAATACCTATAATTTAATATTTAATAACTAACTAATAATAACTTAACTATTAAATTATAGGTATTGGAATTTCCTTTAAAATTTGGCTGTTAGTGAACGTAACAAGTACAAATTTATCCGAAGTTACAAATTATCCAAAATAATGAAAGCCATATCTAAATAAATGGAACGTAACAAATTAATAATAATAAATAATAATAATAATAAAATGTTTTTATTAATATTTCTATTTATTATTAATTTGTCCCATTTGTTTAGATGTGGCATTCGTTATTTCGGATCATTTTTAACTTCGGATAAATTTGTTACGTTCACTAACAGCCAAATTTGAAAAGAAATTCCAATACCTATAATTTAATAGTTAAGTTATTATTAGTTAGTTATTAAATATTAAATTCTAGGTATTGGAATTTTTTTCAAATTTGGCTGTTAGTGAACGTAACGAATGTGAATTTATCCGAATTTATCAATTATCCGAAATAACGAATGCCATATCTAAACAAATCTTTGGAAAACAGCGCTGTCCAAAAAATTACTCAATTATTCAAAAGAAAGCCTATGCCAGTGAGGCAAGCTTTAGAAATAATAATATGAATACTAACAATAAACTAAATATAAAATTCTTGCCGCAACACAATGTGAGATACCCACAATATACAAAGACCCAAAAATATAGCTGCGCTAAAACTTATAAAGTGCCAAAATGATATTGTGACATATTAAATTCTAATATCAAATACTAAACAGTGTATATGACCATAAAATGTGCAAAAAAATACTCAAAATTAAAACACATAAAAAGTCCAAAGCAGGAGAGAAATGCAAAGAAATAAATTCAGTCCATTGAAGTGACTCTTTAAAACACCCTTCAGATGTAAAATTCATATCTAAACAGATGGAACAAATTAACAATAAATAGTAATATTAGTAAAAATAATAATGTTAAAAAAAAAAAAAAAGATACAAAGAAACCTACTGCTCCACCCTGCCGCATCTCAGAGTTTAGTAGCAGAGAAAACAACTAACTAATAATAACTTAACTAACTATTAAATTATAGGTATTGGAATTTCCTTTCAAATTTGGCTGTTAGTGAACGTAACAAATACAAAATTATCCAAATTATCTGAAATAATGAAAGCCGTATCTAAACAAATGAATTATAATAAATAATAATAATAACAACATTTTATTATTATTATTAATATTACTATTTATTATTAATTAGTTCCATTTGTTTAGATGCGGCATTCGTTATTTTGGATAATTCATAACGTTGGATAAATTCGCATTCGTTACGTTCACTAACAGCCAAATTTGAAAAAGAAATTTTAATAACTATAATTTAATAGTTAAGTATTATTAATTAGTTATCATTTAGAATTTTCGTTCTTTTGGATTTTCGGATTTTTGAGTTTTCAAATTTTTCGGATTTACGAGTTTTCGAATTCATGAATTTCCAAATTTTCTAATTTACCAATTTACGCATTGCAATCATAACAAACGACCCAAAAAACATAAAAAAACAAAAAAAAACAAATGAAACGAAAACGAATAAATTTTTTGGCAGTGCGCACGTCTACTAAAAAGGAAACAAAATATCAATATCAAAATATCAACTTATAAAACTGCAACATAAAAAAAAAAAAAAAAAAAAAGATAAGAAAATGGAACCAACTAAAATCCTTTGTTGTTTTACCTTTAAGAAAAATATACAATGTAACGGTTGTCTTATTAACTTGTACGGCGTACATGGCGGTTGTTTATAGAAGTGTCAGGCACGTCCACATCCATTCACACTTGGCTTTGCTTCAGTAACTGTCAAGTGTCAAGCTGGAGTCCTGCTGAGACGGGAAAAGTGAGCCAAAGAGAAGCAGCAGTTGTGAAATCCGTGAAACAAAATAAACAGAATCCCGACTGCAAATGATGTTTGTTATATTGGAAAAGGGAACAAGCGGGGTGGGGGAATCCATCATTATGGGCTCATTCACATGTACAGTGCCCTCCGAAGAGCGAGTCACGTTTAGAATTAAGTCGCCTGCTCACCGTCTGATTAAATCCTGTAAATGCCGCAGTACTGCGCCACATTCATTGCACGCAGCCATGGGGTCTGCTGCGCCACATTCATTGCACGCAGCCGTGGGGTCTGCTGCGCCACATTCATTGCACGCAGCCGTGGGGTCTGCTGCGCTACATTCATTGCACGCAGCCGCGGGGTCTGCTGCGCCACATTCATTGCACGCAGCCATGGGGTCTGCTGTGCCACATTCATTGCACGCAGCCGTGGGGTCTGCTGTGCCACATTCATTGCACGCAGCCGTATGGTCTGCTGTGCCACATTCATTGCACGCAGCCATGGGGTCTGCTGCGCCACATTCATTGCACGCAGCCGTTGGGTCTGCTGTGCCACATTTACTGCACGCGCCCGTGCGGTGGTTTGCGGCGTGGCCCCCATAGACCTGGTCACGTTCCCCAAATGCAACATGCTATTTCGTTTTTGCCGTGACCCTGATCTAGCGACCTAAAAAAAAAAAACGCGATTCCCGCGTGGAAATGCCTTTCTCACAAGGGGCAGTCCGTTCATTTGAACGGGCTGCTCTATGTGTGTCTGTCACATCAAAGAAGGTCCGGGGGGTCGCGCTTTTTTGCGCTGATTTTGTGGCAAATTTGCGCTGATGAATGGCACCCGAATGCATTTTTCTGCAATTTGGAACAATATTTTTTTTTTTTTAATTTAATAAAATAAATCATAAAAAAAATAAATAAACCGTCAATCCTTATTTCTATTATAAGGGATGTTTAGATTTCTTGTAATAGGAATAAAAATGATAAAAAGTAAATAAACAAATAAATAAATTAAGGGACAGTGTAAAAATAAATACTATAAATAATATAAAATTAAAAGTAAATAAATAATAATAAAAAAATATTTAAAGCGCCCCGTCACTCCGTGCTTGCGCGCAGAAGCGAATGCATACATAAGTCACGCATGCATATGCAAAAGGTGTTCAAACCACACGTGAGGTATTGCCGCGAACGTTAGAGCGAGAGCAATAATTCTAACACAAGATGTCCTGTAACTCATCTAACCTGTAAACATTTTTAAAGCAGTGCCTATGGAGATTTTTCTATAACGGGGGTTTGGCGCCATTGTGTGCGCAAATTTTAAAGTGTCACATGTTAGGTATCTATTTACCCGGCATAACATCATTTTTTATATCTTATAAAAATTGGGTTATATATTGTGTTTATTTTTGTTTTTTTTATTCATTAAATTTATTTTTTCTAAAAAATTTGCGTTCGAAAAGTCGGAGCTCAAATACTGTGCGACAAAAAACTGCAACGATCGTCATTTTATTCTCTAGAGTCTCTGCTAAAAATATACTGTATATATAATGTTTGGGGGTTCTAACTAATTTTCTTGCAAAAAAACATGGATTTTTAAATATATGAGAGAAGAGTCTCCGACAGGCCCGGTAGGTGATATCTACGCCAACATAAAAGAATGTCAGCCACACCCTAACTTACCTCTTCTTGCTGAATTTTTTAAATAATCAATAAATTGACTGCACACAGTGACATTTTCCTCCCAAAAACCAACCTTCCTCGACGCGTTTCATCACACCTGGCTTTTTACAAGGATAGAGGACGCATGTTTATGAACAAACCTCAAATGTGTCAATTAAAAGAAACAGTGATTTGGAAGGATGCCGGCTGTATCTCTCTGCCTCTGCTCCCTACTACACTAGTTATTTTTGGATAGGAGATGCCTGTCTATTACATTTCTACGACAAACTGGCGAGCCAGCCAGGACACAGCCGGACATCAAGTGGTTAATGTGATATCTATGTCAGCACTGAAAACATAAAAGTAAGTCAGCCACACCCCACTTAGCTCTTCTTGCAGAATCTTTTTTATAATCAATAAATTTACTTTATACAGCATTATCCCTACCCAAAAATCAGCCTTCCTCTACGTGTTTCACCACAGTGGGCTTCCTCAGAAGCATAGGGGGAAGCATGTTTATGAACAAACCTCAAATGTTCGGAATAAAAGGAACAGTGATTTGGAAGGATGCCGGCTGTATCTCTCTGCCTCTGCTCCCTACTGCACTAGTTATTTTAGGATAGGAGATGCCTGCCTATTATATTTCTATGACAAATTGGTGAGCCAGCTAGGACACAACCGGTGAGCAAGTAGTTAATGTGATATCTATGTCAGGACTGAGAACTGAAAAGAATGTCAGCCGCAGCCAACTTAGCTCTTCTTGTAGAATTGTTTTTATAATCATTTATTTCACTTCATACAGCAATATTTCCACCCAAAAATCAGCCTTCCTCAACGTGTTTCACCACATCTGGCTTCCTCTGAAGGATAGAAATGTTTTTTTTGTTTTTTTTAACAAACTTCAAATGTTCATAATAAAAGGAACAGTGATTTGGAAGGATGGTGGTATCTTCTTCCTACTGCACTAGTTATATTAGGATAGGCGTTGCCTGTCTATTACATTTATTTTTTTTTTTTTCACAAGAAAATTTCTATTACGTTTCTAAGACATATTGGCGAGCCAGCCAGGACACATCCGGTCAGCAAGTGGTTAACGTGATGTCAGCATTGAGAGCATATAATGAAAGAAAAAAGAATGTCAGCCGCATCCCACTTAGCTCTTCTTGCATTTATAATCAGTAAATTTACTTTATACAGCATTATTCCTATGAAAAATCAGCCTTCCTCTACGTGTTTCACCACAGTGGGCTTCCTCAGAAGTTTAGGGGAAGCGTGTTTATAAACAAACCTCAAATGTTCCGAATAAAAGGAACAGGGATTTGGAAGGATGCTAGCTGTATCTGCTCCCTACTGCACTAGATATTTTAAGATAGGAGTTGCCTGTCTATTACATTTCTAAGACATATTGGCGAGCCAGCCAAGACACAGCCGGACAACAAGTGGTTAATGTGATATCTATGTCAGCATTGAGAACATAAAAGAATGTCTGCTAAACCCCACTTAGCTCTTATGCAGAATTTTTTTTAATATTCAATAAATTGACAGCATACAGCAATATCTCCACCCAACATTTGGCCTTCCTCAACGCGTTTCACCACAGCCAGCAAGGATACAGCTATTAACTAAAGCCTGGTAATACCTGTTGCCAATGCGTCAAAACCCACCAAACATGGTATCTGAATTGTCATCGACTTCCAAATGCACCTAAACGCAGAAACCAATGGCCGTGTAATTTTTCAAAATGCAAAAGAGGTGGGAACAGACTGTATTTTTATAATAGGGAAGCCGGACACAAAACGTTTAAGGGCATAGAAACGCATAACCTAAAATGCAACAGCGTGAATGAGCACTGAAAGGAAGCCAATTGCCCCAGCAAAAGCTGTAGTCTATATATCCGCCATTAATCAAGGGCGGAGTTATGCTTTAAGACCCACTTACAGCCGGGGTTGAACAGATAGCGCGCGCTGACAAACAGTTCAATAGTCACTTATGGCCATTGATTTTGGCACTGCCCGCCATCGGATATAATTAAATCCGGCCATGACGGTGACACATTAACAGGGGATTTTGTCATTCCTCTCCAGCGGATCCATCAGACAGACGGGTGACCCCCGAATGTGACAAAACGCTTCCCGTGAAAAAGGATCCAGCAACAGATATTTTCTCTTAATAGCCTGAAAGTTATATAAAGTGTCTATGTGACCCTTCCAGGTATTTCCCCCCCCCCCCAGAGATCACAGGACTCCCCCTGACAATGCCCTCATCTGCATTACTCTCCATAAGGACAGCACCATATTTGTTTAGGCATCTTCTAGGGTCCCCATTTGATTTTTGGGCTGATAAGCCGGCTCAGAGATGACACAGTCATGTAAAAAAATTTACTACAAAGTACAGCTGCACGATTAATTGTTAAATAATCGAGATCGCGATTCTGCCCCCTCAGGATCTTAAAATGGCATTTATTTGATTCCGTGCAGAGAGATCTCTGCTCACTGCTGACAGCTGTCAACCCCCCCCCCCCCCCCCGAAAAAACAGGCAGCCAAGTTTATCACAACCTTACTCAGGCGAGAAGTGCATTTTAAAGAGACAAATTTTAACATTTCGTTCTTTTAGATCAAAGGGATGAACTCCGGTCTGTAAATGAGGTCAGTTTAACCAGTTAAAGAGTAAACCTTTTTTCTGACACTTGTTGCTTACAAGTTAAAATCAGTATTTTTTTGCAAGAAAATTACTTACAACCCCCAAACATTATATATATATATATATATATTTTTTTTTTGCAGAGACCCTAGAGAATAAAATGGTGGTTGTTTAATATTTTATGTCACACAGTATTTGCGTAACAGGCTTTCAAGCACTATTTTTTGGGAAAAAATACACTTTAATGAATAAAAAAAAGGAAGCAGTAAAGTCAGCTGACTCTTTTTGTAGAATGCGATGTTACACTGCGAGAATCGTGATCTTTATTCTAAGCAAAATCCTTATTCTTATTTTAGCCAGAATCGTGCAGCTCTACTACAATGTTACAATGTACAGTCTGATCACTGGGGGAGGGGAGACTGAGGAAATGCCTCCTTCTCCTTCTACAAAGTTACAATGTACAGTGTGATCACTGGGGGAGGGGAGACCGAGGAAATGCCTCCTTCTCCTTCTACAAAGTTACAATGTACATTCTGATCACTGGGGGAGGGGAGACTGAGGAAATGCCTCATCCTCCTTCTACAAAGTTACAATGTACGGTCTGATCACTGGGGGAGAGGGGAGACTGAGGAAACGCCTCCTCCTTCTCCTACAAAGTTACAATATACATTCTGATCACTGGGGGAGGGGAGACTGAGGAAATGCTTCCTCCCCCTTCTACAAAGTTACAATGTACAGCCTGATCACTGGGGGAAGGGGAGACTGAGGAAATGCCTCCTCCTTCCTGCAGCAGATTGATGACATTATCACATCTGCCTAGGCGGAGTCACTGGTGCTCAAAGGACATTTATTTAATGGCACAAGGTGGAGCTTGTACATTGTGATCAGTCACCGTGTCAGATGCAGCCCTGGTGATCCTGCCATAAAAGAATCAGGCACTTCCTGTTATAGTGTGACAGCGGTCTACTATCTGTGCTCTTGCGTTGTCACCCGTTCACATGGCGGAGACTACAAGTGTCCGGCACACCTTTCTCAGGTTCGCTCCACCATAGCCACTATCGGGAGGCCGGTCCAGAGCAATGATGTAACAGCATGTAGACAGGAAGTGGCTGAAAGAGGCCGGAGGAGATCAGCAGCACTGAGATGGAAAAAAAAACACATTAAGTTGCAAAGGAAGGAAGCTTTAGAAAGGGTTGAACGGTCAACATCCCACTGCACCGAACGTGTCTTATCTCCCGCCTCGGCGCTCTGCGCCCTCCTTAAAAGACGTTGATTGCCGGCTAATATATTCGCCTAAATCACCACATCGATTGTTTCCGCCGGGGAGTAATTAGGTCATTCGTCAATAGGTGGAGTATCATGTAGCGATCGTAGAGCCGCCACTTCCAGTGATAGAGGTCTCCCCGGACTGGGACTCTTCCAAGCTGCACAAATCGGACAGCTTAAGGGGGGAGACGGGGGGGGAGATGTCCGTGCAACAAGTGAAATCGATGAGCGATCAGCAGAACAGTGAGAGGGTCAGAAAGTTCACCTAAAGCGGAATTCCGTGCCAAAAACGAACAAAAATAAATAAATAGCAGGAGAAGATAAAATAAAAGCAGTTTTTTGCTGCAATATTCAGCTTCAATCCAGAGATTTCTCCCCCCACAACAGTACTTCTTTCCTGCCACTAGATGTCATTCCTCTGAGCTCACGTTACCCAAGACCCGCCCCCAGCCTGTGATTGGACAGTGGAAGGAGAAGCAGGACGGCGATGAGCTCATCTCTGCGTCACTCTGCTCACCCCTCCTATCAGAATTCTGCTTGAGCCCATTGGCTGCTTGTTATTCATTTTCGAAAAAAAAAAAAAAAAATTTTTAATAATTTTCAAATTCGAAAATTTTTCGAATTAGAATAGTTCTCTATTTTTTGCTTCTTCCTATGCACAGGGACTGGCACCAGGTCACAGCCACTTGCTTTTTTACATTTAACTATTATTTTTTTTAATTATTATAAAAAATAATAGCTATTTATTTAATGATTACAGAATGCAGCAACCCCCAGATGTATCGGAATTTCTGAATTACAATAGAACCGAATTTAAACGAATCCGAAAAAAAACTGAAGAAAAATTTTCGGATGAAATTCAAATTCGAATTGTACTTGAATACTTTTAGAATTCGAATCGTTTTCAAACTTTTTTTTTTTTCTATTCGATTTCTTTATTTTCTATTCTATTTTATTCTCTTTGGAAATTGGAAAACTATTCTAATTTTCGAAATTTTCGAAATTTGAAACCGATTCAAAATTTTTTCAAAAATTAATAAACGAAAACAAATTCCAAAAATGAATGAAACACATTCAATTAAACACATTTATGTAAATAGCAAATCGAAACAAAAACAAAACAAATCTTTTTTTCTGCACATGTCTACCACCCACTTATGACATTAGCAAATTAGTATTTGCTATTGTCTTCCTGCTTCTCTTCTCCAGCCAATCAGGACAGGAAGTGGGTCCTTAGACCGGTTTGGCCAGGGGGGGAGAAAGACATGCGCAAAAAGAAAAAATTAGTTTTGACTTTTCGAATTCGAATAGTTTTTCAATTTCCAAAAATAATAAAATAGAATAGAAATAAAATATTTAAATAAATTTGTTTAGTTAAATGAGTTTCATTCATTTTCAGGATTTGTTTTGTTTTCGAATCAATGTGAAAAGTTTTCAAATCAATTTCGAATAGTTTTTCGAATTCGAAAAGTTTTAGAATCAATTTAGAAAAGTTTTCAAATCAATTTTGAATAGTTTTCGAATTCGAAAAGTCTTCAAATCTATTTTCAGTGAGAAGAACACACACAGTAAAACACAGACACATGGTGAAACACACACACATGCCCACCTGTCCCCAGTGCCACCTATCAGTGCCATGTGTCCCCTGTGCCACCTATCAGTGCCATCTGTCCCCAGTGCCACCTGTCCCCAGTGCCACCTATCAGTGCCATCTGTCACCAGTGCCACCTGTCAATGCCATGTGTCCCCAGTGCCACCTATCAATGCCACCTGTCCGCAGTGCCATCTATCAGTGTCATCTGTCCCCTGTACCACCTGTCCCCAGTGCCACGTGCTACCTGTCCCCAGTGCCACCTGTGCCCAGTGCCACGTTCCACCTGTCCCCAGTGCCACCTGTCAGTGTCAGGTGTCATCAGTGCCACGTATCAGTGCCACGTATCAGTGCCATCTATCATCAGTGTCAGGTGTTATCAGTGCCAGGTATTAGTGCCATCTCTCATCATTGCCCTGTATTAGTGCCATCTGTCATCAGTGCCACGTATTAGTGCCATCTTTCATCAGTGCCACATCAGTGTCACGTGTCATCAGTGCCACAAATTAGTTCCATCTGTCATCAGTGTCACGTGCCATCAGTGCCACGTATCAGTGCCATCTGCCATCAGTGCCGCGTCAGTGTCACGTGTCATTGTCCTGGTGCTCCAGGGCCATCAAAAGTGTAATAGGTAGTCAAGTTAGAGGTGTAATTTATGCTCCTAGAACACGTGATGGCGCTCCCTGCATGTTGGGCCTCTCTGAGTAGTCAGGCTGTGAAAAAGTCCCACACATGTGGTATCGTAATACTCAGGAGTAGCAGAATTTATTTTGGGGTGTCATTTGTGGTATACACATGCCATGTGAGAGAAATAACCTATTACAATGACAATTTTGTGGGAAAATAAATAAGAAATAATAAAAAAAAAAATTGCAAAGAATTGTGGGAAAAAAATGACAACACCAAAAACCTCACTATGCCTCTTACTAAATACCTTGGAATGTCTACTTCAAAAAGGGGTCATTTGGGGGGTATTTGTACTTTCCTGGCTTGTTCGGATCATACATCATGTACATCAGATGTGATCAATTTTGTATGATTTGCACCACAGCTTGTAGACTCTCTAACTTTCACAAAGACCAAATAATATCCACCAATTTGGGTTATGTTTACCAAAGACATGTAGCAGTATAAATTGTGGCCAAAATTCATGAAAAAAAATAATAATAATTTGCTAAATTTTATCACAGAAACAAAGAAAAATTTGTTGTTTTTTTTCCAAAATTTTCGGTCTTTTTTTCATTTATAGCGCAAAAAATAAAAAACCTAGAGGTGATCAAATACCACCAAAAGAAAGCTCTATTTGTGGGAAAAAAAAGGACAAACAATTCATTTGGGTACAGTGTTACATGACTGAGTAATTGTCATTCAAAGGGTGAGAGCACCGAAAGCTGAAAATTGGTCTGGGCAGGAGGGGGGTTTAAGTGCCCAGTAGGCAAGTGGTTAATAAAAAAAAAAATTTAAAAAATGGAAGCGCTCCCGTTAATAAAGGGAAGCAGATGGGAGAAGTTTAGTGTTAGAGTCTGCATACCCTCCAACCGGACACAACGTTTTCGGCTCCACACACAAGTCTCAGGGCTCGGCGGTAAAAATCCGGCACAAGGCGCCATCCTGCCGCCGTATAAACACGAAACGTGCAAAGAAATCTAAACACCCCCCACATGATGTCCAGATAAAACGAGCGGATTTCATCCGGTGCGGAGTTCCACTTTATACAGGCCGTGACCTCACCGGCGGTGGGCCCGTTACGGCTTTTCTCCGGCTTAATGGCATTCCCGGAGTCCCCCACCCCGCCCCCGCCCGGTAGGACACTGCAGAGATCCTTTTATTAAAAACATTAATTTCTCTGGACGGCGTCCAACAACCAGTGCAGGAGAGGACATGAAACAGAAGGACGCGGCTCAGCCGGGGGACGGGGCGCTGCAAATCGGACCCGCCGATGCCAAAAATTACAAACCAATCGGCACGCCGAGCATAGTATTGGAGCTGAAATCATCTCATAGGGGGAAAAATAAAATTAAAAAAGGGAACTCGAGTGCAAAAGATCGTCTGGGTGAACGTTCTGCACTGCGGGGAAGAAAATCAATTCATTTTATTCTACAAGTTTATACAATGTTTCATGTTTATTTGTTTTTTATTTATTTGTTGCGTTTTTATTTACAATTCTTATTTTGGGCCATTTAAAACACATGCACCAACTTCCTGCTGGTGACAACACTTGGGCATACCTGCACACTGGTCCCCACTAGGCATGGGACAGGGTGACAATCCAGGGGCACAGGTGGTAGACTGTTGACACCCCATACAGGAAGTGTCTGAACAAGGAGCCGTATGGCAGGATCATCAGGGATTCTCACAACAGATGTTGAAGCGCTGATGCCTTTAGTGCCCACTAGGGGGGGGGGTGCATTTGACAGGGTGACAACCCAGAAGCACCGGTGGTAATCCGTTGTCACCCCATACAGGAAGTATCTGAACAAGGAACTGTATGGCAGAATGATCAGGGATTCTCACAACAGAAGTCCCACCGCTGCTGCCTTCGGTCCCCACTAGGAGGGGCATGTGACAGGGTGGCAACCCAGGAGAACAGGTGGTATACCGTTGTCACCCCATACATAAAGTCAGTGGTGGCTGGTGCTCAAAATTTTTGAGGGGGCATAAATAAACTGAAAAATTGCAGCCACTGTGCCGTCAATGGCAGCCACTGTGCCATCAAACGCAGCCACTGTGCCATCAATCGCAGCCACTGTGCCCATCAATTGCCGCCACTGTGCCATCAAATGAAACCACTGTGCCCATCAATTGTCACCATTGTTCCATCAAATGCAGCTACTGTACCAATCAAACGCAGCCACTGTGCCATCAATGGCCACCACTGTGCCCATCAAGCGCAGCCACTGTGCCATCAAACGCAGCCACTGTGCCCATCAAACGTAGCCACTGTGCCCATCAAACGCAGCCACTGTGCCCATCAAACGCAGCCACTGTGCCCATCAATCGCAACCATTGTGCCCATCAATTGCAGCCACTGTGCCCATCAAATGCAACCACTGTGCCCATCAATTGCCGCCACTGTGCCATCAAATGCAGCTACTGTGCCAATCAAACACAGCCACTGTGCCATCAATGGCCACCACTGTGCCCATCAAACGCAGCCACTGTGCCATCAAACGCAGCCACTGTGCCATCAATTGTCGCCACTGTGCCCATCAATTTCCGCCACTGTGCCCATCAATTGCCACCACTGTGCCCATCAATTGCTCCCACTGTTCCCCATCAAACGCAGCCACTGTGCCCATCAATTGTCACCACTGTGCCATCAATTGCCGCCATTGTGCCTATCAATTGTTCCCACTGTGCCCCATCAAACACAGCCACTGTGCCACATCAAATGCTGCCAGTGTGCCCCCCCCCCCCCCCCCCGCTGGCCCGCCGTCTGCAGTTACCCGTCTCGGTGGGACAGCTCCTCAATGTCTTCTCCCGTCCTCGCGTCCAATCACAGCGCCTGTCGTTTTCAGCCAATCAGGTGACGGGTAACAGATCCGAGCACCTGATTGGCGGAGATGCGGTTTAGTGTTAGGAAAGTGAATATTATTCGCTTTTCTAACACAGCTGAGTGACCTGTGAGCGCCCAGCATGGCACTCGCAGGTCAACTTTTTTGATGCCTATTAGAACCGCCCTCCGCTGCTGTAATTCAGGCACTCTTTGCCGAAAAGAGGCCAGGCGCCTAAATAGGGGGTACCAGCGAAGGCCATAGATAGATTCATGCAATGCATGAATCTATCTATCTATTGGTTCTAGAGGGGGTGGCAGGAGAGAAGGGGCGGCACCCGTGTGCCCTTAATGCACAGGCCGCCACTGCATGAAGTGTCTGAACAAAGAACTGTATGGCAGGATGACCAGAGATTCTCACAATGGAAGTTACAGGGCTGCTGCCTTTAATCCCCACTAGGGGGTGCATGTGACAGGGTGACAACCCAAGAGCACAGGTGGTAGACCGGTGTCACCCCATTCAGTGTATGGCAGGATGACCAGAGATTTTCACTAAGGAAATTTGCAGGTTTAAAAGATATTAAAAATGACGTTTGAGCTGACATTAAGCGCATCGAAAGCTCAGGTAAGATTTTAGCGACTGGGTTAAAAATCCGCCTAACCCGCCACCGCGGATCCTACGACAGGCATCTCCTCCACCTTGCCTCCGTCGCTTCTTATAAACCTCAAACTTTTCATTTTTCTGACACGTCAAAGTCACTCCAGCCGCCGCCGCCGCCGCTCGCTTTCCATTTTGTTTATAGCAAATTCTATCTGCAAAAAAGAACAATTTTGGGGGTTATAATATATACACAACGATAAATTCTTAGACCGCAAGCCGCGAATAAAAAAAAAGAAAAGATTCACCTTCAATGCGTCGGCAAGGACACAACGCGCAGACTGATCTGGGTAAGTGAGACTTGGCAGGAAACCCCATGTAAATCTCAGAGATGAAGACTCCGAGCCAAATATATATTTTATTTTATAGGGAATTAACGTCACCGGATTAACCCTCGGAGGGGCGGCGAGCGCACTGCGACGCATCCAGCTGTCTCGGGATGGGGCGGAACGGGCGGGGAGGGTTAATGGGACCATAACGTAACATGTAAATAAGGCAAAGGAAAAAAATAAAATAAAAAAATACGCTTGGAAGGGGAAGACAAGGTCCTTCAAAAAAATAAATAAAAAAGTAGCGTATACCCGGCACTGCCGGGAGATTAATATACATTAAAATGTAACACTTTCATCACACCACGCTCTACAATTATTACTCTGCCAGAGAAAGCAGAAATGTGGAGTTAAGGGTCACGCCACCAAAAAAATGACATCATTCGGGGTAAATGACCCCACTGGCCTCTGACATCTCTTCTCTGAGATCTCCACAGTGAAACGCGTCGGTTACAATTTATCAATATACCAGGATTCATCCTTTCCCACCAGAGCTTCATGTTTTTTGTTTTTTTTAAATCTGTGCCTCCTGCTAGAGAAGTCTTTTTCCTCCACATGTAAGATAAATAAGAAATTGGACGAGTAACGTGAGACGGCTGGGAGAAGGGGCAGAGCTGCCGGGAGAAGAGTCGGAGCTGCTGGGAGAAGGGGTGGAGCTGCTGGGAGAAGGGGCAGAGCTGCCGGGAGAAGGGGTGGAGCTGCTGGGTAAAGGGGCAGAGCTGCTGGGAAAAGGGGTGGAGCTGCTGGGTAAAGGGGCAGAGCTGCTGGGAAAAGGGGTGGAGCTGCTGGGTGAAGGGACAGAGCTGCTGGGAAAAGGGGTGGAGCTGCTGGGAGAAGGGGCAGAGCTGCTGAAGGTAGCAGAGAAGCTGCTGGGAGAAGAGGCGGGCTTCTGGGAGAAGGGGCGGAGCTGCTGGGAGAAGGGGAGGAGCTGCTGGGAGAATGGGCAGAGGTGCTGGGTGAAGGGGCAGAGCTGCTGGGAGAAGGGGTGGAGCTGCTGGGAGAAGGGGAAGAGCTGCTGAAAGTAGGGGAGAAGCTGCTGGGAGAAGGGACTGGCTCCTGGGAGAAGGGACGGAGCTGCTGGGAGAAGGGACCAAGCTTCTGGGAGAAGGGGAGGAGCTGCTGGTAGAATGGGCAGAGCTTCTGGGAGAAGGGGTGGAGCTGCTGGGAGAAGGGGCTGAGCTGCTGAAAGTATGGGAGAAGCTGCTGGGAGAAGAGACAGGCTTCTGGGAGAAGGGGCGGAGCTGCTGGGAGAAGGGGCGGAGTTGGGAACTTGGCAGCAGAGATGGCGCTGTATGTAGAAAACATTACATCTATATTCCAGGTTTGGGCAATAGCTTGTGGACACCTGACCATCACGCATTCCAAAGACCATAGAGTTGCGACCCCCCCCCCCCCATTATAACATTGTACACTCCAGGAAGACTTTCCACAAAATTTGGGAGGGTGTCTGTGAGAATTTGTGGTCATTTGTGAGGTCAGGTACTGATGTTGTTGGATGAGAAGACCTGGATCTTATGTTGAGCCTTACATTGGGCGTCAAACAAATAAATAAAAGATCTGGCTCACCATCAGTGTTTCAATCCATCTCGAAGGTGTTCAGTAGGGATGAGGTCAGGGCTCTGTGCAGAACACTTGAGTTCCTCAACACCAAACTGGCTTTATGGAGAGGTTGGATGAGAAGACCTGGCTCACACATGTGGCCTCACATTGAGCACCAAATAAAAATAAAAAAAAAGGTCTGGCTCACCATTGGTGTGCCAATTCTTCCCAAAAGTGTTCAGTAGGGATGAGGTCAGGGCTTTATGCAGGACACTCGAGTTTCTCCACACCAAACTGGTCAAAGCATCTCTTTTTTTAGATGTTGGTTGAGAAGACCTGGCTCATTCCAATCCATCCAAAAAGGTTTTAGTAGGGTTGAGCTAAGGAGCTGATGTTGAATGAGATGACCTGGCTCCCAATCGGCGTTCCAGGTCACCTCAAAGGTGTTCAGTAGGATGAGGTCAGAGCTCTGTAGAGGACACTCGAGTTCCTCCACACCAAACTGGTCCCACCATGTCTTTATGGAGCTGGCATTGTGCACAGGGGCACAGTCATGGTGGAACAGAAAAGGGTCTTCACCAAACTGTTACCACAATGTTGGAAAGCACAATTTTCTACAATGTCTTTGTATGAGAAAGTATTAACAGTACCCTTCACTGGAGACACCTGAACTCCATCATCTGAAGGGCTGTCCACATACTTTTGGTCGTAAAGGTAGGTGGGATGGTTTGGTGTCCACAAACTTTTCACAATACTGCGTATTTCTAACAGAATTTATCTTGGCTTGTCTGACTATAGCGAAGTGAACTCTTATTGGTTGGATGCTCTGGGTTAGATGTTGAAGTCCTATCGATACAAGCTGTGACCCATCAGTGGAAGCCAAAAAATGAGTGCCTGAGCTGTTCCTGGTTATGACTCACTTGTGCCAAGTCAATCCCGGGTCAAGCGGGTGCCGGAGGCTCCATGTAAAATCCGGCAAGATCATCTTTTATCAGAAATCAATTTTAATGTTGTCTTTGGAGCTCGAACTCGCCTCCTTGGTGTGCAGCTGTAGCTGGAATCCATCTATGTGACTTGGATTGGAACCTGGAAACCGAGGCCAAGTCCTGACATTATTGAGTCCTGATGTGAAAAGAAATGGTTTGCATCACCGTCTAACCTGATCCATAGAATATAATAATGATAATATTTTATATATATATATATATATATAATATATATATATATATATATATATATATATATATATATATATATATATATATATATATATATATATATATATATATATAGCATATTCCTTGTCTTTGATAATCAAAGAACACAGTAAACAGGGTAAGACAGGAGGTGCAAGGAACCACCAGGAACGAGATCAGAACTGGGATAAGGAACAAGTGGTGCAGATATAAGGTACAGGATGCCGGTACTGGACAGGAAAGGATCATGTTAGGAATCGGGATCAAGGTCAAGAGCAGGATCAGGAACAGAAAGAGAGCATCAAGAACCAGGTATATGTCACACAGGCAAAAAAAATAAGACCCTGTTGGAAGCTAGAGGAGAGGTTATATACCTTCTCAGCAGCCAACATCAGGTGGAGACTGATTACTGGGATCTGCTGGTTGCTGGGAGGGTATTTAGTTCCTCCTCTACTATTCTCTGGTGTTTCGGTGTTTTGCTTTGCTAGCGAACAGGTGGAGATGGAGTATTGAGATCTGCTACTGGGAGACACCCGCTGGTGGCCACCTGAGCTACACCCTTCAACTCTGGGAACCTCAGCCAGTAATCCAGATTGTGACACTGAGGATATAGCCGACATGCATCGTGAGCTCACACCCTGATCAGGGCTGAAATCCAAATCAACGTAATATAAGAGGAAGGGTTGGAATCTATCAGGTATTTTTCTGGTTAAAGGTGTTAAACCAATGTATGGAGCCAATTAACCCATCATTACCCCCTGGGTCTTTCATTAGTCCAGTACATGTTTCTTTCTTTAGGTACTCTTCAAGCCCAGACAAAGCAACCTTAGGGGCCCCTGAAGCATGGCGGATTTTAGATTTTATGCTGTATGAAATCTTAGTTAAAAAAAATATATATTTTACATGACTTTTACAGCCCTTTTCCTACGTGCGCCTTCAGCTAAGCCAGGAGATGAGTAGTCCTAAGTCTATCACTCTCTGGAGTGCCACTGAGAGGATTTTCCTTCCTTTACTACATTGATCCTCAACTTATAAAATATATATTAGAAGTAAGAGTCTGCTGCGCCACACCCCTCTCTCCTGATCTGTATTTGACCTTAACCTTCTTCTGACATGCAGTTGACCTCCTTCTGATCTTTGTTTGACCTCTTTATGACCTTAAGTTGACCTCCAAATCCTAATTTGACCTGCTGACCTTCAAATGACCACCTTCTGACCTGTGTTTGACCTCCTTCAGATCTGCATTTGACCTCTTTCTGACCTACAGCTGACCTCATTTTGATGTGCTTTTGACCTCATTCTAAACTTTTGTTTGACCTTGGCCTCCTTCTGTCCTACAGCTGATCTCCCTCTGATCTGCATTTAACCTTCTGACCTACGTTTGACCTTGATCTCCCTCTGACCTGCAGCCGACCTCCTGATCTGTATTTGACCTCATTTTGACCTGCGATTGACCTTACTCTCTTTCTAATCTACATTTCACTGCATTCTGGCCTGTGTTTGACCACCTTCTGACCTGCAGGGGACCTCCTCCTAAGCTGCAGTAGAAGACAGAAGAGGATCGGCGTCTGCTATAAGACAGTACAGCCGGCCCTCCTGCTCAGCAGGTACCTGGCCCCCCCCCCTTTTGAACGAATGGGGCCTGGGCCCAGTACAGGAGGGCTGGCTGTACTGCCTTACCAGTGGCCCTGCCAGGGACCAATCAAATGTCACGTTTCCTAGCTCAGAGCAGACGGGGAAAAAAAATAAAAGGAGATCGCTGATTGGCCGCTATGAATTTCTGCTCTTTACTCAATGAAAGAGTTTGTGCCGACACAGCGTCTTGGAAAGTACTGAAGCCACAGACAGCCAGGCGCGTATCATTTTCATAAGTCGAACCATGGTGGCTGGTATCTTTTCATCACAGCGGGGGGCACTTCATGGGAACCCAATCGAGCAGCTGCTATTCCAAACTCAAACCTACCGGACTGCGACTTCGCCCCCCATGCGGTGCCACTGCCTCATTCCCAGACCGCCTTTGGTAATTTTGTTGCCTTTTCCTCTTCAAAACAACATGAAAGGCGCGGGAGGCGGTGCTGGAGGATGCTGGGAGTTCCGGGATAATGTTATCGCTCTGCTGACATATGGTAAGCATGCAAAATAGTCATCTGCGGGGTCCTATCAGCAGCGAAAACAAGAGCCGTAACTTCTCCCAGCGGTGACACGCGTTCCGCAGAAAACTTACTTCGCGGCGGAGATTATTTGTTTTTGGCGGCGGTGCGTGGCATTCAAAGCGCTGACTATGACTCTATAGAGAGCCGCACGCTGATTACCAAACCGAGAATAAGCGCTGCCTGGATTATTCCATAAGAGCCGTTATGGCATAGGGAGCGCCGTAAGCTGCCGCCGCTGGGACGCCTAACCTGCAAGATGAACTCTGATTGGTTAACCCCTTCCTGACAGCCGTATGCATATACATAGGCAGCACAAGGTGGGGCTTATTATGCGTCGCTGTTTGGTGTCAGGAACGCGCTTCTCCTCAGCACTGTGACCGCGGTGTCACTGACAGCTCCTGGTTACAAAGTGGCGATCGGGAGCCCCCCAGGATGGGCCCCCAATCACGTGATCACTATGACAACCAATCACATACAATCTGGATTAATTGACCAAGTGCGTCAGGAGTAGGAGAAATTTTTTTTGGGGTAGTAAAAATAGAAAAATTTGAAACATTATAATTTTTTTTTTACAATTTTGGGATATAGATCTGAGGGTCCGACAACGCCGCGGTCCCGCCGCTGAGTCTGCCGCGTTGTCGGCCCCTCAGATCTTTGCCTTCTTATTCATTTTAATGGTGACGCCATCACTTTTCTGCGGCTATTATCCTACAAGAGTTCTAGATCTCCGCGTTCTCATTCGTATAATTGGTGACATCATCACATTACCATGCCTATTAGAATACAGTCTCCTTCTTCTGATGAAGGTAAATGATGACCTAATCACGTCAATTCATCCATTACCAAACAAGCGTTCTAGATCTCAGCCCCCTCACTCATCACGTCAGCTACCATACAAGTGTTCTAGATCTCCGCCTCCTCATTCACTTAATGGTGTAATCATCATGTCAATGCTTCCACTACCATACAAGTGTTCTAGATCTCCGCCTCCTCATTCATCTAATGGTGATGTCATCACGTCAATGCTTCCATTACTATACAAGCGTTCTAGATCTCAGCCTCCTCATTCATCTAATTGTGACGTCATCACGTCAATGTGACCATTACCATACAAGTGTTCTAGATCTCAGTCTTTTCATTCATCTAATTGTGACGTCATCACGTCAATGCCTCCATTACCATACAAGTGTTCTAGATCTCAGCCTCCTCATTCATGCAATTGTGACATCATCACGTCAATGCCTCCATTACTATACAAGAGTTCTAGATCTCAGCCTCCTCATTCACCTAATTGTGACGTCATCACGTCAATGCCTCTATTACCATACAAGCGTTCTAGATCTCAGCCCCCTCACTCATCACGTCAGCTACCATACAAGTGTTCTAGATCTCCACCTCCTCATTCACTTAATGGTGTAACCATCATGTCAATGCTTCCACTACCATACAAGCGTTCTCGATCTCTGCCTCCGCATTCATCTAATGGTGATGTCATCACGTCAATGCTTCCATTACTATACAAGCGTTCTAGATCTCAGCCTCCTCATTCATCTAATTGTGACGTCATCACGTCAATGTGACCATTACCATACAAGTGTTCTAGATCTCAGCCTCCTCATTCATCTAATTGTGACATCATCACGTCAATGCCTCCATTACCATACAAGCGTTCTAGATCTCAGCCCCCTCACTCATCAGGTCAGCTACCATACAAGCGTTCTAGATCTCAGCCCCCTCACTCATCAGGTCAGCTACCATACAAGTGTTCTAGATCTCCACCTCCTCATTCACTTAATGGTGTAACCATCATGTCAATGCTTTCACTACCATACAAGCGTTCTCGATCTCCGCCTCCTCATTCATCTAATGGTGATGTCATCACGTCAATGCTTCCATTACTATACAAGCGTTCTAGATCTCAGCCTCCTCATTCATCTAATTGTGACGTCATCACGTCAATGTGACCATTACCATACAAGTGTTCTAGATCTCAGCCTCCTCATTCATCTAATTGTGACATCATCACGTCAATGCCTCCATTACCATACAAGCGTTCTAGATCTCAGCCCCCTCACTCATCAGGTCAGCTACCATACAAGCGTTCTAGATCTCAGCCCCCTCACTCATCAGGTCAGCTACCATACAAGTGTTCTAGATCTCCACCTCCTCATTCACTTAATGGTGTAACCATCATGTCAATGCTTTCACTACCATACAAGCGTTCTCGATCTCCGCCTCCTCATTCATCTAATGGTGATGTCATCACATCAATGCTTCCATTACTATACAAGCGTTCTAGATCTCAGCCTCCTCATTCATCTAATTGTGACGTCATCACGTCAATGTGACCATTACCTTACAAGTGTTCTAGATCTCAGTCTTTTCATTCATCTACTTGTGACGTCATCATGTCAATGCCTCCATTACCATACAAGCGTTCTAGATCTCAGCCTCCTCATTTATCTAATTGTGACGTCATCACGTCAATGTGACCATTACCATACAGGTGTTCTAGATCGCCGCCTTCTCATTCGTATATTTATTGACATCATCACTTTACCACCACCATTAGAATACAGGTGTTGCCAGTCTCCACCTCCTCATTCAGTTAATAGTGACGTCATTGTGTCAATGCGTCCAATACCATACAAGTGTTCTAGATCTCTGCCTCTTCATTCACTTAATGATGTAATCATCACGTCACTGCATCCATTACCACACAAGCATTCTAGTTCTCCGCCTTCTCATTCGTATATTTAGTGACATAAGCACTTCGCCACCTCCATTAGAATACAGGTGTTGCCAGTCTCCACCTCCTCATCCAGTTAATAGTGACGTCATCGCGTTGTACCGTCCATTACCATACAAGCGTTCTAGATCTCCCCCTCATTCATCTAATGGTGATGTCATACACTCACTGGGGGGGGGGGAGCTGGTGGGCATGACCTCACTGGAGGGGGGAGGGATCTGGTGGACGTGGCCTCACTGGAGGGGGGGAGGGAGCTGGTGGACGTGGCCTCAGTGAAGGGGGAGGGAGCTGGTGGACGTGGCCTCAGTGAAGGGGGAGGGAGCTGGTGGACGTGGCCTCAGTGAAGGGGGAGGGAGCTGGTGGACGTGGCCTCAGTGAAGGGGGAGGGAGCTGGTGGACGTGGCCTCAGTGAAGGGGGAGGGAGCTGGTGGACATGGCCTCAGTGAAGGGAGGAGGGATCTGGTAGACGTGGCCTCACTGCAGGGGGGGGGGAGCTGGTGGACGTGGCCTCAGTGAAGGGAGGAGGGATCTGGTAGACGTGGCCTCAGTGAAGGGAGGAGGGATCTGGTGGACATGGCCTCAGTGAAGGGAGGAGGGATCTGGTAGACGTGGCCTCAGTGAAGGGAGGAGGGATCTGGTGGACATGGCCTCAGTGAAGGGAGGAGGGATCTGGTAGACGTGGCCTCACTGCAGGGGGGGGGGAGCTGGTGGACGTGGCCTCAGTGAAGGGAGGAGGGATCTGGTAGACGTGGCCTCAGTGAAGGGAGGAGGGATCTGGTAGACGTGGCCTCAGTGAAGGGAGGAGGGAGCTGGTAGACGTGGCCTCACTGCAGGGGAGGGGGGTATTGGAGGGTTTAGTTCCTCTTTAACAATGTAATGGACACCCGAATCATGCACATGGTGCTGGAGCATTGTTTGTGTTTCCTGCTAGTGGCATTCTTTGTACTTTAACAGTAGAAGTAGCTTCCTGATCCACCACGGCTCTGTATGGTTTCCTTAGATGTTCATAAAAGTCATTTCTATTTCCCCCGAGGATCTCGGAGAGAGAATTCCGGGACGGGTTCGGAGGTTTGCTTACCCTGGCAGCACAACCGGCACTGGCTGCAGACTCCGAGCTCCTGGCAGTATGAATGCAACTTCTAAAGAACGTCTCCAGCCATTCAACCTTCTGCTTAACCCCCCCGACTTCTCTCTGCCACGTGGATCTGAGCGATCGCCTCCCCATCAGCGATGTTAAAGTGGCCTGAGCTTTGGATATACAGTATATATATATATACACTGTATGAAATGTAAGTAATGTCAGAGTAACCCTTCCACGTATTTATTACCTCTTGCAGAGATCAGCCACCCCCTTCAGAAGGATGGCACCATGTTTGTTCAGGCATCATCCAGTGGCATCATCTACTTCCTGGACTGATATGCCAGCTCAGAAATGGCACAATTAAGTAAATCCTGGAGCCTGTGCAGTTCTTGCCTGTGTTCGCAAATGTCTGACACAGATCAGCCCTCTGCTGCAGTCTCTCACCTTGTGACTTGATACAAAGTTGCAATGTACAGTCTGATCACTGGGGGGAGGGAAGACTGAGGAAATGCCTCCTCCTCCTTCTACAAAGTTACAATGTACAGTCTGATCACTGGGGGAGGGGAGGCTTAAGAAATGCTTCCTCCTCCTTCTACAAAGTTACAATGTACAGTCTGATCACCGGGGGAGGGGAGACTGAGGAAATGCTTCCGTCTCCTTCTACAAAGTTACAATGTACAGTCTGATCACTGGGGGAGGGGAGGCTTAAGAAATGCTTCCTCCTCCTTCCACAAAGTTACAATGTACAGTCTGATCACTGGGGGAGGGGAGACCGAGGAAATGATTCCTCCTCCTTCCACAAAGTTACAATGTACAGTCTGATCACTGGGGGAGGGAAGACTGAGGAAATGCCTCCTTCTACAAAGTTACAATGTACAGTCTGATCACTGGTCCATGCTTCCAACAACTATTTTTTCCTGTCTATATTTGGGATTACAAGGCCGTCTGTCATACCAGACACGTGCTGATCTGTAGAAATCCCTTCAGAGCCATCCAAGGGCTCCCGTCTTGTATCTCCTGCCCCCCTCTCTTTGATGGGGTTGTGGGGGGGAGGGGAGGGGAGGGTCACACGATGGGGTTATTCCGGCAAAGCCTCTGTACTGTACCCCCTCCCCCCCTTAGCCATTGTGTGATTCCCAAAGAATGCTTTAATCCCCATCCATCCCCCGTCAGCTGTTTCCAGGCGCTGCCTCAATGGGCTCCCAAACATCTCTGACTAAGCCGCCTGCGCCGTCACCTTTTGTCGCTTCTCGCGCTTAACTCCTTTTTGCTGCTTTTCATAGAGAAGGTTCTCCCCGGGATCAAAGGGCTATCTTTTCATCCTACATTACAAGTCCGTTTTTCTTCAAAGCGATTCGCTTGCGGGCTATAGAGCCGCTGGAAACCGTTTACGGCATGATGATGAGTCAGACGCACGTCGGCCGAGCGCCGTCAAGGATCTATGAGTAACCTCAATGGGATATTACACAACGTGTGTCCGATCCGGACAATTATAGTGACTTTGTGTCTAATTTATATCTAATTTCTTCTTCTTCTTTTTTTTTTCTTTACCGCCACTTACCAGGAGCTGCACATTTCAGAAACCCGCCCATCCCAGCGGATCCAGCATTGAACCACTGAGATCCTCTTGTCTTCCGCCACCACTCCATCCCGCACCGCCATGTTGTTTGTGACGTCATCGGGAGTCCGCCCACTGAATCCCGAAGAGCCGTCTAGGCCTAACCCCTTCCTCCTCTGTGAATTAAACACTATGCCTCCTGGGATATATGACATGCCTACCCCAGGAGGCAGGGCGAGCAAGTCTTTCGCCTAGGCGAGTGACGTGCATGGGGGGAGGGGTTGGGCACTATTTATGAGGAGGGGTGGAAAGAAGAGAACTTTATTAAAAGCTAGAAGATCCGCTTTAATTCATTATGTTCTGGGTTAAAAAGAATGGGCTTCCTAAAATACACTGCTCAGGTAAATCTTATCAGGTTTCCAAGGCTCTCGGTTTGTGTCTTTGATGAAAGAAACGTATAAATATCTACACAGCTCCCTGACCCATCCCTTACCGCAGTTTAACTCTTTCGCTGCATTGGAGGAGATTTACTAAAACTGGTGCACACAGAATCTGGGGCTGCTTTGCCTAGCATCCAATCAGCTTCCAGGTTTTATTGTCAAAGCTTAAAGGGTAACTCCACTTTCGTGGGGAAAAAAAAATAAAGAAAAAAATAATATAGCACATATAATTGCGACACTAATCATATTAAGATAGAATGTTATTAAAAATTACCTTTCCTTTTCAATCTGCAGCCGCTGTAATTTTGTGAGAATGCATTGCAATATGGCTACATGGAGTTGTACTGTACACAGAGTGTGTGCTGACCACTATTCCTCCCACTAATACCAATGATGGGGCACTATTCCTCCCACTGACACCAATGATGGGGCACTATTCCTCCCACTAACTCAATGATGGGGCACTATTCCTCCCACTGACACCAGGCATGTACTGGCCATCGGGACTGCCGGGAGTTTCCCGGTGGGCCGATGGCTCAGTGGGCCACTCTGATGTAAGGGGGCTGGTGATAGGACACTCTGATTTAAGGGGGTGCTGATGGGACACTCTGATTTAAGGGGGTGCTGATGGGACACTCTGATTTAAGGGGGTGCTGATGGGACACTCTGATTTAAGGGGGTGCTGATGGGACACTCTGATTTAAGGGGGTGCTGATGGGACACTCTGATGTAAGGGGGTGCTGAGGGGACACTCAAAATGTAAGTGGGCCGGTCTGAATGAAGTCCAGGGCCAAATTTCTGTCCCAGTCCAGCCCTGACTGACACCAATGATGGGGCACTATTCCTCCAACTGACACCAATGATGGGGCATTATTCCTCCCACTAACTCAATGATCGGGCACTATTCCTCCCACTGACACCAATGGTGGGGCACTATTCCTCCCACTGACACCAATGGTGGGGCACTATTCCTCCAACTGACACCAATGATGGGGCACTATTCCTTCCATTGATACCACTGATGGGGCACTATTCCTCTCACTGACACCTATGATGGGGCACTATTCCTCCCACTGACACCTATGATGGGGCACTATTCCTCCCACTGACACCAATGATGGGGCACTATTCCTCCCACTGACACCAATGATGGGGCACTATTCCTCCCACTGACACCAATGATGGGGCACTATTCCTCCCACTGACACCAATGATGGGGCACTATTCCTCCCACTAACTCAATGATGGGGCACTATTCCTCCCACTGACACCAATGATGGGGCACTATTCCTCCCACTGACACCAATGGTGGGGCACTATTCCTCCCACTAACTCAATGATGGGGCACTATTCCTCCTACTGACACCAATGATGGGGCACTATTCCTCCCACTGACACCAATGATGGGGCACTATTCCTCCCACTAACTCAATGATGGGGCACTATTCCTCCCACTAACTCAATGATGGGGCACTATTCCTCCCACTGACACCAATGATGGGGCACTATTCCTCCCACTGACACCAATGATGGGGCACTATTCCTCCCACTGACACCAATGATGGGGTACTATTCCTCCCACTAACTCAATGATGGGGCACTATTCCTCTCACTGACACCAATGATGGGGCACTATTCCTCCCACTAACTCAATGATGGGGCACTATTCCTCTCAATGACACCAATGATGAGGCACTATTCCTCCCACTGACACCAATGATGGGGCACTATTCCTCCCACTGACACCAATGATGGGGCACTATTCCTCCCACTAACTCAATGATGGGGCACGATTCCTCCCACTGACACCAATGATGGGGCACTATTCCTCCCACTGACACCAATGATGGGGTACTATTCCTCCCACTAACTCAATGATGGGGCACTATTCCTCTCACTGACACCAATGATGGGGCACTATTCCTTACACTGACACCAATGATGGGGCACTATTCCTTACACTGACACCAATGATGGGGCACTATTCCTCCCACTGACACCTATGATGGGGCACAATTCATGCTTAGTCTCACTGATGCTGGGTCCAGGACATTTTCTACCCCCCACTGGCCACAATCCGTCCCCCCTAAAGTCTGAAGGACAAGTCAACTGACACCTTTGTTTGAAAAGTTTGGAGACCCCTGCTCTAGACGGAAGTTCAATATTGTAGCAGAAGTTAGTTTTGTATTTTTTATCCTCTAGTAGGATTTTCATTTTTATCCTAATTTTTGCTGGAGCTTTGCTCTGACCCCCCACCTTCTGCCTCCAGGCTGCCCAGTCAGAACGGTCTCCATAGATCAAAGGAAGGGACCCCCGAGCTCCCCGTCTTTCATCTGCAACCTCCAATGACGCCATTGAGCATCCAATACCGCCAGTGTATATTGTGCCGAGCTTCTGTTTGCTAAGACAATAACAAATGCATACAAGTCTACTGCTCAAGGTTGACCCAAGGTCAATGAAACCAAATCTCCGACTCATTTCTACGCGTTGTGCCTGAGGCCTCCTGGAGATCATTTTCTCTTTTGCAATATACATGGCAGAGTGGATGGATGACTACAAATAAGATTATTATTAGAAAGGAAAATATAAATCATTTGAAAAAATCAGAATGAACTACGGGTGGCTCGGGTTCTTAAAGTAATTCTCCAGCCAAATGCACAACAGAAACCCGCGTGTAGACACTCGATTTGTAGAGTAATGTACCGGCTGCTGTGCAGAGCATACTGTATAAGGAGGGTGTCTACGCATTTCAGAAGCTGCAATGGCACTGCCTCTGTGCCACAGCCCCGCCTTCACTCCTACCTCTCCCACCTCCTATAGGCCCATCCAAGTACCCCCTCCCCCCCCTCCGCTCATCCCCTTTCACTACAAGCCTGATTTCTACTTTCACCTGCGGTTTAACTGTTAAGAGATGGGCTCAATGTTTCGCATCAGGGACCAGCAGAGTGAATTCGATCACACCGATCTCAATGTCAATTTACCCATTTCGGCATCTGCAAATATTTGCAGAATTGGAGAATCCCAGTTTTGCTGACTTTGACAAAAAGATCTTATTTAGAGACTTTGGAATGTTTTTAGGATATTTATGAAATTTTGTTTATTTAGAGTTCTTAGTACTTGTGTTTTTGTGTTTTTGTTTTGTTTTTTTGTAACTGACCATATTTTGTCTACTGTTGATTTACACTTTTTTTTTATTTTAAAGCGGTTGTAAACCCGCTGAATTTTTAATTTTTTTTATCACCTGCAAAGGAAAAGGCATAATGAGCTAGTATGCACCGCATACTAGCTCATTATGAAATACTTACCTTAGAACCAGGCCCCGACACGCCGAGGGAGCTGACATGTTCCCTCTGCGTTTCTTCCGGGTATCGCGGCTCAGGCGCTGTGTAAAAACAGGAAGTTTTAACTCCCCCATTCACCCAGTTAAAACCTATTCCTCCCACTGACACCAATGATGAGGCACTATTCCTTCCACTGACACCAATGATGGGGCACTATTCCTCCCACTGACACCAATGATGAGGCACTATTCCTCCCACTGACACCAATGATGAGGCACTATTCCTCCCCACTGATACCAATGATGAGGCACTATTCCTCCCCACTGATACCAATGATGGGACACTATTCCTCCCACTGACACCAATGATGAGGCACTATTCCTCCCACTGACACCAATGATGGGGCACTATTCCTTCCACTGACACCAATGATGAGGCACTATTCCTCCCACTGACACCAATGATGAGGCACTATTCCTCCCACTGACACCAATGATGAGGCACTATTCCTCCCACTGACACCAATGATGGGGCACTATTCCTCCCACTGACACCAATGATGAGGCACTATTCCTCCCACTGACACCAATGATGGGGCACTATTCCTTCCACTAACACCAATGATGGGGCACTATTCCTCCCACTGACACCAATGATGAGGCAGTATTCCTCCCACTGACACCAATGATGAGGCACTATTCCTCCCACTGATACCAATGATGGGGCACTATTCCTTCCACTAACACCAATGATGGGGCACTATTCCTCCCACTGACACCAATGATGGGGCACTATTCCTTCCACTAACACCAATGATGGGGCACTATTCCTCCCACTGACACCAATGATGGGACACTATTCCTCCCACTGACACCAATGATGGGGCACTATTCCTTCCACTAACACCAATGATGGGGCACTATTCCTCCCACTGACACCAATGATGGGGCACTATTCCTTCCACTAACACCAATGATGGGGCACTATTCCTCCCCCTGATAGCAATGATGAGGCACTATTCCTCCCCCTGATAGTAATGATGGGGCACTATTCCTCCCCCTGATAGTAATGATGGGGCACTATTCGTCCCACTGACACCAATGATGGGGCACTATTCCTTCCACTGATACCAATGATGGGGCACTATTTCCCCCACTGACACAAACGATGAGGCACTATTACTTCCACTGATACCAATGATGGGGCACTTTTCCTCCAACTGATACCAATGATGGGGCACTATTCCTCCCACTGATACCAATGATGGGGCACTATTTCCCCCACTGACACAAACGATGAGGCACTATTACTTCCACTGATACCAATGATGGGGCACTTTTCCTCCAACTGATACCAATGATGGGGCACTATTACTTCCACTGATACCAATGATGGGGCACTTTTCCTCCAACTGATACCAATGATGGGGCATTATTAATCCCACTGATACCAACGATAGGGCACTATTCCTCTCGATGACACCAATGATGAGGCACCATTCCTCCCACTGACAGCAATGATGGGGCACTATTCGTCCCGCTGATACCAATGATGGGGCACTATTCCTCCCGTTGATACCAATGATGGGGCACTATTCCTCCAGCTGATACCAATGATGGGGCACTATCGCTCCTACTGATACCAATGATGGGGCACTGTTCCTCCTACTGACACCAACAATGGGGTACTGCTCCTCCTCCTACTGACCACAGGCACTAAGTAATTTCTTTTTTTTTACTCCCACTGGAAACTTTTCAGCCCTCCTGAATCCTGAAGGACAGTAAATTGGCCCTTTGTTTAGTAAGTTTAGGAAACCCTGCTTTAGAGGAACCCTTTAATTAGGTTTTGGGTCTCACAGAACACCCGCTAAAGCCATTTCATTCATGGTCAGTGGGAAGCATGGCTCTTACACCAGAACTATGTTGGCACCATCAAATGGGTAGTCAATCGGTGACAGATCAAGGAACCCCAACAACCTCGAAAGGAAACCTGGTTGAGAACGGCTGCTCACAATTTCCACATATATGGCCAGATTTAAAGGGCAATGATGATGATGGGGCCCGGTGATGGGGCACAATTCCTCCTTCTACTGACCACAGGCCACAATCCAGCCCTCCTTAAGTCTGAAGGACAGCAAATTGACTGCTGATTTCCAAACTGATATCTGTGGCCCTTTGCTTGCCTTTATCTGGCCCTTGGGGCGTAATTTTTCCAACTGACACCAATGATGGGGCACTATTCCTCCAACTGACACCAACAACTGACCCTTTTTTTAAAACGTTTGGGAACCCCCATCTTTGAGGAACCCTTGAATTAATTTTTGGGTCTGATAGAACCCCTGCTAAAGCCAATTCATTGGTGGTCATCGAGAAGAATGTGTCTTACGTTAGTTGACCCCAGAACTAGGGTGGCACCATCAAATGATAGGTCACTCACTGACAGCTCAAGGAACCCCAACAACCTCTGGAGGAAACCTGGTTGAGACCGGCTGCTCACAATTGCCACACATATGGCCAGATTAAAAGGGCGATGATGATCATGGGGTCTGGTGATGGGGCACTATTCATCCTTCTACTGACCACAGGCCACAATCCAACCCTCCTGAAGTCTGAAGGACAGCAAATTGACTACTGATTTCCAAACTGATGTCTCCGGCACCTTTGCTTGCCTCCATCTGGCCCTTGAGGCATCATTTTTCCAACTGACACCAATGATGGGGCACTATTCCTCCAACTGACACCAACAACTGACCCTTTGTTTAAAAAGTTTGGGAACCCCTATCTTTGAGGAACCCTTGAAATTATTTTTGGGTCTCATAGAACCCCTGCTAAAGCCAATTCATTGGTGGTCAATGAGAAGAATGTGTCTTACGTTAGTTGACCCCAGAAATAGGGTGGCACCATCAAATGATAGGTCCCTCACTGACAGATCAAGGAACCCCAGCAACCTCTGGAGGAAACCTGGTTGAGAACGGCTGCTCACAATTGCCACACATATGGCCAGATTAAAAGGGCGATGATGATCATGGGGCCTGGTGATGGGGCACTATTCTCCAACTGACACCAACAACTGGCCCTTTGTTTAAAATGTTTGGGAACCCCTATCTTTGAGGAACCCTTGAATTCATTTTTGGGTCTGATAGGACCCCTGCTAAAGCCAATTCATTGGTGGTCAATGAGAAGAATGTGTCTTACGTTAGTTGACCCCAGAACTAGGGTGGCACCATCAAATGATAGGTCACTCACTGACAGCTCAAGGAACCTCAACAACCTCTGGAGGAAACCTGGTTGAGACCGGCTGCTCACAATTGCCACATATATGGCCAGATTAAAAGGGTGATGATGATCATGGGGCCCGGTGATGGGGCACTATTCCTCCTTCTACTGACCACAGGCCACAATCCAGCCCTCCTGAAGTCTAAAGGACAGCAAATTGACTACTGATTTCCAAACTGATGTCTCCGGCCCTTTGCTTGCCTCCATCTGGCCCTTGGGGCGTAATTTTTCCAACTGACACCAATGATGGGGCACTATTCCTCCAACTGACACCAACAACTGACCCTTTGTTTAAAAAGTTTGGGAACCCCTATCTTTAGGAACCCTTGAATACATTTTTGGGTCTCATAGAACCCCTGCTAAAGCCAATTCATTGGTGGTCAATGAGAAGAATGTGTCTTACGTTAGTTGACCCCAGAACTAGGGTGGCACCATCAAATGATAGGTCACTCACTGACAGATCAAGGAACCCCAACAGCCTCTGGAGGAACCCCTGGGCTGATATTGGCTGATTAAGCAAATCGCCACATATATGGGCAGAGTAAAAGGGAAGAGATAAAGTTATGAAAGGTTACTGGGAACCCTTCACCCCCCTCCCCCCGTGTTCTTTCCTATGGAACGCTCACAAGGTGCTTCCACAATTCCCAATACTAAGGATCTATAAAGCGCTTCCTTTTTTTTTGTTACGCGACCATCGCGAATACAAGAAATAAATGGGATCAGAAAAGCGTTGTTCCAGCGGCTCGCTATTTAAAGTGCAGTAAATAAAAGGTGTTTGGCGGAACACACAAGGGAGATAATTTAATTTATGAAGAAACTCGGAGACATATGACTTCCTCCTTCCCTCCGCACGCTTGCTACAGGTTATATTAGGCGCCGTGCTGTTCGTCTGTCAGCACCCTGACTCGCCGCGCGCTCGTTGCTCGGAATAAATAGGAACAGATCTGAATTCCTAATAGCGCATCCTCTGGTGGGAACTTCGGGGGGGGGGGGGAGGGGTAGGACAATATTTGTTCTATGAGGCTGCAGGCGGGAGCGGAGTTAATCAGGGCCCGGTGGGTGCTAATGCGAGTTTATTTGCAAAATGGAAATGCTGATTTAAAACACCCACTCGGCTCGGCAGGAATTAATGCGCGGAAATTTTACCAGACGCTCCCATCGCGGCGGCGTGAATTAACAGACGAACGTCTGCCACAGGTGACTGATCAGGATCTCCGTGCGCTGAACTCTTCGTTAAATGTAAAGGACACAAATGAATGCTGATTTTTTTATTCATTGATGCGTCATTAAATGCAAGCTGTGCAAGTAGCGGAATTTGACTCGGCATCCCTGTGCAGCAGAGCTCTGACTGGGAGATGGAGAAGCAGCACAAGTGCTTACATGCTAATTAGAAACATGCAATCCAAATTTGTAGCATGAAGGACAATGGTAAAACACAACAATGTCTTCATATAAGAGTCCTAAAGTGGTCAGAGACTGCTGCAGACATACTACAGGAGATGGTCAGAGACTGCAGACATACTACAGGAGATGGTCAGAGACTGCAGACATACTACAGTAGATGGTCAGAGACTGCAGACATACTACAGTAGATGGTCAGAGACTGCAGACATACTACTGGAGATGGTCAGAGACTGCAGACATACTACTGGAGATGGTCAGAGACTGCAGACATACTACAGTAGATGGTCAGAGACTGCAGACACACTACAGGAGATGGTCAGAGACTGCAGACACACTACAGGAGATGGTCAGAGACTGCAGACACACTACAGGAGATGGTCAGAGACTGCAGACATACTACAGTAGATGGTCAGAGACTGCAGACATACTACTGGAGATGGTCAGAGACTGCAGACATACTACAGTAGATGGTCAGAGACTGCAGACATACTACTGGAGATGGTCAGAGACTGCAGACATACTACAGGAGATGGTCAGAGACTGCAGACATACTACAGTAGATGTCAGAGACTGCAGACCTGCTACAGTAGATGGTCAGAGACTGCAGACATGCTACAGGAGATGGTCAGAGACTGCAGACATGCTACAGTAGATGGTCAGAGACTGCAGACATGCTACAGGAGATGGTCAGAGACTGCAGACATGCTACAGTAGATGGTCAGAGACTGCAGACATGCTACAGGAGATGGTCAGAGACTGCAGACATGCTACAGTAGATGGTCAGAGACTGCAGACATACTACAGGAGATGGTCAGAGACTGCAGACATGCTACAGTAGATGGTCAGAGACTGCAGACATACTACAGTAGATGGTCAGAGACTGCAGACATACTACAGTAGATGGTCAGAGACTGCAGACATACTACAGGAGATGGTCAGAGACTGCAGACATGCTACAGTAGATGGTCAGAGACTGCAGACACGCTACAGGAGATGACCAGAGACTGCAGACAAACTACAGGAGATGGTCAGAGACTGCAGACACGCTACAGGAGATGACCAGAGACTGCAGACATACTACTGGAGATGGTCAGAGACGGCAGACATACTACTGGAGATGGTCAGAGACGGCAGACATAGTATAGGAGATGGTCAGAGACTGCAGAAATGGTGCAGGAGACGGTCAGAGACTCCAGACATACTACTGGAGATGGTCAGAGACTCCAGACATACTACTGGAGATGGTCAGAGACTGCAGACATAATACAGGAGACGGTCAGAGACTTCAGACATTTTCCCAACGTCATTGATATATTGATACCTCTGAATATTTGAAGATCTTTCCCTAACCCCCCTCCCCTCCCCCCATACAGTCACATGTGCTTTCTCGTACAATTCGCCGTGCGCCATTTGTCTAACGCTCTGACACAATGTAACGTTTTGCGGCGATCCCTCATACAGGGGAGGACACATCTGATCCTCAGTTCTCAGGCAGCTGCCTGGCTTCTCATTTAAAAAAAAAAAAAAAAAAAAAAAAAGAATTGAGTTACATTTTCCCAACAACTGCACCCGATCTGCGCCTGGAATGCGGTGACATCTCTGGGGGGGGGGGGGGGGGGGTTTATATAAGGTGGAGGGGGATTGGATGCCGAGCAGGTGCTGGCTGTGGGGGTCCCAGCTGACCCTCGGTCCCGGATATCTGATACACAATGGGCAGAGCTCTGTGTGTGCGGGTCACCGACCAACTGATACAAAGTGACAGATAGAAGGACACAGTAGCCGGAGTGTAACCTCCTCCGCATTCCTGAGGGGGGCAGCTGAGGGTGGGGGGGCTGGGAACTTCCAAAGCTCTATGGAGGAATAATCCTCTTATTTTTAGGATTTGTGATGGAAGGAGACATGTGAATACCTGCTGGGGCAGCACGGCAGCACGGCGGCTTAGTGGTTAGTACATCTGTCTTGCAGCACCGGGGTCCTGGGTTCAAGGACAATATCTGCATGCAATTTGCATGTTCTCCCTGTGATTGTGTAGTTTTTTTTCCTGCACTCCAAGGACATGCTGAGAGTTTTCATTGACTAGTATGATATTTTACAGAGTGCGCCCAAGATGGCTTATATATAAATACAGCGGGAAAATAATGATTTGTTCCCCTGCAGATTTTGTAAGTTTGACCCCTTACAAAGAAATGAAGGGTCTATCATTTTTATCATAGGTGTATTTTAAATCAACGAGACAGAATATCATCCAAAAATCCAGCAAAAACACACAACACAAATGTTATAAATTGAGTTGCAGTTCAGTGAGTAAAATAAGTATTTGGTCCCCAAGCAAAGCATGACTCAGTACTCGATGGAGAAACCCTTGTTGACAACCACAGAGGTCAGACGTTTCTTGTAGTCGGTGACCAGGTTTGCAGACATCTCAGGAGGGATTTTGGTCCGCTCTTCTTTACAGATCTTCTCTAAATCCTTAGGGCAGCCTTTCTCAACCTTTTGAAGACAGAGGAACCCTTGAAATAACTTTCTGATCTTAGAGAACCCCTGATAAAAATTACTATATCCAAAAATCATTAAACACTAGTGTGATGGTCAGTCGGAAGAATGCTCCTTACACTTGTGGGCATTGGGATGAATTAGCACTTTACACATAGCTAAAAAGATCAATGGTGTCAGAGGGAATTTGTCCGAGAGTCAGAAATCGCTCAATGCTCAAGGAACCTCTGGAGGAACCCTGGTTGAGAAACCCTGCCTTAAGGTTTCTTGGCAACTCGAAGTTTCAGCTCCCTCCATAAATTTTTTGTAGGATTAAGGTCTGGAGACTGACTTGGCCACACCGTGACCTTAATGTGCTTATTTTTGAGACACTCCTTTGTTGCCTTGCTGGTATGTTTTGGGTCATTGCCGTGCTGGAAGCTTCTGGATCTTCAATGTTCTGGCTGAGGGAATAAGGTTCTCATTCAAGATTTTACAATGCCTGGCCCCGTCCATTGGCCCCTCAATGCGGCAAAGTTGGCCTGTGCCTTTTGCATAGAAACGGCTCCAAAGCATCATGTTCCCACCTCCGTGCTTGACTGTAGAGATGGTGTTCTTATGTCAAAGTCAGCATTTTTCATCCTCTAAACAGGGCGAGTTGAGTTAATGCCAAAGAGCTCAATTTTGGTCTCATCTGACCACAGCACCTTCCCCCAATCCTTCTCTGAATCATTTCGAAGGTTCATTGGCAAACTTCAGATGGGCCTGTACATGTGTCTTCTCGAGAAGGGGGACCTTGGGGGCAAGTAAATGTAATCTACCTTTCCATCTATAAGCAGCATAAGGATTACAAATAGTCAGTGTTGACCAAGCGTTGACCAAGTGTTGACCAAGTTGACCAAGTGTTGGGCCTGTACATGTGTCTTCTTGAGAAGGGGGACCTTGCAGGCAAGTAAATGTAATCTACCTTTCCATCTATAAGCAGCATAAGGATTACAAATAGTCAGTGTTGACCAAGTTGACCAAGTGTTGACCAAGTGTTGACCAAGTGTTGACCAAGTGTTGACCAAGTGTTGGGCCTGTACATGTGTCTTCTTGAGAAGGGGGACCTTGCAGGCAAGTAAATGTAATCTACCTTTCCATCTATAAGCAGCATAAGGATTACAAATAGTCAGTGTTGACCAAGTTGACCAAGTGTTGACCAAGTGTTGACCAAGTTGACCAAGTGTTGACCAAGTGTTGACCAAGTGTTGACCAAGTGTTGACCAAGTGTTGACCAAGTGTTGACCAAGTGTTGACCAAGTGTTGACCAAGTGTTGGGCCTGTACATGTGTCTTCTTGAGAAGGGGGACCTTGCAGGCAAGTAAATGTAATCTACCTTTCCATCTATAAGCAGCATAAGGATTACAAATAGTCAGTGTTGACCAAGTTGACCAAGTGTTGACCAAGTTGACCAAGTGTTGACCAAGTGTTGACCAAGTGTTGATCAAGTTGACCAAGTGTTGACCAAGTGTTGATCAAGTTGACCAAGTGTTGATCAAGTTGACCAAGTGTTGATCAAGTTGACCAAGTGTTGACCAATGTGCTGTCTATCGGGTTGGCTGGATGCATATGAAGTAAATGAGCTGACAAGACGGGTCTGGCAACTCTGCTGCTGATTGCAATGCAGTAGCTCACGTTGTCAGCATGATACAGGAAGTGATGTCACTGTAAAAATCTCCAGAAAAGAAACTTTGTAACAGATTGTAAAAAAATAAATAAAAAAAAGACGGATGTGTCACTCACAGCCAGACACATTGAGACAAACAAAGAGATGAGGAAAGTGGAACGACATTCGACTCTCGTCCTTCGATGAACGATGGAACCCGATTGTCTGCTCAGAACACCAGATCCCCGTTTCATTGTTCAGGTTTTCATAAATCCGCCTCAAACTGTCACTATTATTAGCAGCATCCCCCGAACGCACCGTGACTCACATACTATAACAAAGTCGGTGGCGCCAAGGTCTGTTCTCACTTATGAACTTGTTCTAATGAAGATTCTACTTGTATGATGGGTGGTGTGTGGGGGAGGGGGGTGACAGGTATTCTCTATTCAGGGTCAGTGTCTCCCCTGCACTTGGATCAGTCAGCAGAGGAGGACTGAAGTACATCCAAACCCCATCCATCGAGGTGACGTATTGATTGGTTTGCTAGTTTTCACTTTTCTTATAGTCTTTTTGAATCTCAGTGCAACATTGTACCCATAGGGTATTTTTATTATTTTTTTCACACAAATAGAGCTTTTCTTTTCATGGTATTTAATAACCACTGAGGTTTTTTTTTTTGTTCAACAAAAAAAAAAACCCACATTTTTCTGTTTCTGTTATTTTGCAAATAACTAACTTTTCTCCTTCACTGATGGATGCTGATAGGCTGCACTGATGGACGCTGATAGGCTGCACTGATGGGCGCTGATAGGCTGCACTGATGGGCGCTGATAGGCTGCACTGATGGGCGCTGATGAGCACTAATAGGCTGCACTGATGGGTGCTGATAGGCTGCACTGATGGGTGCGGGTGAGGTTGCACTGATGGGCGCAGATGAGGCTGCACTGATGGGCACTGAAAGACTGCACTGATTAGGCTGCACAGATGGGCACTGAAAGGCTGCACTAATAGCCTACACTGATGGGCGCTAATGAGGCTGCACTGATGAGGTTGCACTGATGGGCGCAGATGAGGCTGCACTGATGGGCACTGAAAGGCTGTACTGATAGCCTGCACTGATGGGCGCAGATGAGGCTGCACTGATGGGCGCAGATGAGGCTGCACTGATGGGCGCAGATGAGGCAGCACTGATGGGCGCAGATGAGGCAGCACTGATGGGCGCAGATGAGGCAGCACTGATAGCCTGCACTGATGGGCGCTGATGAGGCTGCACTGATGGGCTGCACTGATGGGCACTGAAAGACTGCACTGATGGGCGTTGATGAGGCTACACTGATGGGTGCTGATGAGGCTGCACTGATGGGCTGCACTGATGGGCACTGAAAGGCTGCACTGATAGGCTGGACTGATGGGCACTGAAAGGCTGCACTGATGGGTGCTGATAGGCTGAACTGATGGGTGCTGATAGGCTGAACTGATGGGTGCTGATAGGCTGCACTAATGAGTGCTGATGGGAGCTGATAGGCTGCACTGGTGAGGGCTGATGGGAGCTGATAGGCTGCACTGAAGGGCTGATGGGAGCTGATAGGCTGCACTGAAGGGCGCTGATGGGAGCTGATAGGCTGCACTGAAGGGCGCTGATGGGAGCTGATAGGCTGCACTGAAGGGCGCTGATAGGCTGCACTGAAAGGCACGGTATCTGCATCCAATCTCTGCACTCATTACACGGATAGCGGACTTTTTGTCAAACCGCACTTACACTTTAACTTGGCGGCCAATTAAAAGTTAACGCTGACTATCGATCCGCAAACTCGCAGCCTCAGGGCTCAGCAGGACTTGAAATCATCATTCGCTTCCCGTCCTCTGTGACTCTGCAAGGCTTCCGAGATGTAACCAAAAGTCTGGGTCTAGTCACTGCCTAGCCACGCAGACATGCCATCCACCGCATTTTACCATAAACAGTGTACGCCGTTGGTCAACGCTTGCTGAATTTCTCTCTTAAGGTGCCGTTATCTGTAAACACTCCATAAAAATTCATGGGAGCACCTCCGAGTCTGCGGCGGGCGAGAACAGAATTCACAGGAGACTACAAGAGGTTATTAGGAATAAAAAATAAAAAAAAACGAGAAGGTAGTTGGCGCGTGGACTGTGTGTATGTGCGCGGAGGAGCCGCGCCGGGGGGGGGGGGGGGGGTGCAGAACAACGATTCAACTTCTTGCCCAGCAGGGGGGAGGGGGGGGCAGGATGGATGCGCTCAGCTTTCATCTCCTTTTCTGATCTGTTGGAGGCGCACTCCCTTGTATTTACATTGAGGTCGGCGTTACACGGCGCGCGCAGACGGGGGTCGTTCGTCTCCCCTGAGCCGCGCGTCCATATAAGGAATACGCCGACACGTTGTGTATATAAGAAAGTGCGTCTGTGTGTACAACTGTCTGCCATTGACCGAAAACTCATCCCGAGTCCTCAGAGTGACCCCGAGACGTTTAACCGCCTCCAACCGATCATCTCCAACCGCCAAGAACCCGCGCTGAGGCCACTTGACGCTGTTTGGAGAATATATAAACTCTGGGGGGGGGGGGGGGGCAAGTTCAAGAATTAGGGGACTAATGACTTATTACAACACAGCAACTTAACAGGCTGCTGTAGGCAAAAGATAAAATAAAACTAAAATAGTAATAAAAAATAAATAAAAATAAACTAAAATAATAATAATAATAATAATAATAATAGAAAATAAATAAAAGTAAAATAATAATTATTATTGTTGTAATAAATTTTTAAAAAAAATGTTAATGTACTGTTTTGTTAAAAAAAAAAAAACTTTAAAAAAACTCTTTATAAAAAAAAAAAAAAAAAAATATTATAATAATAAAACAAAGTACAAAAAAACTGTAAATAACATCAATGTGAATGTACAATGTATATGTAAAGAGATGTGTAAATTGACGGCACTATATAAGTACCTTAAATAATAATAATAATAATAATAATAATAATAAATAATAATAGTAATAAAAATGTAAATAAATAAGATGAATTATATAAATAATAATAACAAATAATAATAATAATAATAACAGTAATAAAAAAGGTTTTAAATAATAAATACTACTAATACCACTACTACTACTAATAATAATAATATCAATAAAAATACTAAAATAATAGTAAAATAATAATTAAAAAAGAAAAATAATAATGATAAAAAAATAATAGTAATAATAAATGAATGAGGTGCCCTTGGTGGCCATTGGGCATAATAGTATAATGCGTGCCATGTCCTGGGAATACATAGAAAAGTGCCGCTAAAGTCCATTATTCTTCAGCAATTTCAATAGTAATAATAAAATAAAAATAATAATAATAAAAAAAATTATGCATCTGTTAACAGCAATTTATAGGAAAAAAAATAATAATAATAATTCATCCCCCGAAACTGACTGTGCATTCATTGTGTGTAAATGATGGCAAACTCGAATGTTACTCTCCAGGCCAAATGTTATTCCTTTATACAGAATAGAGTGAATTAGGAAAATAGCACAATTTGGCCACTAGATGGAGTAGATGATTACAGACAAAAAATACTATTTGGCTATGATGGTCAGCTCTATCTAGGGGTCATAATGTGGTATTTTCCTGATTCACTCAGTTCTGTATGAAGGAATAACACTAGATGTAGATAGAAAATAGTCGAGCAACATTCGATTTTGCCCCCGTTCACACAAGAATGGATGTACAGGAGGAAAAACTCTTTTTTTTTCTAAATACACCCCAACAGAATTTGTTTTTTTGCATCCCCCTATGTAAAATTACCTATTGATCCTGCCTAAAGGTCTGTTATTTCTCTGCTTCCTGTAATGGGCCAGGCTGTCCAGCAAAAGTGACTCTAAATGGTCAGAGCAGCAAAGGATATGCAAATGTCCTGTTAAGGAACGTGCTGATAGTAGGAGAGAGCAGAGTGATAGGGAGAGGAGCTCATCAGTCTTCTGCTTTCACGGTCCAATCACTGGCTGGGGGAGGGACATTGCAACCTAGAAAAAACAGGTCTTCTGCCCTGCCAGACGTGGCTGTGCTGTGTAAATCTCAGGAATGAATGGACGAAAAAATTGGGTCTCCTGCACTGCAAGACGGGGCTGTGTTGTGTAAATGTCAGGAATGAATGGAGGAAAAAATGAGGTCTCCAGCACTGCCAGACGGGGCTGTGCTGTATGACAGAGCTGTGTAAACCTCAGGACTGGATGGACAGCAAAATCAGGTATCTCTGCCCTGACAGATAGGGCTGTGCTGTATGACAGAGCTGTGTAAATCCCAGGACTGGATGGCCCCCTCCATGGCCAACGTACGCTCCATGGACTGGCCATGTTGAGGATGAACATGTTGAGGATGTCTTCTGTGACAGGTCCGACCCACTTTAGCCGCCATGACTGATCGGGACCGCGGCGTCACATGACATAAATCCGCTAAGTCAGGGGAGAAGAAAACAAGAAGTCAGAATATACTGCGGGGATCAGCTGCTCCGGTAAGCAGAAGAGATCGGAGATAAATTCCCCCAAATTTGACACGTAGCGGCGGATTGGACGGAATTCAGGAGGGAGCCACAGATCAGCGAGAAATAGACATCGGGAAGTAGGTTAAACCTCCGCGCCGAAAAATACGGCCTGAAAAAAGGGAATTTAAGATCGTAAGAAGGGAGGACGATCGACCCCCGCTGGCGCAGAGCCTGAAACCAAGACCCCGGAGGTCAGCGCCAGCGGCGATTAAAGAGCACCTGTCATTGGGCTTCATCAAAATAACATTGACCATAAAATATAGAATATAATAATAATAATAAATAATATAATAATAATAATATTATATTTTATAATATAAATAATTATTATTATTATATTATATATTATTATATTAGACATGCCTCCCAACATTTTGAGATGGGCATGAGGGACACCTACTAACAAATGTATGTAGACATAGGACACGCCCCCTTCCGCACCCCCTTAAAGGAGAATTAACCAAAAAAAAAAAAAAAAGGTTAATTAAATCCACAAGGGACTTTTTTTTTTTAACCACTGCTATTCCTTTATATTGGCTTTTAAAATGTACAAATGCAGCAATTTAGAAATTGGATGAAAGATTTAGCATTGGGGAAACACCTTTTGAAAGATAAAAAGTGCATTTTATATACAACTATATGGATCAAACATAAATGAGGGACAAATGAGGAGGAAATAGGGACAGAGGGACACTGCTCCAAATCAGGGACAGTTGGGAGCTATGTATTAGATTATACTATAGATGATTTTAATTATTACCGTATTTATCGCGTATAACACGTACAGGTGTATAACAAGCACATTCATTTTAAGAGGGAAGTTTCAGGAAAAAACGTAAATTTTAAATAAGGCAGCTAAAATCGAAATATCGGCGTATAACACGCACGCGCTATTTGCACCCGATTTTCATGGTGAAAAGGTGAGTGTTATACGCCAATAAATACAGTATATTCTATATTTTATGGTATTTTTTGGCTTCACCAAAATAATAATAATAATATATCATATATAATAAAATAATATATATATATATATATATATATATATATATATATATATATATATATATATACACACATATACACACACACACACACACACACATATATATATATATAGTGACATTGGGGTGTTTAGCTCAATTGGTAGATGCATTTTTTAGTTCACATCAGGCAGGCGTTTATGGTTAAGGGCCTGGTAGCCCATGTTTATTATAAGAAAACAAAATATTAGTCCATCCAGAAATCCCACACAGGGGTCCAAGCTTACATTAAATACACAAAAAATCCAAATGAAAATGCTAGCCCACCTGGCTACTCTTCAGCAGTAGTGCTGCTATAGGTACTTGCTCCGTCCACCAAACTGCTTGGACGCACACAGTCTTAGGCTCCTTGGACGCACACAGCTTCAACCCTTCAACACACACAGCTTTGGGCTCTTTGGACATGCACACAGCTTCAAGCTACTCTACTCTACTCTACTCTACTCTACTCTCTACTCTACTCTCTACTCTACTCTCTACTCTACTCTCTACTCTACTCTCCTCTCTACTCTACTCTCTACTCTACTCTCTACTCTACTCTCTACTCTACTCTACTCTCTACTCTACTCTCTACTCTACTCTCTACTCTACTCTACTCTACTCTACTCTACTCTACTCTACTCTACTCCACTCCACCATCCCTCACACACACACTCTACTCCCAACAGCCCCTTCATTATATGGGCTGTGTGCAGCTGGGCACACACCCTGCTCGTTATCACCAAGACCTGGACACAGGGTTGGAGATCCCTCTTTCCTCCAATTTAAGGCCAGGTTCACACTGCTGCGAACGGGAGATCCGGACGTAATTCGCACCGCACTGCAGTGCAAATCACGTCGGATCTCCGTAGCGATGCGAGTTCAGCCATACAGATAGTACGGCTGAATTCGCATCGCTCCCGCAGCAAACTCGCACGGGACCCTTTTTTTGGTCCGCAGCAGAATCGGATCGCATGGGCGTTCACACCATGCGATCCGATTCCTGTGCGAGTCGGCAGATCGCACTGCGATATGCGATCGGATCTGGGGGTGTCATTAACATATCATTGACACTCCCAGCCGTTCGTATAGGGCAGTGTGAACTGCCGGCGGGAGTAATGCGATGCGGGAAAACGCCGCGGATTCGCGGCGTTCCCGCATCGCAGCAGTGTGAACCTGGCCTCACAGGGACAGAGCCTCGCTCTGTCACAATATATATATATAGATATATATATATATATATATATATATATATATACATACATACATACATACATATATATATATATATATATATATATATATATATATATATATATATATATATATATTTATTGTTGCATCAATTGATCGTGCTATAAAAGTACCTCTGATAATAATAATAATAAAAATAAAAATAATTGGTCCCCTCGGCTGAAATCAGCTAATTTTTTTTTTTTTTTGTGGGGGGAGGGGGGGTGTCTCGTTCTGTTATGAAAGCATTAAGTCTCCTCTAGTTTCAAATGAACTTCTGACCAACACAGAAGCTTCAAGATGAAAGTAAGTGCCTGTGGTCACTTTGGGGGGAGGGGAGACACCAATGAAGGAAGCGTGGGACGCGTCTTTTGGACAAGCGAGCAACACTGCACCACAGAGACTTCGTTATTCGGCCCGCAAGCTCCCACAGCGCCGTCCAATCACAGCAACTATTATTTTACAATATCCTTCATACTGTAAACTCTTGTCTGCCTCTGATTGGCTGATCCCCCACCATGTGGCCTCGATTGATACAATGTTGCTTTTATACTTTGTTGCCTTTCTATACTTCCTTTCTGTATGTTTCTTCTCTGATTTGCTCCTTTTACATACCTCCCAACCGTCCCGGATTTTGAGGGACTGTCCCTGATTTGGAAGAAAGTCCCTCTGTCCCTCTTTCCTCCTCATTTGTCCCTCATTTTGGTCTGATCTATATAGTTGTATATAAAATGCACTACTTATCTTTCAAAAAGTGCTTCTCGGTGCTAAACCTTTCATCCAGTTTCTAAATTGCTGCATTTGTAGATCTCATAAGCCAATATAAAGGAATAGTTGTGGTAAACAAAAGCACTGGTGGGGTTACCTAATAATTCTCCTTTAATGGGGGGAGTAACAGGGGGTGTGTCCTATGGCTAAGGTTGAACTAGATGGACTTGTGTCTTTTTTCAACCTGACTAACTATGTAACTATACCTTTGATAATAGGTGTCCCTCGTTCCCATCTCAGAAAGTTGGGAGGTGTCCCTTTTATTTCTTCCTGTTACATTTTTTCAATAAAGTTGCGGTTTGTTCCGCCTCCGAGGAGCGTTGCGAGAAGAGGAAATGAATTAAATTTCTTGGAGGTCCAGTCAGTAAAATGTTTTTCCAGCCGAGGTCCGAATCATGCGTATGATCCTTCACATCAATCCAATGGACAAAAGAAATGAGAATATTCTAGTCAATGGAAGGAATGAATGCCCAAATGCTTGACGCACCTAAACTCGTCTGAACGTATCTAAACGCGGCTCTGCGCACATTTTGTAAGCTTTTTTTTCCCCACCAGCAGCAAAGGAATCCGGGGGGGGGGGGGGGGAGAAAAACCATCCTGTGTGCATGAAGACCAACAGCTCAGTCCTGGCGAATCTGATGACGTCATTATTTCCAGCCTCACATTCGCTCCCCTATTTGCCAGTTCAGATCCGCCGCCGCTCACGTCCGAACTGCATTCATCAACTCCAATCTAGACGTGTGCCCATTTCCAGCAGATATCCGTCCAATGGGAACAAGATCGGAGGATTTGCCGCACAATTGCCCGTTGTTTCGCCAATCCGCCGTCCTCTCCAGTGGTGTCGGCGTTCTCCGTTCCCAGCCAGACGATCGCTCTGATTTATTCCCCGGACACTCGCTGTGCAATCAGCAATTTAGGAAATAATGGCAACGCAGATAAAAAAATAAAATCGCAGGGATACCGGGAATAAAGCGCTCCCGCCGATGATAACAAAGCGTAATGTACGGAGCCTTAAGGAGCTGCAAAAAACCCTCATAAAGATGCGTCCCGATAACGCACAGCGGATCGTTCCTCTTCAGCTTCCTCCGCTGTGCATTTCTGGTCCGGCGCTTTCCGAGGCGCCAAGAAACCGTAAACAGGAGCTGCGCCAAAACTTCCCAACAAAAACTCAACTATATCAATGGCGGGAGAACCCAAACACCCGGGAGGATCGGCCGCACATCCGCCGGAGGTTCTACGGCCAAGACTGGCAAACGCAAAACTCAGAACATGATGGCGGGAAGTAGAGGAGTGCGGCGAATGTGCGACTATCCGCCGGTGGAGGGAAATCTTCAATATTTCCAATAAATTGTATATAAATATAAATATCTATGTATCTATATATAAATATTTATATTTATATACAATTTATTGGAAATAATCAAGATTTCACTCCCCCTGCGGATAGTCGCACATTCGCCGCACTCCTCTACTTCCCGCCAATATATATAAATATATATATTATTTATTTTTTACTTTCTTGCTATCACAGGGGGGCTAACAAGGTGAGATGTTCTCTCTATGGAGACATCAGGGGTCTAATGTCTCTTCTGCCCTCCACTGTAGCTAATCAAACACAGATCTTGCTTGATTAACGGCTTCCCTGGTTATAGCATAGCTCCCAACTGTCCCCCATTTCGAGGGATCTGTCCCTGATTTGGAGCAATGTCCCTCTGTCCCTCTTTCCCCCTCATTTGTCCCTCATTTTGGTCTGATCTCTATAGTTGTATATAAAATGCACTTTTTATCCATCAGGTGTTTTCCAGCGCTAAACCTTTCACCTGATTTATAAATTGTTGCATTTGTACATTCCAAAAGCCAATATAAAGGAATAGTGGTGTTAAAAAAAAGAACTTGTGGGTTTAACCAATCTTGTTTTTTTTTTGTACAATTCTCCTTTAAGGGGGCTTGGCAAGGGGTGTGTCCTATGCCTGCATGCTTTTGCTGATAGGTGTCCCTCATTCCCATCTCAAAAAGTTGGGAGGTATGTTATAGCAGTGGGTAGTGCAGTCTGATCATTGGGGGAGGGGGGACTGAGGAAATGCCTCCTCCTCCTTCTACAAAGTTACAATGTACAGTCTGATCACTGGGGGAGGGGAGACTGAGGAAATGCTCCTCCTTCTACAAAGTTACAATGTGCAGTCTGATCACTGGGGGAGGGGAGACTGAGGAAATGCCTCCTCCTCCTTCTACAAAGTTACAATGTACAGTCTGATCACTGGGGGAGGGGAGACTGAGGAAATGCCTCCTCCTCCTTCTACAAAGTTACAATGTACAGTCTGATCCCCGGGGGAGGGGAGACTGAGGAAATGCCTCCTCCTCCTTCTACAAAGTTACAATGTACAGTCTAATCACTGGGGGGAGGGGAGACTGAGGAAATGCTCCTCCTTCTTCTACAAAGTTACAATGTACAGTCTGATCACTGGGGGAGGGGAGACTGAGGAAATGCTTCCTCCTCCTTCTACAAAGTTACAATGTACAGTCTAATCACTGGGGGGGGGAGGGGAGACTGAGGAAATGCCTCCTCCCCCTTCTACAAGTTACAATGTACAGTCTGATCACTGGGGGAGGGGCGACTGAGGAAATGCTCCCTCCTCCTTCTACAAAGTTACAATGTACAGTCTAATCACTGGGGGGAGGGGAGACTGAGGAAATGCTTCCTCCTCCTACAAAGTTACAATGTACAGTCTGATCACTGGGGGGAGGGGAGACTGAGGAAATGCCTCCTCCTCCTTCTACAAAGTTACAATGTACAGTCTGATCACTGGGGGGAGGGGAGACTGAGGAAATGCTTCCTCCTCCTACAAAGTTACAATGTACAGTCTGATCACTGGGGGAGGGGAGACTGAGGAAATGCTTCCTCCTCCTACAAAGTTACAATGTACAGTCTGATCACTGGGGGGAGGGGAGACTGAGGAAATGCCTCCTCCTCCTTCTACAAAGTTACAATGTACAGTCTGATCCCTGGGGGAGTGGAGATTGAGGAAACGCTTTCTCCTGCCTGCTAAAAAGTAACAATATTTACTTTTTTCCACAATGTCACAATGAACAGTCTGCAAGATCACTGGGGGAGGGTAGGCTGATGACATCATAGTAGCCTAGGCACTGTCACTGGACTTTTTTTTCCTGAGCGCCATCTCTTGGCAGGAAGATCGCAGAGCGCAGCAGAATATCCCCCCCCCCCCCTCCCCCAATAATAACAGCTCCGCTTGTGAAGTTTCTGCCAGGCTCATCTCCATCCATCGCTGTGAATGGCGTCGTTGGCATTTTTTTATTATTATTTTTAAATCAAAGCCGACTTGTCCTTCAAGGCTTCCAGAAGAAAGGTAAACATGCGATGGGGGGGGGGGGGGGGGGATTAGCAGACAATGCATTCTTACGCTCATTAATGCAATCACATCAGCTCTGACAATGGGGTATTTATCACCGTGCCATAGGAGAACGCTTCCCGCTCGCTGATGTGCATCTGCCTAATGATTGGCCGGACGGCCTAATGAGCAGCGTCTGTCCTCCGCCTGGTGACGCCTCAGTGCCTGAAAACGCCTTCGCTCTTTGGGGGAAGAAGAGATCATCTGTCCCTATTAGCTACAGGCGGGTGGAGGGGGGCCGGTCATGTGACCGCAGTCAGGTGCGCCGCCGCTTGGGAGAATTTCATCTATTATTGTAAAAAAAAACAAAAAAAAAACAAGGAGATTATATTTTAAGGGGGGAGGGGCTGCTAATACTGCAACATTCGACCAATCAACACTGCTACTATTTACAGCTGTATAAAAAGTTTGCCCCCCCCCTTTGGAGAATTGGTAATATACAGTGTGGACCATTTTTAACCACTTCAATACCGGGGGGCGCTGTCACCCCCTTCCTGCCCAGGCCAATGTTCAGCTTTCAGTGCTGTCGCACTTTGAATGACAATTGCGCGGTCATACTACACTGTACACATATGAGATTTTTAGCATGTTTTCACACAAATAGAGCTTCTTTTGGTGGTATTTAATCACCACTGGGGTTTTTATTTATTTTTGCTAAATAAACGCAAAAAGATACAAAATTTGGGGAAAAAAACAAAAACTTTTTCAATTTGTTTGTTATAACATTTGGCAAACAGGTAATTTTTCTCCTTCACTGATGGGCACTGATAGGCTGCGCTGATGGGCGCTGATACGCTGCACTGATGGGCACTGATGAGGCAGCACTGATGGGCACTGATAGGCTGCACTGATGGGCACTGATAGGCTGCACTGATGGGTGCTGATGGGCACTGATAGGCTGCGCTGATGGGCACAGATAGGCTGCACTGATGGGCGCTGATAGGCTGCACTGATGGGCGCTGATAGGCTGCACTGATGGGCACTGATGAGGCAGCACTGATGGGTGCTGATGGGCACTGATAGGCTGCGCTGATGGGTGCAGATAGGCTGCACTGATGGGTGCTGATAGGCTGCAGTGATGGGCACTGATGAGGTAGCACTGATGGGCACTGATAGGCTGCACTGATGGGCACTGATGAGGCAGCACTGATGGGCAGTGATGAGGCAGCACTGATGGGCAGTGATGAGGCTTCACTTATAAGCAGTGATGAGGTGGCACTGATAGGCTGCACTGATGAGGCTGCACTGATGGTACACTGTTGAGGCTTCCCTGATAAGCAGTGATGAGGTGGCACTGATGGGCACTGGTAAAGCGGCACTAATGGACACTGATAGGCTGCACTGATGAGGCTGCAGCACTGATAGGCTGCACTGATGATGCTGCAGCATTGATGGGCACTGATAGGCTGCACTGATGAGCTGCACTGATGAGCACTGATGGGCTGCACTGATGGGCATTGATGGGCAATGATAGGCTGCACTGATGGGCACTGATAAGCTGCACTGATGGGCACTGATAGGCAGCACTGATGGGTGACACTGATGAGGAGGCATTGATAGGCAGCACTGCAGGGCACTAATTGGCAGCAGTAATGGGCACTGATTGGCAGCAGTAATGGGCACTGATTGGCAGCAGTAATGGGCACTGTTGGGACTGCACTGATAATCAGGACATTGATTATCAGTGTAGATGTCCCTTGCACACAAGCCAGTAATTGTGAGGAAAGGAATGCCGATAACCGACTTGTGTTTACATGGTGATCAGCTGTGATTGGACACAGCTGATCACATGGTAAGGGGCCGCTGTGATTGGCCTTTTACCCCGATCTGTGATCAGCGATCACAGAGCGTGCCGCAGCTCTGTCAGCTCTCAGGGGAGACTGAGGAAATGCCTCCTCCTGCCCGCAGCAGACTGATGACATCATCTCAGCCTAGGCAAAGTCGCTGGCTAGAACTTGAAAGGTGTATCTATCTGGGATGCAAACAAATGCTTCTCCTTTCACTGTCCAATCACAGGCAGAAGGAGGGACAAGACCTGTAAGTATTACTGAATGGCAAATTCAAGTCTCCTGCCCTACAAGACAGTGATGTGCTGTGCAGCAGAGCTACGTAAATCTCAGGACTGGATGGATAATCTCTGTATTGGGCGGATTAGTTCTCACTTCGTTCTGCCATCGAGGTGAAATCTCCTCTGGGGGGAGGGGCAGACATCATTACCAGGCTGACGACATTTCCAAACCTTCCCCACTCTAAAGCAGAAGCTCTGTGGGCAGAATGCCCCTTTAGGATCCCAGCAGCCTATGGATGGAAGGCTCAGTGGTAGGTAAATGGGCGCAGTAGGTGTACGAATCCATATGGCGGGCGCGGTGCGGGCCACAGGATGTTTATTGTCAAACAGTTCAGGCTCTGAATCTCCCATCATCTGAAAATCGATATCCTGCTCAGAACACGAGGCGGAGTGTCACAATTACCAGGGATGGTGTAATCTCTTGCTACCATTAAAATTCTTATTGTGAAAAGGCCACGAGCGACCTACATAACCGCCAACTGACTTCCCAAGGCTGCGCAGCCCTCAGATTTCGCTTAAAGGGGACCTCCGCCCTGATTTCAGAATTACCATGATGTAGGGGGAGGGGGTTCCTTTCTTGGATAGTCTTATTGCAGCGGGAACAAGGAGTCGATTGAAGTATCGTAAAGCCGAAACACAAGAACGATATACATATCGCAGCTTCCTAGTCATTGGATGTGGTGACGGGATTGGGTTTTAGAATTTTTTTCCCCTTTATTCTCTAACCTGATGATCCTGCCAATAAGACTTCCTGTCTTAGAGTGACAGCACTCACCGACTGCACTGTATGGAGGAAATGCGTTCTCACCCTGGGACAGGACTACAGTCTGTAGTCCAGTGTTTCTCATTTGGGGTTGCAAGCACAGGACCAGTACCGTGAGTTGCTACGGCGCGCGGACTATACTCCATGCACCAGGATGTGGCCGCCTGTTCCATAACAAATATTGATACTCTTGGACCAGGATGCATGGTGCCACCTATTCCTGTGGTGTTGGTGGGCAGCTCTGCAGCACCATGGTACTGCATAACACCAATCCAGGGCAGGTGGCATGCAGGGCCATCTCTAGTGTTCAGGAGAGAATGGATGTCCACCTTCTCCAGACCACCTCCATATCCTGTTTGAGGTGGTGAGGTAGTGTTGGGGGTAGGCTAATGGTGGAGTCCATGGTAGGGCAGTGGTGGTGGTAGGGTAGTGGTGGTGTCGGTGGTAGGACAGTGGTGGTAGTGTGGTAGTGGTGGTAGCGTTGGTGGGGCAGTGGTGATGTTGGGGATAAGCCTGGGGTGATGGTAGGGTAGTGGTTGTGTCAGTGGTAATGTAGTGGTGGTGTCTGTCATTGGTCAGTGGTGATGATAGGGTAGTGGTGGTATTGCTGGTGGGGCAGCGGTGATGATAGGTCAGTGGTGGTTTCAGTGGTAGGGCAGTGGTGGTGGTAGGATAGTGGTCGTGTCTGTGGTTGGGCAGTGGTCATGGTAGGGTAGTGGTGGTAGCGTTGGTAGGGCAGTGGTGGTGGTAGGACAGTGGTGTTGTCGGTGATAGGGCAGTGGTGTTGGTAGGGTAGTGGTGATGTCTGTGATAGGGCAGTGGTGATGGAAGGGTAGTGGTGGTAGCGCTGGTGGGGTGGTGGTGGTGGTAAGACAGTGGTGGTGTCAGTGGTTGGGCAGTGGTGGTGGTAGGGTAGTGGTGGTGTCTGTGATAGGGCAATGCTGATGGTAGGGTACTGGTGGTAGTGCTGGTGGGACAGTGGTGGCGGTAGGACAGTGGTGGGGTTAGTGGTAGGGCAATGGTGATGGTAGGGTAGTGGTGGTAGTGCTGGTGGGGCAGTGGTGGTGTCGGTGGTAGGGCAGTGGTCCTGCTAAGGTAGTGGTGGTGTCAGTGGTAGGGCAGTGGTGATGGTAGGGTAATGGTGATCTGGTGGGGCACTGGGGGTGGTAGGAATATGGTGGGGTCAGTGGTAGGGTAGTGGTCGGGTTAGGGTAATGGTGGTGTCAGTGGTAGGGCAATGGGGATGGTAGGGTAATGGTGGTAGTGCTGGTGGGGCAGTGGTGGTGTCGGTGGTAGGGCAGTGGTCCTGCTAAGGTAGTGGTGGTGTCAGTGGTACGGCAGTGGTGATGGTAGGGTAATGGTGATCTGGTGGGGCACTGGTGGTGGTAGGAATATGGTGGGGTCAGTGGTAGGGTAGTGGTCGGGCTAGAGTAGTGGTGGCGTCAGTGGTAGGGCAATGGTGATGGTAGGGTAATGGTGGTAGAGCTGGTGGGGCAGTGGTGGTGGTAGATATATGGTGGGGTCAGTTGTAGGGTACTGGTGGTGGGACAACGAGTGTTAAGATCTAACAGCCGCCCATCCCACAACCATCCTTGCAATCTCGACAGGAAGTAGTTAACATCTCAATCGGCTATATCCTCTTTCAAGGGCACCATGAGACTCCAGCCAAGCAGAGTAATGTGTGTCCCCTCGGGGGAACATGTGGTGAGGAGATGATAGACACATGGGAAGATGCAAAATAACTACAGAACGGGTACAGCCTGCCCCGGAGAATTTCTATCGCTCCCCTCATTAAGAGACCTCGCCAGCCCTGGGCCAAACTCTATCCTTACATGAACACAGCAGGGAGACGGGGAGCCTCCAACCTAATGCACTCTGCTCTCTGCAAATACACAGGACTACAATGTCTCAATGACATGGCACCATGGGATAATGGCACAGTGGCTGAACTACCAAAGTAAGGTGCCCAGGGCAGATTTTGTTCTACCCCCTTCTCTCCCCCACCACTACCTTACTACCTACCCTACTGTGAACTTATTATATCGAGAAAACACCAATGTCAAGTGCAACTGTCCAGCACACTCGCTATGATATAAAAGTCAGTAACAGAGTAGTGACTGCCTCAAGCCCCCTTCCCCTCCCACATCCAGGGGTCCGATCTGCTACCCACCTCCAAACCTACGCCACTGGCACAATGGCCAAAGGCTAGCACCAGCCTTTCTCAGCCTTTTTACCATGAAGGGACCCTTAAAATAGCTTTTGGGTCTGAGGGAACCTCTTCTAAAACAGGTAAGTGTTACATTGTAGAAAATCTTAAATAAAATAATAAATACAGCATATCTAAAATATTTTGTACTGTTCAATATGACAACATTACTGTCAGTAATAATTATAAAAAAAAAATAAGAATTACTTAAAATAAAAAAAAATGAAGAATTACAGAAAGGAAATGCAGAGAGAAAAAATTGTGGGGGGGGGCCCAAACACTGGCAGTCAGTGGAGAAGGGCCACTCAATTTTAAAAGGTCTGTGGAGAACGGAACCCTAACATTGGTGGTCAGTGAAGAAGTGCCCCCTACCATGGGTCCTCTAACAATAACAGTCAGTGCAAAAGGAATCCTTAACAATGGTGGTCAGTGGAGAAGGGTCCTCTACAGTAACATTGGTCATCAGTGGATAGGGGTTCCATAATATGATTGGTCGGTGGAGAAGGGCCCCAGTAGGGAAGGGTCCTCTAACATTAATGGCCAGGGAAAAAGGGACCCACTAACATTGGTGCACAGTGGAGAAGGGCCCTCTAGATTTGGTGATCATTGGAGAACACTTTAAGTTTGGTGTTCAGTGGAGAAGAACCACCTAAAACTGGTCAGTAGAGAAGAGCTCTCTAACATTAATGGTGCAAAAATGACCTAACTTTGGTGGCCAGTGGAAAAGGAACCCCATAACCAATAGTCAATGGAGAAGTGTCCCATAACATTGATGCTCAGTGGAGAAGGGCCCTCTAAAAATGGCAATCAGGCTAGGCAGGAGATCAAGTGACTACTACTCACTACCCAAGGAACCCCTAAGCAACCTCTGGAAGAACTGGATCCCTGGTGGAGAAAAGCTGTTAGTATTGTGGCCATGTAGGACTGGGATTTTGAGGCTGATTCTTACATTGCTGGTGTTCAATGGAGAAGGAGCCTCTAACATTGGCGTTTAGTGGAGGGACCCCCATAACATTGGTGGTCAATGGAGAAGCATCCAATAACATTGGCGGTCAGAATAGGCAAAAGATCAAGCGGACGCTGCTCACTGCCCAAGGAACCCCTAGCAACCTCTTGAGGAACTATAGGGTTCCTGGTTGAATAAGGCTGTTAGCATGGTGGCCTTTGCAACACTGGGGTTTTGAAACTGGTTGCTATGCTGTTGGTGCTCAGTGGAGAAGTAGCCTCTAATGCTGGCAGTCAGAATAGGCAAAAGATCAATGGACTACTGCTCACTGCCCAAGGAACAAAAAGGACCCGTTCTATTGGTGGCCAGTGGAGAAGGAACCCCTTAACACTGGTGGTCAATGGGGAAGCAGCCCATAACATTGGTGCTCAGTGGAGAAGGGCCCTCTGAAAGTGGAAGTCAGAATAGACAGGAGATGAAGCGACCGCTGCTCACTACCCAAGGAACCACTAGCAACCTCTGGGGGAACCCTAGGGTTTCTGGGTCCCTGACTGAAAAAGGCTGTCAAGCATGGTGGCCTTGCAGAACTGGGATTTTCAAATTGTTTCTCATGCTGTTGGTGGTCAGTGGAGAAGGATCCTCTAATACTGGTGGTCAGATAAAGCAGAAAATCAAGCGACCACTGCTCACTATCCATGGAACCCCTAGCAACCTCTGGAAGAACCCTAGTGTTCCACGGATCACTGGTTGGGAACCATGGTGGCCTTGCAGGTCTGGGATTTTGAGACTGATTCCTACCCTGTTGTTGGTCAGTGGAAAAGGGCCACATTGGGGGTCAGAATAGGCAAAAGATCAAGCAGCCACTGAACACTGCCCAAGGAACCCCTAGCAATCTCTGGGGAAACTGTAGGGTTCCTGGTTGAAAAAGGCTGTCTAGCATGGCGACCTTGCAGTAGTAGTAAGTACTGTCCCATGTGCTGATTAAAAAAAAAAGTTTTACTTAGCTTAGGCGTTTGTGCCGGAAACTACACATAGCTCTCTTCATACAATGAAGGATCGTGTCCTTCTCCCTCCCCTCCTCCATTCTCAAAAACGCCTTGTATATTATTTTCAGTGGAGAGGAGGGAAAAGAAAGAGCAAGTAAATGCAGGATCTTTCCTCCTCCCTTCACATAACTTCTATAAAAATAATACAAGGCTTTTTGAGAATTGATGAGGGCAGAATGCACCTCAGATTCATCGCTCTACTCTAGACTGGAGCTCAAGGACATTTTTTTAAACGATAAAAGGTGAAGGAGACTTTTTTTTTGAAAAACGACATTATTGTGGGACTATGGTGAGACGTCAGGAATGGATTCAGGAAGATTACAGAAGTGTCCACTTTATCAGCTTTCAGAGTGGAGAGGCGGCTCCGCCACGAAGAGAGCTTTCTGAAAGTAGGAATTAATAGGAGCTGAAAAATCCATCTCTCCGGAATCGCACGTAGGGAAGAGCGGCTACATTATAAATAATAGAGGTAACGGTCTAACACAAAACTCAAACAATGGAAAAGTTTTGGCCTTCAGCCAACTTGCCTGCAGGAGGAATATGGAGAACGACACAACCCGATCATTATCACAAGTCATGTAATTATTGGAGATATGTACAAAACCCAAAGGAGCGGCGGCACCGCCATGGAAGGTTCTATACATTCTCTGTATAGAGAGGAGCTGTTCTATCTGCTACTGGTGAGTATGGTGGCTGCCGGGTGATCCACCATGGTGACCTCAGGTCTCGTCCCTTGTAAACCTGCGTTATCTACATATTGTCAGGCTTGCCGTGCGTCCCCAGCCGAGGTTTCTCCAATCGCCAACAAATGCCAGGCTCAGATTACAGATATGGAGGATTTATATTAGGAGAGTGAAGAGGAACTGAACAGGCCCCGGGGATTTTTAAATATCTTCTGGGGCAAGTGACCCAGCCGGAATGATTTAAGGGGATACTCCATACAGAAAACGAAAACACCAATCATAAATGCTTACTATACGCTTATACCACATGTGTATAGGTGTATGTATTTATATATATATATCTATATATATATCTATATATATATAGATATCTATCTATCTATATATATATATCTATATCTATATATAGACATATATATATATATATATATATATATATATATATATATATATATATATATATCTATAGATATATATATATCTATAGATATATATATATATATATATATATATATATATATATATATATATATATATATATTATAACAGAAATGTGTCCCGCTCACTCTGTGAAAGTGATCATCGGCTATACAGCCTCCGGATCAATTCCACTTTCAAGCTGGGAGATGCGTATGAAGGGTCTGGTATGGATTTGGGGGGGGGACCCCCACGCCTTTTTTAAAAAAAAAATTTTGGCGCAGGGTTCCCCTTAATATCCATACCAGACCTGAAGGCCCTGGTGTGGATTTTTTCAGAAATTTTGGTTCCCCTTAATATTTATAGCAGACCCAAAGGGCCTGGTAATTGACTGGGGGGGGGGGGGGGGGCACACTGTTTTTTTCAATGTTTTTTTATCTATATTGCCAGGAGCCAACAATACATTACAGCCCCAAGCAGTTTTGAATTACATTTTTTCCTTTAGAAATGTAATTTTGCTGTGGTATTGTTACAGGAAAGATGTGCTACTTTACAGGCAGACTAAGGACACCCCCCCCCCCCCCGATATTTAAAGGAATATTTCACTTTAAGCATTATTAAAATCACTGCTCCTGAAAAAACTGACGTTTTTTTTTGTTGCATTCATACATATCCACTGGGGCTGGACCCGGGTCCCTAAACACCTTTTTTTAATGGCAATAACTTGCATATTAGCCTTTAAAATTAGCACTTTTGATTTCTCATGTTCATGTCCCATAGACTTTAATGGTGTTCGCATGTTCGCACAAATTTATTGCATGTTCGCATGTTCTGGTGCGAACCAAACCAGGGGGTTTTCGGCTCACTACTAATATATGATAGATAGATACATATATAGATGTTGATCGTGAAAAGTGAGAGAAAGTAGAAGTAGTAGTAGTCAATAAAAGAGATAGATATTAGATTTGAATGATTTTCTGTAGTGAGACAGATTGGTCAATAAACAGACAAATATGAGAATAAACAAAGGAAGACAGATATAGATAGATAAATGGATAGATAGATAGATAGAGATAGATAAATAGATAGATAGAGATAGATAAATAGACAGATAGAGATAGAGATAGATAATGAAAGACAGAGAGAGAAAGACAAAAAGGTAAGAAAGATACATAGCAGGATCAATAGAATGACAGACAAATAAGTTAATGAAACTGAGATTGGAGAAAAGAGATAACAGATAGTTAATGAAAGAGAGAGAATGATAGATAACAGATTGTTAAAAAAGAGATAAATACTTAATAAGAGAGTGTGGGAGATAAATAATACAAACGTTTTTTTAAAAATTACCAAAAGAGAAAAAAAATTGATAGATGGATAAATAGATAGATAGATAGCTATAGATAGATAGAAGAAGATGGATAGATAGATAGATAGATAGATAGATAGATAGATAGATAGATAGATAGATAGATAGATAGATGAATAGATACATAGATAGATAGATAAATAGGTAGATCATAGAAGATAGATAGAAGAAGATAAAAAAAAAAAAAAAAAAAAAAGAAGAAGATGGATAGATAGATAGATAGATAGATAGCTATAGATAGATAGATAGATAGATAGAAGATGATAGATAGATAGATAGATAGATAGATAGATAGATAGATAGATAGATAGATAGATAGATAGATAGAAGAAGATGGATAGATAGATAGATAGATAGATAGATAGATAGATAGATAGATAGATAGATAGATAGATAGATGAATAGATACATAGATAGATAGATAAATAGGTAGATCATAGAAGATAGATAGAAGAAGATAAAAAAAAAAAAAAAGAAGAAGATGGATAGATAGATAGATAGATCGATAGATAGATAGATAGATAGCTATAGATAGATAGATAGATAGATAGAAGATGATAGATAGAGAGATAGATAGAGAGATAGATAGATAGATAGATAGATAGATAGATAGATAGATAGATCATAGAAGATAGATAGATAGATAGATAGATAGATAGATAGATAGATAGATAGATAGATAGATAGAAGATGATAGATAGATAGATAGATAGATAGATAGATAGATAGATAGATAGATAGATAGATAGAAGATGATAGATAGATAGATAGATAGATAGATAGATAGATAGATAGATAGATAGATCATAGAAGATAGATAGATAGATAGATAGATAGATAGATAGATAGATAGATAGATCATAGAAGATAGATAGATAGATAGATAGATAGATAGATAGATAGATAGATAGATAGATAGATAGATAATACATTGTAGAAGATAGATCGATAGATAGAAGAAAAGTCATATGCAAAGTGATAGACCAATAGAAACGTTGAAACTTTTGAATTGTCTAACTTGATGTGATTGTAGCCGTATTAGTGCAATTGTGACAGAGAGAATTGAGTACTGTCTGTGATACTTTTTTTTATTCGCACTAACATACATTTTTTCAGGACAAGTTTTCGGGGTGTGTCCCCTTCTTCTTGGGTACTGCTTGGACCTTGAAGAAGGGGACATACCCCAAAAGCTTGTCCTGAAAAATTGTATGTTAGTGCAAATAAAAAAAAGTATCACGGACAGTACTCAATTCTCTCTGAATTGTCTAACACAAGTTTGGAAGAAGATCTGAAGACCACCACTGAAGAATTTCCCAGGAATTCCTCCATCCTGGACACGGCTCTCCTGGCGCTCGGCCTCCTCTTACAAGGATTCTTGGAGAGCGCGGGGCGGATTGTGGCCAGGACTGTCCCCGGAGCCGGGCTCTCCTCACACAGATGTCTCTATAGAAAGCGTCTGGAATAGTTGGCGAGCCAGCCAGGGCCGGGCACACAGTGTTAGCAGCGCAGGCAGATGTGATTTGTGTGAAGGGCACAATGACTCGCCATCCAAGCAGAGTAATGTGTGCCCCCCCCCCTCCCCCACCCCCGGGGAACATGTGCTGAGGATGTGACAGACACACAAGATGATGCGGAATAATCAGGAGAATGTCGCTCACCAGCTTCTCCCGCTGGGGGAATGTCCCACATCCATTGTCCTAGACTGATAATGGCCGGCCACAGGAGGAACTCCGGGCGAGGACCTCCGCACCGGCCATATGTACAGACACTTAAAGGCCAACACCACTTAAAACTGATATTCCACTTCTGTGCCGCTGCCTGAAGCTGAAACACGTACTGTCTGTGAATGTCAAGGACTCCAGATGTCCGCCCAGAATATTCCAGATCTGCCATAAAGAGGTGTCCTGACCCCGCAATGGGTTCTCCATCAAGAACCAAGTGTGGGGGGGGGGGTGTACAGGGCTATCTTAATAGCATCATGAGCACCTTGACAAAGTAATGCACTGGGGCCCCCACCAGCCGGCCCCGGGGCCCCCACCAGCCGGCCCCGGGGCCTCCATCAGCCGGCCCCGGGGGCCCCCACCAGCCAGCCCTGGGGCCCCCACCAACCGGCCCCAATTTACACATCTACTCCCAAGAATTTCAATCTGAGTACTGGATAGAATGAATCATATATTTATTAATACTTTCTATAAAATTTATTTGAAACAATAAAAAAATGCCATAAATCAAAGACTAATCAACACAAAGGGCCCAGTGCAGGTTCCGGGACACAGCCATCCCGGGAAAGCTTCATATAAAGCATGACTATCCCAGCAAATCCGGGACAGCTGGCAAGTATGATGTAATACAAGATTATCACGGGACCCTCATGCACTTGGGGCCCCCGGGCAGTGCCCATGCATTAAGACAGCCCTGGGAGGGTCCAGTTGCAGGGGAGCCCCACCTTCATGAAGACCTCATGGGAGGGACAGAAACACAATCTTCCTCATGCCTCCTCCTCCTTCTACAAAGTTACAATGTACAGTCTGATCACTGGGGGAGGGGAGACTGAGGAAATGCCTCCTCCTCCTTCTACAAAGTTACAATGTACAGTCTGATCACTGGGGGAGGGGAGACTGAGGAAATACCTCCTCTTCCTTCTACAAAGTTACAATGTACAGTCTGATCACCGGGGGAGGGGAGACTGAGGAAATGCTCCCTCCTCCTTCTACAAAGTTACAATGTACAGTCTGATCACTGGGGGAGGGGAGACTGAGGAAATGCCTCCTCTTCCTTCTACAAAGTTGCAATGTACAGTCTGATCACCGGGGGAGGGGAGACTGAGGAAATGCTTCCTCCTCCTTCTACAAAGTTACAATGTACAGTCTGATCACCGGGGGAGGGGAGACGGAGGAAATGCTTCCTCCTCCTTCTACAAAGTTACAATATACAGATTAGTGTCTGCAGGGGCCCCAAGGGCCACACAATAGGTGTGAAGGGCTGCAGGGTGGGCACCAGGGGTCTACATGATATATGTAATTTTAGATTGTGCCTGGAGTTCCACTTTAAGGTACAGCCTAAAACTGATAACTATTAGCGCGGTTGTATCGTTTGCCGGATGGTCTCTGCAGCTCACCGATTGGCTGCCGGGGAATAGCTCTGTAAATCCGCGCGGTGATAATGCCTCATTTCTATGTATGACAATTTATCTCCATCTCGGCGCTTCCTCGACAGACCGCCGGTAAGTCCCCCGCTCCTCCCCCGCTGGAAGTGGAAGCTCCCCATTAATCCATAATCCTCTCTCTGCGCCGGCCGCATCCAATTCCGCCGCCATTTCGCTTTTTTTCGGAAATAGAAGGGATCTGGGTAATCTCCGACACAACCAGACAGGTCCACTTAGGAACTCATCAAGGTATAGAAAAACTTGTGAATCTGACCCCCCGCCGCCGATGGAAACCGCGATTTCCTTTCCTTCTACGACCGTCCCCTTCGTAGAGGATGGCGGGAAGATGGAGGCCAAGGAGACGGACGTTAAGAACGAAGGCGCAGCGATGGATTCTTGGCAAGGCTTCCCCGCCAAGATGGCTGATGATAAGATGGCAAAATCGTTGGGATACTGAGAGAGGAGGAGAGATTCGGTGCGGGAGATCGGGAGATAAACGCTTTGTCTGTCTCCGGAGCCGGGAAGGTCATTCCGGACATATTTGTGGATTCTGCGGCTAAAATACAGAACTAACATCCAGCGAGGGTCCAAGAGCACCCGAGGCCAAAGTGCACCCCCCTCCCCCACTGCCTGAGAACTACTATGGGGCCCCCTGCTGCAGGCTCTCAGCTTGTGACTTGCTACAAAGTTACAATGTACAGTCTGATCACTGGGGGAGGGGAGACTGAAGAAATGCTTCAGCCTCCTTCTACAAAGTTACAATGTACAGTCTGATCACTGGGGGAGGGGAGACTGAAGAAATGCCTCCTCCTCCTACAAAGTTACAATGTACAGTCCGATCACCGGGGGAGGAGAGACTGAGGAAATGCCTTCTCCTCCTTCTACAAAGTTACAATGTACAGTCTGATCACTGGGGGAGGGGAAACTGAGGAAATGCTTCCTCCTTCTGCAAAGTTACAATGTGCAGTCTGATCACTCGGGAAGGGGAGACTGAGGAAATTCCTTCTCCTCCTTCTACAAAGTCAGAAGAAGAGGGCGGCGATGAAGAAGAAAGCCGGGCTCCTCCGCTAGTAAAAGAGCTAGCAGAAGATAGCGGAGGAGCCCGGCGAGAAGACCCCTGAAGACGGAAGACCCCCGGAGCTGTGCAATAAACTATTTTAACCCTTGTGTGTTGTGTTTTTTTTTTACTTTTTTTTTACAGGTGAATGGGTGGGGGTACATTGTACCCCAGACTCATTCACATAGGGTGGGGGTCCGGGATCCGGGGGCCCCCTTATTAAAGGGGGCTCACGGATTCCGATAAGCCCCCCGCCCGCAGACCCCGACAACCAACAGCCAGGGTTGTCGGGAGGAGGCCCTTGTCCTCATCAACATGGGGACAAGGTGCTTTGGGGGGGGGGGGCTGCGCGGCCCCCCCCTTCCCCAAGGCACCCCCCCATGTTGAGGGCACGTGGCCTGGTACGGCTCAGGAGGGGGGGGGGGCGCTCGCTCGTCCCCACCCCCATTCCTGGCTGGCCGGGTAGCGTGCTCAGATAAGGGTCTGATATGGACCTAGGGGGGACCCCCACGCCGATTTTTCGGCGTAGGGGTTCCCCTTTAAGTCCATACCAGGTGACGGGGCCAGCGACGCCTCCTTCGCTGGCCCCGGCTACCTGGAAACGAGCAGACTTTCCTCCGCGTGTGTGGGTGAGTCCGTTCATTTCAAAAGTATGGCGGATAGTCCGGCGGACTTAGTACGCTGTATTAGTCCGCTGCAAAAGTACCGTGTGTGGGCAAGTAGCTCGTCCGGAAAGTCCGGCGGACAGTCCGCCAGACTAAGTCCGCCGGATAGTCTGCTAAGTGTGTACGCGGCATTAGAAATCCTTCCCCTGGACTCTCCCCCATCCTTTTTATATCACCCTTCCCCCCCCCCCCCAGATCTGTCCTAGCACTGTAGATATAAGGACTCAAGTCGGGTGCCGCATCCGAAACGCGTGAACATTTTCTTCTGCTCTCAGGCTCCCGTATTTCCAGCCAGGTGATTGCTGAGTCGGGGGAAGGGTCATTATCTGAGCAAACAAATTATAGAACAGCCCGGGAAGAACGTGTCGTGTTTCTTTCAGAGGATTTTGTTTTGTCTTGTAAAAGGGAAATTGGAATGTATTTTCACCCCGCGCCTCATTCCACTGACAATGGGGAGCTTTTTCATTGAAAATAAAGGATGAATTTTTGATGTCCCGTATTTCCATTATAATCAACACATACTGATCTGTAGACCTTCCTTCTAATGCCTCCCCAAACCTATCAGTACGAAGGCCACATTCTATGTATTTCCATATACTATATATACCAGCCAAAAAAGAATTCCCATCAGGATTACCCTTATATAGGAGTCCCCTTCAAAGTTCCATCTACATCTGAGTCCTTATTAGAGTCCCCCTTACATCAGGGTCTCCATTAGAGTCCCCACCATTTCATTAGCTTCCCCATCAGAGTCCTCCCATACATCAGGTTTCCCATGGGAGTCCCTGATGTATGGGTCCCTATCAGAGTCCACCCTTAAATCAGCATCCCCCTTATATCAGGGTCCCCATCAGAGTCTCCCCTTACATCAGCCCCCCCCTACATCAGGGACCCCATCAGAGTCTCCCCTTACATCAGCCCCCCCCCCTGCATCAGGGTCCCCATCAGATCCTATCCTTAAATCAGAGTCCCCCTTACATCAGTGTCCCCATCAAAGTCTATGCTACTTTGGGGTCCCTATCGGAAGCCCCCCCCTTACATTAGAGTCCCCATCAGATTCTATCCTTAAATCAGAGTCCCCTTTATTTCTGGGTCCCCATCAGATTTCCCCTTACATCACAGTGTACATCAGAGCACCCCCTGACATCAGGGTCCCCATCAGAGTCTGCCCTTAAATCAGAGTTCCCTTTACATCAGAGTTCCTATTAGAGTCTCCCCTTACATCAAGGTGCACATCAGAGTGCCTTCTTACATCAGAGTCCCCATCAAAATCCCTGTTACTTTGGGGACCCTATCAGAGTCCCCCCCCTACATCAGAGCCCCCATTAGAGTCAGCCCTTAAATGAGAGCCCCCCTTACATTAGGGACCTCATCAAAGTCCTCCCTTGCATTATGGTCCCCATCAGAGTCTACCCTTAAATCAGAGCCCCTCTTACATCAGGGTCCACATGAGAATCCCCACCTTATATTAGGGTTCCCATTAGAGTCCACACTTAAATCATAGCTCCCCCCCCCTTTTATATCAGGGTCCTCATCAGAATTTTCCTTGACATCAGGGCCCCCCCCATCAGAATCTACCCTTAAATCAGAGTCCCCCTTGCATTCTGGTACACATCAGAGCCCCCCCCCTCCCCTTACATTAGGGTCCTTATCAAAGTTCTGCTTACATCAGGGTGCACATCAGAGTCCCCCTAACATCAGGGTGAACATCAGAGTCTCTACCCTTAAATCAGAGTCGCCCTTACATCAGGGTCTCCATCAGAGTCTACCTTTATATTAGGGCTCCTATCATAGTCCCCCTTACATCAAGGTCCTCATCAGAGTTTTCCCTGACATCAGGGTCCCCAACAGAGTCTACCCTTAAGTCAGAGTCCCCCTTGCATTAGGGTCCACATCAGAGTCCCCCCCTTACATTAGGCCCCTCCTTATCACTGTGAGCTGCTCATTTTAATCCTCAATCAGTGCACATTGAGAGTACGCCACTGACCCTGTGGGCCGGATAAAATCATGTAGGGCCCCGGGTGTGGCCCACGGGCCCTAGTTTGGTCCTAATCTCTCCTTTAGCCTCCTGAACATCCCAGCCACACAGCGCGTCTCGCATTTCCAGCAAGAGAGTTTAGCAGGGTGACACAATCATTGTGCAGCACTGGTAAGGAGGAAGCAGAGCCTGACAATGTAATGAGAAAATATGCCCCTCCCCCCGCCCCCCAAGTACATGTATAACTATAAACTCTACAGAGAAATGCAGCATTTAAACCATTAATGTCAGGGCCGTCTTTAACAAAAGGGGCACAAGGGGCGGCTGCTCCGGGCCCAGTCATTGTTGTGGGGCCCAAAGAAGCCGCCCCTTGAGCCCACACTGCCCGCAAACAGTTGCTAAGTGGATTCGGGAGGGGGCCCGAGAAAATGTTTGCCCAGGGTCCAATCAATATTAAATTTATTTCTGAAATGCGGTGTGCAGTAAACGCATTGTGGTGCGCAGCTGTGCGCCACGTACGGTACAACAGGTTGGGATGCCATTCACAACGAACGGTCCAGCACGGAAGCGTAGTGCACAAAGAGCGGGTGTATTGCCATGCGTTGCAGCACGGCGTGTTTTTAGCGCACGTTGCCACAACTTACAAGTGTAAACGGGCCCTCAAATGTAACTGCGGCCCCGCCCAGCCCGCGTCCTCACCTCACCTTTTTTCGTATTCGGGAGCGCCATAATATTTGTGAGTTATTTTGGTGACATTTTGTGTCGGCGAGCGGCGGTAAGCGCCCGCCATTATACCCCCCCCCCCCTGCTCCGCTTCTCTTGTTTTGACTTCTATCAAACGCTCGCCGTCCGCCTGAAAAAGATTGTCTATCGCTGGATGTCCCCGCAGACCGTTTCTCATGGTACCTTTGAGAGAATTACATTTCCAAATCCCTGTGTGACCGTGTTCGCTCTCTTTTCTGACAACCCCCCCGAGGATATCAACATCTAACATTCTCCTGGCTCTCTCCTGTCTGGATAATGTCTCACTTATTCTTCCGCACTCGCACCCACTGCGCTAAAGTTCAGCTCGTGATGGAAAGGAATATATTTTCAGTGCTGGCAAAATAACCGCCGCTTAAAGCTTAACTCCGGGCACTAAAACGCTTCTATAAATACAATTATCAGGCGCAAAGGATAGAAATCACTCAGTGTGCATCAAATGCTTTTGCAAACCCAGATATTACAATATAAAAGGAGCAGTGACATCATCACAGGGCTGTACATAGCCTGTGCAGAGGGAGGGGGTGTGGGAGGGGCCCAGAAGGCTCCACCCCCTGCAGAAAACTACAGCAAGGGGCGGAGACAAGACTAGTCCCCCTGCACAAGGAGAGAGAGCCGAGCTGTGGGAGGGGCCCATCAGGCTCCACCCACTACAGAAAGCTACAGGAGGGGGCGGAGATAAGAGCAGTCACCCTGCACAAGGAGATAGAGCAGAGCTGTGGGAGGGGCCCAGCAGGCTCCACCCACTACAGAAAACTACAGCAAAGGGCGTAGTTAAGACCATTCACCCTGCACAAGGAGAGAGAGCTGAGCTGTGGGAGGAGCCCAGCAGGCTCCACCCACTATAAGAAGCTACAGGAGAGAGCAGAGATAAGAACAGTCATCCTGCACAAGAGATAGGGAGAGCAGAGCTGTGGGAGGGGTTTATCAGGCTCCACCCACTAATGAAAACTATAGGGGTGGAGACAAGACCAGCCACCCTGCACAAGGAAGAGAGAGCAGAGCTGTGGGAGGGGCTTAGCAGGCTCCACCCGCTACAGGCTGCCTGCAGAAAACTACAGGAGGGGGCGGAGACAAGACCAGTCACCCTGCACAAGGAAGAGAGAGCAGAGCTGTGGGAGGGGCTTAGCAGGCTCCACCCACTACAGGCTGCCTGCAGAAAACTACAGGAGAGGGCGGAGACAAGACCAGCCACCCTGCACAAGGAGAGCAGAGCTGTGAGGGGGGGGGCTTAGCAGGCTCCACCTACTACAGGCTGCCTGCAGAAAACTACAGGAGGGGGCGGAGACAAGACCAGTCACCCTGCACAAGGAAGAGAGAGCAGAGCTGTGGGAGGGGCTTAGCAGGCTCCACCCACTACAGGCTGCCTGCAGAAAACTACAGGAGAGGGCAGAGACAAGACCAGCCACCCTGCACAAGGAGAGCAGAGCTGTGTGTAGATTCCGAATTTCCTAAAAACAAAAATTTGTCCGAATTTCAATGTCTAGATGTGGCTACAATGTATACCTTATATATAGATGTGAATACAATGTATAAGTTATATGTAGATGTGAATACAATGTATATGTTATATGTAGATGGAGATACAATGTATAAGTTATATATAGATGTGAATACAATGTATATGTTATATGTAGATGTGAATACAATGTATAAGTTATATGTAGATGGGGATACAATGTATACCTTATATATAGATGAGAATACAATGTATACTTTATATGTAGATGTGAATACAATGTATATGTTATATGTAGATGTGAATACAATGTATAAGTTATATGTAGATGTGAATACAATGTATAAGTTATATGTAGATGGGGATACAATGTATACCTTATATATAGATGAGAATACAATGTATACGTTATATGTAGATGTGAATACAATGTATACGTTATATATAGATGTGAATACAATGTATAAGTTATATGTAGATGTGAATACAATGTATATGTTATATGTAGATGTGAATAGAATGTATATGTTATATGTAGATGTGAATAGAATGTATAAGTTATATATAGATGTGAATACAATGTATAAGTTATATATAGATGTGAATACAATGTATACGTTATATATAGATGTGAATACAATGTATAAGTTATATGTAGATGTGAATACAATGTATATGTTATATGTAGATGTGAATAGAATGTATAAGTTATATGTAGATGTGAATACAATGTATAAATTATATGTAGATGGGGATACAATGTATAAGTTATATGTAGATGTGAATACAATGTATAAGTTATATGTAGATGGGGATACAATGTATATGTTATATGTAGATGGGGATACAATGTATAAGTTATATGTAGATGGGGATACAATGTATATGTTATATGTAGATGGGGATACAATGTATAAGTTATATGTAGATGGGGATACAATGTATAAGTTATATGTAGATGTGAATACAATGTATAAGTTATATGTAGATGTGAATACAATGTATAAGTTATATGTAGATGTAAATACAATGTATATGTTATATGTAGAAGGGGATACAATGTATATGTTATATATAGATGTGAATACAATGTATATGTTATATGTAGATGGGGATACAATGTATAAGTTATATGTAGAAGGGGGATACAATGTATAGAATTGTCCCTCCAGTTATCACTCCCCCCTCTCAGGTCTCCACCATTCTCTCCACCTTCCCTATTAGGCCACAATCATATCAAGACCAGCCACCCTGCACAAGGAGAGCAGAGCTGTGTGTAGATTCCGAATTTCCTAAAAACAAAAATTTGTCCGAATTTCAATGTCTAGATGTGGCTACAATGTATACCTTATATATAGATGTGAATACAATGTATAAGTTATATGTAGATGTGAATACAATGTATAAGTTATATGTAGATGGGGATACAATGTATATGTTATATGTAGATGTGAATACAATGTATAAGTTATATGTAGATGTGAATACAATGTATAAGTTATATGTAGATGTAAATACAATGTATATGTTATATGTAGAAGGGGATACAATGTATATGTTATATATAGATGTGAATACAATGTATATGTTATATGTAGATGGGGATACAATGTATAAGTTATATGTAGATGGGGATACAATGTATAAGTTATATGTAGATGGGGATACAATGTATAAGTTATATGTAGAAGGGGATACAATGTATAGAATTGTCCCTCCAGTTATCACTCCCCCCTCTCAGGTCTCCACCATTCTCTCCACCTTCCCTATTAGGCCACAATCATATCTTCCGGAGGCATTGCCGAAACCAAAAGCTCCCGCTAGGGCCCTCGTCCTGCCATATAAGTCAATGCAGTCGGGAGACGCAACCTCTAAATAAAATTACATTTAACGCTCCAGAATCTTGTAATAAGGAAACCATAACAAATTATGCGGAGCTGTACATTTTATGGGGCAATTATACTCAAACGACCCAAGAAGATTGCAGTTAGTGTCAAGACACAGCACAGGAAATATTAGACAGTTCCTGGGAGCGGTGCGGAGTGTGTGAAATATGGAGGGCTCCAACCAGACCCGGACTTCAAGGCAGAACTTCCACCTGAAATCACAATTTCTCGAAGGAACGGAGGCTGATGTGTGAAAGCAACGTGTGACTTCCTTTTTGTCTTTTTGTGTGACCTCCTTAAAGACAAAAAAAATTCATCTCTTTCCTCTTCCAGAATACTAACTACAGGCACCACTTCTTATAGGGAATACGGTCAGGTGGGGGCGGAGTCAGGAAAGTCGGGGATAGGGAATAGCATTGTCTGATCTTTAGATCAGCCTCTCGTCTTGGTTTGTGGTTGGCATATTAGTAGATGTCGGACATTGGGTGACATCTCTGACCCGCGAATCTCAGGCTAAAGAGTCACACTCCAGGAAAGTAAACAAGGCAAAACAAGAGAGGAAACTCTCCTTCAATAATAATTAATCCCGTACAATCAGAGGGCTGAATGTCCAGACTGTTGGGTTAGAACAACCTTGACAGGTTCTCATTATATGAAAAGAACCACTTCCTCTTTTACTTCCTTCTGTCCTTTCCCTGTTCTGTCTTTCCTTCCTTCTCTCTTCTCTCCCTCCCTTCCTTCTTCTCTTCCTCCCTTCTTTCCTTCCTTCCTTCCTCTTCTTCTTTCCTTCCTCTCCTTCCTTCTGCCCTTTCTCTGTTCCATCTTCCCTTACTTCCTTCCTTCTTCTCTCCCTCCCTTCCTTTCTTCATTCCTTCCTCTTCTTCCTTCCCTCCTCTCCTTCCTTCCATCCTTCCTCTGTTCTGTCATCTCTTTCTTTTCTTTCTCTCTTTCTTTCTTTCTTTCTTCTCTCCCTTACTTTCTTCATTCCTTGCTCTTCTTCCTTCTGTCCTTCCTCTGTTCTGTCTTCCGTCCGTTCCTTCCTTCCTCTCCTTCCTTCCTGAATTCCATCTGTCCTTTCTCTGTTCTGTCTTCCTTTACTTTCTTCTTCTCTCCCGCCCTTCCTTTCTTCATTCCTTCCTCTCCTTCCTTCCTTCCTTCCTTCCTTCCTTTCTCTGTTCTGTCATCTCTTTTCTTTCCTTCTTTCTTTCTTTCTTCCCTCCCTTACTTACTTCCTCAGCTTCTGTCCTTTCTCTGTTCTGTCTTCCCTTACTTCCTTCTTTTTTCTCTCCCTCCCTTACTTTCTTTATTCCTTCCTCTCCTTTCTTCCATCCTTTCTCTGTTCTGTAATCCCTTCCTTCCTTTCTTCTTTCTTTCTCTCTTTCTTTCCTTCCTTCTTCTCTCCCTCCCCCGTTCTTCATTCCTCTCTTTCCTTCCTTCATCTCCTTCCTTCTGTCCTTTCTCTGTTCTGTGTTCCCTCCCTTCCTTTCTTCCTTTTTTCTTTCTTTCCTCTCGTTCCTTCCTGGCTTCCATCTGCCCTTTCTCTGTTCTGTTTTCCCTTACTTCCTTCTTCTCTCCCTCCCTTCCTTTTTTCATTCCCTCCTCTCCTTCCTTCCATCCCATCTCTGTTCTGTCATCCCTTCCTTCCTTCCATCTTCTCCCCTTCCCTCCCTCGCTTTCTTCATTCCTCTTTCCTTCCTTCTTCTCTCCTTCCCTCCCTTCCTTTCTTACTTCCTCTCCTACCTTCTTTTCTTCCTCCTTTCCTCTTCTTCCTTCCTTTCTTCAGACCCCATTGGCTGAAAGTCCAAAGACCCGATTGGCCGGGAGGAGAAGCAGCGACCGCCCAGGACACGGAAGAGAAGGAGGCGGGAAACCGCAGCCGCGACCTGGATGGGGTAAGTGCTAATCGACTGGCGAGCGAGCAAGCGACCGGGGAGGGGGGGTTGGATGTTGGCCTGAAGCGACGGAGGGGGGTGTCTTAGGTTTGTGTCATGGTTATACATTAGAGTTCCTCTGCTTACCTGTCTCCATGTGTTCATTTCTAGAGACCAGCCGACCCTCACCTGACTGCTTTTATAATCCATCCTCTGGCATGACTCCACCCTAGCTCCTATCAGAGAACTCTATATTAACCTGTGCACTGCAAGCCAACCCTGCTGATCAACCTTTGTGTGTTTAGCTTCCTGTTTCCTACCTTTTCTCTGCTGTTGTTATGTTACCGACTTTGGCGTGTCCTTGACTATCCCTGTTTGCCTGTGATCCTGACCTTTTGGCGTGTCCCTGACTATTCCTGTCTGCTTTTGGCCCCGACCTTGGCTTTGTCCCTCACCATCCCTATCCTCCTGTTGCCTACTGTGGGTGTGAGCTGGGGGACCCTGGGGGTCGCGACCTGGAGCCAGTGGCAGCCAAGTCCATCCTCACCACTAGAGGCTCTGGTGAACACCTGCTGGCTCTTAGACTCCGCACCCCAGGGAATCTTACGCTCTAACCCCAGTGGGATCCATCTTGGTGTTCTGGCGGCCCTGCCTTCCTATCACCTTGACCCCCCCGTCCGCAGCAGTCAGCCTTAGGGTCCACAACCTTGCGGTGCACTCCTGATCCCTACGGTGTGCATCTGCCACCTCACCTCAAGGTGACCTGACAGTTTGTTTGCCGCCCCCCCCAAACCGATGGAGCACCAGCCGCCACTGCCCTGATGTAAGGGGGACTCTGAGGAGGATCCCAATGTAAGGAGAACTCTGATAAGGACCCAAATGTAAGGGGGACTTTTTTGGCCTTCAGATATCTATTACATATATTATTGTGGTTCTCATACTAAAATATTTTGGGACTCGTGATCTAAATAAAAATGAGATTTAATGATATAGTAATGGGCACAGAGCTGCATTAATTTGGGTCACTTATATACATATATCTGTATAGCGGTGTATACATGAGACAACAATTATGGACAATTACGGAGCAATAAGGGACGGGGATTTTTGTGGTGGGGGGGGGGGTATATTTGGTTCTACAATAGGGACAGTTGGGATCTCTCCCAAAATAAAAGGAAAACAATAAAGCAGCCAGTCTGGACGCACAACCGCCAGCTTAGTCAGCAACTCATTTTTCAGCACGCCTGCCTGTCACGGGGAAGAAAACGAAATCCAGATCTGCAAATATTGAAACAGTCTGAAGATCAAAGTTTGTTACGAAAGACGCGGCGCGAGCAAACACAGAGCGACCGGGCCGTGGCAAGCCAGTTATTTTTACTACTGCGGCCCCCCGAGGCCAGTCCGCAAATTGGGCACGGCGTCCTGCGAGGCGCAGCGGGGAGGGGGGGGGGCAGATTCCTTCCATCCACGGCCACGGCAGACACATTTTTCTGAACATCCCCAATTTTTAAGAGACAATAAGATTGGCAAACATGTGTCCCCGGCCAGGACCAGGGCTGGGTTTACATTACTGCATGTCGGGAATGCGCACGAAATTGCAAGCTTTGCAGTACACGTAGAGAAACGCGCTGCCGTTTAGCAGGTGCAGAATGCATATCTGCGAGCGCGTGCAGTTTTGCGTGCACCGTGCGGTTAGGACCAGCATGCAGGGAACGTGTAAAAAAAATGCACAGGAATGTGCCCTGCTTGGTGGCACCCCTAGGTATGAACCAAGCCTAACGCTACACTTACACCTTTTGCAGTGCATGTATACAAAGCGCGTTAATGGGCATTGTGTTAGGGCAGCCCCTAGAACACTAAGGTACAGCGCCTTGAAAAAGTATTCACACCCCTTGAAATTTTCCACACTTTGTCATGATACAACCAAAAACGTAATTGTATTTTATTGGGATTTTATGTGATAGACCAACACAACATGCCGCATAATTGTGAAGTGGAAAAAAAACTATAAATATTTTTCAATTTTTTTTACAAATAAATCTGTGAAAAGTGTGTGTGGGGGGGGGGGGGCATTTGTATTCAGCCCCCTTTACTCTGATACCCCTAACTAAAATCAAGTAGAACCAATTGCCTTCAGAAGTCACCTAATTAGTAAATAGAGTCCACCTGTGTGTAATTTAATCTCAGTATAAATACAGCTGTTCTGTGAAGTCCTCAGAGGTTTCTTAGGGAACCTTAGTGAACAAACAGCATCATGAAGGCCAAGAAACACACCAGACAGGTCAGGGATGAAGTTGTGGAGATGTATAAAGCAGGGTTAGGTTTTAAAATAATCTCCCAAGCTTTGAAGATCTCACGGAGCTCTGTTCAATCCATCACCTGAAAATGGAAAGAGTATGGCACAACTGCAAACCTACCAAGACATGGCCGTCCACCTAAACTGACCGGGCCGGACAAGGAGAGCATTCATCAGAGAAGCAGCCAAGAGGTCCATGGTAACTCTGGAGGAGCTGCAGAGATCCACAGCTCAGGGGGGAGAATCTGTCCACAGGACAACTATTAGTCATCTCTCCACAAATCTGCCCTTTATGGAAGAGTGACAAGAAGAAAGACATTGGGGAAAGAAAGTCATAAGAAGTTCTGAAGTTTGTGAGAAGCCATGTGGGGGACACAGCAAACATGTGGAAGAAGGTAATCTGGTCAGATGAGATCAAAATTTTACTTTTTGGCTTAAAAGCAAAACGCTATGTGTGGGAAAAATGAACACTGCACATCATCCTGAACACACCATCCCTACTGTGAAACATGGTGGTGGCAGCATCATGTGGTGGGGATGGTTTTCTTCAGCAGGGACAGGGAAGCCGGTCAGAGTTGATGGGAAGATGGATGGAGACAAATACAGGGCAATCTTAGAAGAAAACCTGTTGGAGTCTACAAAAGACTTGAGACCGGGGCGGAGGTTCACCTTCCAGCAGGACAACGACCCGAAACATCCAGCCAGATCTACAATGGACTGGTTTACATCAAAGCATATTCATGTGTTAGAATGGGCCATTCACAGTCCAGACCTAAATCACATTGAGAATCTGTGGCAAGACTTGGAAATTGCTGATCACAGACGCTCTCCATCCAATCTGACAGAGCTTGAGATATTCTGCAAAGAAGAAGAATGGGCAGAAATGTCCTCTCTAGATGTGCAAAGCTGGTAGAGACACCCCCAAAAAGACTTGCAGCTGTAATTGGAGAGAAAGGCGGTTCTACAAAGTATTGACTCCGGGGGGCGCCATACAAATGTACCCCCCACACTTTTCACATATTTATTTGTAAAAAATGTTGAAAACCATTTATCATTTTCCTTCCACTTCACAATTATGAGCCACTTTGTGTTGGTCCATCTCATAAAATCCCAATAAAATACGTTTTAAGTTTTTGGTCGTAACATGACAACATGTGGAACATTTCAAGGGGTATGAATACTTTTTCCAGGTACTGTAGGCTCCCTGGCACACTAAAACGCACCAAAATGGTACATGTCATGTTTTTTTTCTGCACCACAGCGGACATACACTGTGGTGTGCAAAAACCCACATGCATGGGCAAGGTGCTTTGGGAAGTCATTGAGGTTTCAAACCTGCCAATACGTTAACTTCCCATGAATCACCTGAGCATCATACAGCTGCTGCAAAACAGTCAGCCCTAACATGTTTCAGGCACTGGGTGAGGGAGGTATTTGGGCTGCTTACAGGAAAGGGTTTGTTAGGGTGACGGGCACTGAAGGGCACATAAGGAAACATTTGCTGTGGTTGCATTTAGCGATTTTTACAGTGCCCTGGTTTTAATTGTACGTGTTCTGCTCTGAATTTCCACTTGCCCAGCCCCCGACATGTAAATAATGGAATGTAACGTGTGTGTTAGCCCAGGACCCCGGCGCTTCCCTTTTATAGGCATATGTGAAGATTTCAAAATCTGACTCTGCTACAATGTATCTGTAACCGGCTCAGGAGCGGCCCGGGTGCCCCCTCCTCCCCCTTCCCCTTCGCCCCCCCCCCCCCCCCCCCTGCGCTGGAAGTGATTGCGTTGGCACAGCTCGCCGTACGGACGGTCACAGCTGAGTTGTCTGGCAGAGCGACGGGAAACCAAAATATGCAACTGACGAGGAGGCCATCTGCAGCGCGTCGCACACCCAGCCTGGTGCAAGGAGCGCGATTGTCTGGGCGCTGGCACCCGTCACCGTCAGCTTTTATGTCAAGAACAGAAAGAAAGAAATACATACGGAACCAGAGGAAGCGTTTTATAGACGTTTGGCCCTTTACAGCGCATTCCTCTCTGGCCCCCAGAGCTCGCAATCTAATGTCCCCACAACACTGTACATTGTGTATCTTTAGGGGCCCAGTAACAACATTACGTATATCATAAGATCCAACATTTTGTGGCCTCCTGACCACCATACTTCTTTGAAACTCATTCAAACCATGGACATTGTTGGGTGACCCCCTCAGCCATAAATATGGAATTGCCTCTTTTGAGGGTATAACACCCCCCCTCCCCCTCTAAGAAGAGTTCCCACAAGATTTAGGAGGGAGTCTGTGGAAATTTGTGTCATTTGGGAGGTCAGGACCTGATCAAAAGACCTGACTCATCCCAAAGGTCTTCTGTAGGGTTGAGGTCAGGGCTCTGTGCAGGACACTCAAGTTCCTCTACACCAAACTGGTCACACCATGTCTTTATGAAGCTGGATTGGTACACAAGGAGGGCACAGTCATGCTGGAACAGAAAAGGGTCTTCGCCAAACTGTTGTCCATCCTATTTCAGAGCCATGACTATTAATATGGAGTTGCCCCAACTTTCTCTTGGAGGACTTTCCACAAGATTTTGGAGGGTGTCTTTCAGAATTTGTACCATTTGTGAGGTCAGGTACTGATACTGGATGAGAAGACCTCGTTCACTATAATGCCGCGTACACACGGTCGGACTTTCCGACGGCAAATGTGCGATCGGAGCTTGTTGCCGGAAATTCCGGCCGTGCGTAGGCTCCATCGGACAGTTTCCATCAGAATCTCCAGAAGATCTGATTCTCAAGTTTTCCGAAAATAAAATCCATTCGTGTTAATTCCGATCGTGTGCAGACAATTCCGACGCAGAAAGTGCCACGCATGCTCAGAATCAAGCAGAAGAGTAGCACTGGCTATTGAACTTCATTTCTCTCGGCTCATCGTACGCGTCGTACGTCACTGCGTTCTTGTCATTCAGAATTTCCGACCAACTTGGTGCGACCGTGTGTATGCAAGACAAGTTTGAGCCAACATCTGTCGGGAAAAAAAAACATGGGATTTTGTTGTCGGGATGTGCGATTGTGTGTACGCGACATTAGTGTTCCGATTCATTCAGTAGGGTTGAGGTCCAAAGGTGTTCAGTAGGGCTGAGGTCAGGGCTCTGTTCAGGACACTTGAGTTCCTCTACACCAAACTGGTCACACCATGTCTTTACAGAACCATGACTATTAATATGGAGTTGCCCCAACTTTGTGGCTATAGCATCCTTTGCTTCTCTTGGAGGACTTTCCACAAGATTTTGGAGGGTGTCTTTCAGAATTAGTACCATTTGCGAGGTCAGGTACTGATACTGGATGAGAAGACCTCCTTCACTATTAAGGCCCGTACACACGGTCTGACTTTTTGACAACAAACATGCAAATTAGCTGTTTTGGAGCAACATCCGACCATGTGAACGCTCCATCGGACAAACTTTTTCTGTTTTCATCTGACTTTTGTTGGCTGTGCTAACGGGAAAACTTTTTGACAACATAAGTCTGATGGAGCAAAGTCCGATCGTGTGTACGCAAAAGCATCGGACTTTTGTACAAGGTACAAACACGCATGCTCAGAACCAATGCAAAAGATCAGACTACAATACAGAAGTTGACCAAAGGTGGCGCTGGAGTCATTGAACGTCCTCTTTTGAAGTGTCATCAGTACGTTGAAACGTCACTACGTTCGTGTTTGTTGTCTAAAAAGTCCTGCTGTGTGTATGCAATACAAACTTGTGGACTACGCCCTTTGTACAAAAGTCCACGGGAAAGTTTGTACAAAGTCCGATCGTGTGTATGAGGCTTTAGTATTCCAATTCATTCAGTAGGGTTGAGGTCCAAAGGTGTTCAGTAGAGTTGAGGTCGGGGCTCTGTGCAGCACACTCGAGTTCCTCAACGCTAAAATGGTCACACCATGCCTTTATGGAGCTGGTTTTGTACACAAGGGGGGCACAGTCATGCTGAAACAGAAAAGGGTCTTCGCCAAACTGTTGTACATCCTATTTCAGAACCATGACTATTAATATGGAGTTGCCCCAACTTTGTGGCTATAGAATCCTCTGCTTCTCTTGGAGGACTTTCCACGAGATTTTGGAGGGTGTCTTTCAGAATGTGTACCATTTGTGAGGTCAGGTACTGATACTGGAGGAGAAGACCTCGTTCACTATTAGTGTTCCGAATCATTCAGTAGGGTTGAGGACCAAAGGTGTTCAGTAGGGTTGAGGCCCAAAGGTGTTTAGTAGGGTTGAGGTCCAAAGGTGTTCAGTAGGGTTGAGGTCCAAAGGTGTTCAGTAGGGTTGAGGTCCAAAGGTGTTCAGTAGGGTTGAGGTCCAAAGGTGTTCAGTAGGGTTGAGGTCCAAAGGTGTTTAGTAGGGTTGAGGTCCAAAGGTGTTCAGTAGGGTTGAGGTCCAAAGGTGTTTAGTAGGGTTGAGGTCCAAAGGTGTTCAGTAGGGTTGAGGTCCAAAGGTGTTTAGTAGGGTTGAGGTCCAAAGGTGTTCAGTAGGGTTGATGTCCAAAGGTGTTCAGTAGGGTTGAGGTCCAAAGGTGTTCAGTAGGGTTGATGTCCAAAGGTGTTCAGTAGGGTTGAGGTCCAAAGGTGTTTAGTAGGGTTGAGGTCAGGGTCAAGTACAGGACACTCAAGTTCCTCCACACCAAACTGGTCACACCATGTCTTTATGGAGCTGGCTTTGTACACGGGGGGGACAATCATGGTGGAACAGAAAAGTCTTCACCAAACTGTTACCACAAGGTTGGAATATCACAGTTGTCTATAAAAAGAGTCCCCTCGGTCATCCAAGGCCCCATGAAATCAGTGTAGGACTCGTTGTTCATTCACATATCTCTGGAGCTTCTCAGGACACTCAAGTTCCTCCACATCAAACTGTGAAACCATGTCTTTATGGAGCTGGCCCACTATAACAGCCTCCACTCTGCTGGGAAGACTTTCCACTAGATTCTGAAGGGTGTCTGTGGGAATTTGTGAGGTCAGGTAGTGATGTTGGATGAGATGACCTGACTCACATGTTGGGCCTCACGTTGGGCAACGCAAAAAAGACCTGGCTCCCTATTGGTATTTTAATTAATCCCAAAGGTAGGGTAGAAGTCAGGGCTCTGTGCAGGAGCCCCAGTTTTCATAGATCCCCTCCCCTTCAGGGTTCTGCCGAATGGTCGTTCCCTGCACCCGACATCCTAATATGTCTCAGTAAAAAGAAACAAAGCTGTGCTGAGCCAAAGGAGAAAACCAGAAACACTCTCACATGTTAGAGATTATCCCGGCTGCAGCGCCTGTGATTTATTGGCCCACATGTTCTTAACCGTTTCGCTCTGGATAAAGTCAAGTACGCGCAGGTGGCATTTAACGTGCTCTTCAATCATGTCTGCCGACAATTTACTCCCCGTCCCCAATTCCTGCCAAAAGGTTCCGCCCCTGAGAGTTACTGGCCGCGTGACGCTAAATGCTTTTGCAGCAACAGGCTAGGACCTCGAAAAACCCTAAGGGGCGACTCCGGCCAAACAGATTAATAGGCAGCTGAAACACCTGGGCAGGAACTGGCTGCCAAAAAAGATGTCTGACAAAACTTTTAGACCCATTCACAGCATGTATGTTCCCACTCGCAGCGTTTTATTTAGGGGATTCTTTACGCGTTTCTGTGCCTCACGTCATTTACTTAAATGGGCTGCCCTATGTGAGGCAAATATGTGCGACAAGTGCTCCAAAGATGCTCGAGAACCTTTTCGGGCATGGAGCATCACGGGTTCGTAGTGCATCTGCTAAACGTATTTGGAGTGACATTAACAATTAGACAAGTGCAATTCGTTTTGTTCCAAATTAGTTTTTTTAACAAATTTTCGACAAATCAGAGTTAATTTGGGAATATCCGAGTTAACGAAAACCCATTTAACAAATTTTTCCAAATATTCGTAAATTCAAATTCGAATATTCGAAAATTCGTTACTCCGTAAATTTGAATATTCGAAAATTCAGAAATTCGAAAATTCGGAGATCCGGAAATTTAAAAATTCCGAAATACAGAAATTCAAAAATTCCAAAATACGGAAATTCAAAAATTCGGAAATTCTGAGATTTGGAAATCCGGAAATTCGAAATTCAAAAATCCGGAAATACGCAATTCAAAAACTCGAAAATTGGAAATTCAAAAACCCGGAAATTGGAAATTCAAAAATCCAGAAATTTGAAAATTTGGAAATTTAAAAACTCATAAAACCGAAATCCAGAGATTCGAAATCTGAAAATCCGGAAATTCAAAAATCCAAAAATCTGAAAAAAATAAGAGCAAAAATTCAAAAGAGCAAAAATCTGAAAATCCGAAAACCAGAAAATTTAAAAATCAGAAAAAATAACTAATAATAACTTAACTAGTACTAAATATTAAACTATAGGTATTGGATTTCCTTTCAAATTTGGCTGTTAGTGAACGCAACGAATACGAATTTATCCGAAGTTAGGAATTACCTGAAATAACGAATGCCGCATCTAAACTAATGATATGTAACATATTATTAATAATAATAAATAACAATAATGATAAAAACTTTTATTATTATTATTATTTATTATTACTTTGTTACGTTCCATTCGTTATTTCGGATAATTCGTAACTTTGGATAAATTTGTTACGTTCACTAACAGCCAAATTTGAAAGAAAATTCCAATACCCATAATTTAATAGTTAGCTATTATTTAGAATTTTCGGATTTTCGTTCTTTCGAATTTTGGATTTTCTTTATTTTCGGATTTATCAAATTTTAGAATTTCTGAATTTCCGAATTTTCAAATCTCAAATTTGCGAATCTGCCAATTTAGAAATTTTAGAATTTAGGAATTGACACATTTTCTAATTTACGGATTTTCGAATTTAGGAATTTTAGAATTTCCGAATTAACAAATTTTTAGAATTTACAAATTAAGATCATAACAAATGACCCGAAAACAAAAAACAAAAAACATATGAAATGAAAACAAACACATTTTTTCGGCAGTGCGCATGTCCCTTAACAATTAACGGCAGCGCAAGCGCAATGCGTGTTTTTCGCATGTTTCCTGTGTGTTTTGTAGCGCATTCAGGAAACGCCAAATATGAAGGCCGCTTGAATGTCGAAACAGCTGATGGTTTCTCTGGCCCATTGAGTTCAGGTTATGTGGTCAGTTTAGGGCCCATTGAGTTCAGGTTATGTGGTCAGTTTAGGGCCCATTGAGTTCAGGTTATGTGGTCAGTTTAGGGCCCATTGAGTTCAGGTTATGTGGTCAGTTTAGGGCCCATTGAGTTCAGGTTATGTGGTCAGTTTAGGGCCCATTGAGTTCAGGTTATGTGGTCAGTTTAGGGCCCATTGAGTTCAGGTTATGTGGTCAGTTTAGGGCCCATTGAGTTCAGGTTATGTGGTCAGTTTGGGGCCCATTGAGTTCAGGTTATGTGGTCAGTTTAGGCCCCATTGAGTTCAGGTTATGTGGTCAGTTTAGGGCCCATTGAGTTCAGGTTATGTGGTCAGTTTAGGGCCCATTGAGTTCAGGTTATGTGGTCAGTTTAGGGCCCATTGAGTTCAGGTTATGTGGTCAGTTTAGGGCCCATTGAGTTCAGGTTATGTGGTCAGTTTAGGGCCCATTGAGTTCAGATTATGTGGTCAGTTTAGGGCCCATTGAGTTCAGGTTATGTGGTCAGTTTAGGGCCCATTGAGTTCAGCTTATGTGGTCAGTTTAGGGCCCATTGAGTTCAGGTTATGTGGTCAGTTTAGGGCCCATTGAGTTCAGGTTATGTGGTCAGTTTAGGCCTCATTGAGTTCAGGTTATGTGGTCAGTTTAGGGCCCATTGAGTTCAGGTTATGTGGTCAGTTTAGGGCCCATTGAGTTCAGGTTATGTGGTCAGTTTAGGGCCCATTGAGTTCAGGTTATGTGGTCAGTTTAGGGCCCATTGAGTTCAGGTTATGTGGTCAGTTTAGGGCCCATTGAGTTCAGATTATGTGGTCAGTTTAGGGCCCATTGAGTTCAGGTTATGTGGTCAGTTTAGGGCCCATTGAGTTCAGCTTATGTGGTCAGTTTAGGGCCCATTGAGTTCAGGTTATGTGGTCAGTTTAGGGCCCATTGAGTTCAGGTTATGTGGTCAGTTTAGGGCCCATTGAGTTCAGCTTATGTGGTCAGTTTAGGGCCCATTCACGACATATGCGTTGGGCTGCCCCGGGCAGCCAGCGACTTGACCGCCGACCTAGTGTCTTACTAGTTCATTTCATATCACCCCGCTGCATAAAGAAGAATGAAATGTCATTTTGTCTCATTGCAATAAAGTTCTTGAAAAAAAAATAGCGCAATGTGTCATTACAATTTTCCGTCACAGCGCACACCAGGGGGCGTGGTTTAACTGACCATGCAATGGCCCTTAGCGGGGTTCTCCTTTATGCTCTTGCAGGCACTTATTATGAGACTGGAAGTCTCTTCCGGACGGAGGCCGCGTGCCGCGTATTATCGCCACTTACAGGACGATTAATTGCACCCGAGACAGAGACATGAATATTCTAATTCGATATTTATTGACAAATTGAGATTCCAATAACATGACTTTACACAACGCTCAGCGTCCGGCCATTATACATCACCCCCATCCCCCACGCCTTGCGCTGCGATGAAAGCCGGGGGAAGCTGGAAACGCACTGCCGCTGAGGAGGAACCACAAGGCCCAGCATTGCTGCGGATTCAGAATGGTGATAAAATGAGCGTCCAGATTGTATTCTCTGCTCAATGTCACAACACGGGTCTAATACAGAGAACGCGAACGTCACAAATAGCGGACGATCGTTCTTATGCCCCGTTCACACTTGAGCGATGCGTTTTTTTGTGCATTTTTTTGCATGCTTTTTTTTGAGCAGCACCATTTATTTGAATGGGCCTCCCTCCGCTCCGAAAACGCACAAAAAGAAAAACACGCAACAAATGTGCAAACTGCACAATGCAAAACGCGTAGTTCTGCATTGTGCGAGTTGCACGTTTGTGTACGTGTTTTGTCGCGTGGGAAAAAAGCAGGAAAATGTGCGGCTGCGCGTTTTAGAGCATTTTTGTTCATTTCTGCCTACATTTCGGCTACACCGCTACTGCATTACAATTTTGGAAACTTTTTTTGTTTATATATATATATAACAAGAAGATCATGTACTAAGCTTTGGGTGTTTATTATTTTTACGAAATAAATGAAAAAAAGAAAATCTCGGGGAAAAAAAAAGCATTTTTCTTTGTTTCTGTTATAAAATGTTCTAAATAAATAATTTTTCTCCTTCACTGGTGGGCACTAATAGTCAGTACTGATGGGCACTAATAGTCAGTACTGATGGGCACTAATAGTCAGTACTGATGGGCACTGATATGCGGCACTGATGGGCACTGATATGCAGCACTGATGGGCACTGATATGCAGCACTGATGGGCACTGATATGCAGCACTGATGGGCACTGATGAACACTGATATGCCGGACTGATGGGCACTGATATGGAGCACTGATGGACACTAAGACCCCTTTCACACCAGGGCGTTTTGCAGGCGCTATAGCGTTAGAAATAGCGCCTGCAATCCGCCCTAAAAAAGTTGCACCATTGTCTGTAGTGTGAAAGCCCCGAGGGCTTTCACACTACAGCGGTGCGCTGGCAGGACGTCAGGGAAAAGTCCTGCCAGCAGCTTCTTTGGAGCGGTGAAGGAGCGGTGTGTTTACCGCTCCTCCACCGCTGCTCCCCATTGAAATCAATGGGGCAGCGCTGCAATACCGCCGGCAAAACGCCGCTATTGCGGCGTATTGCTGGCGGTTTTAACCCTTTCTCGGCCGCTAGCGGGGGGTAAAAGCACCCCGCTAGCGGCCGAAATGCGGCGGTAAAACGCTGCTAAAAATAGCGGCATTTTGCCAACGACGCTATGGGCGGTGTGGTGTGAAAGGGGTCTAATAGTCAGCACTGATAGACACTGATATGCGGCACTGATGGGCACTGATATGCGGCACCTATGAGCACTGATGGGCACTGATATGCAGCACTGATGGGCACTGATATAAAGCAATGATGGTCACTGATATGCGGCACTGATGGGCACTGATGAACACTGATATGCGAGACTGATGGGCACTGATATGCCAGACTGATGGGCACTGATATGCGGCACTGATATGCAGCACTGATGGACACTGATATGCGGCACTGATGGACACTAATAGTCAGCACTGATAGACACTGATATGTGGCACTGATGAGTACTGATGGGCACTGATATGCAGCCCTGATGGGCAATGATATGCAGCACTGATGGGCACTGATATAAAGCAATGATGGTCACTGATATGCGGCACTGATGGGCACTGATATTAGGCACTGATGGGCACTGATGAACACTGATATGCGAGACTGATGGGCACTGATATGCCAGACTGATGGGCACTGATATGCGGCACTGATATGCAGTACTGATGGACACTGATATAAAGCAATGAAGGGCACTAATATGCGGCACTGATGGGCACTGATATGCGGCACTGATATGTGGCACTGATGGGCAATGATATAAAGCAATGATGGGCACTAATATGCGGCACTGATATGCGGCACTGATGGGCACTGATATGCAGCACTGATGGACACTGACATGAGGCACTGATATGCGGCACTGATATGCAGCAATGATGGGCATTGATATGCAGCACTGATGGGCACTGATATACAGTACTGCAATGCAGCACTATTGCGCGCACTGATGAGCACTGATGGGCACTGATATGCAGTACTGATCAGCACTGATATGCAGCACTGATGGGCACTGATGGGCGGCAAATTTCTTCTACACCGCTACTGCATCACATTTTTGGGCGAGTTTTTTTTACGCACGCTTTTTGTAGCAGCACTATTCCTTTGAATGGGCCTCCCCCCAACTCCAAAATCGCACAAAAAGAAGCTCATGTACCAAATTTTGGACATGAGCCAGTCGTGTTTTGTGTTGTGCGCTCTTCGCATGTTTTGTTGCCGGAGAACGTGTGACTGCGACCTACATTTGGGGTGCCATTAATAAATAATGGCACCACAAGCACGTTGCGCATTTTTGCGCATTATTCACACGCTTGTAGAAATGCGTCAGCCGGCTCGTATCTGCTATGCCCGATTGTGAACAGGGCCTTAGGCTCCATTCTCACTTGTGCGACTCTAAAGTCGTGCGATTTACACTTGCGACTTTTGGCTGGGTGCAACTTGCATGCAACTTTGGCTGCTGACACTGCCTTCGACTGTCGCGTTGATAACTTTAAGATGCAACTTTCATGCGACTTTTGAGAGTTTACATTGCAGTCTGTGGCAATCAAGTCACATGAAAGTGGCAGCAAAGTAGTGCAGGGACTTTCAGGTCGCGGAGATCTGAACGGCTTCCATTGAAATACATGGGCTGCGTCCAAAGTCGCATGACAAGTTGCACAAGTGTGAATGGAGCCTAAATGGATCCATATTCTTCTGCCAGCAGGAAGCTGCGTTCAGGACTAATGAAGCCTCACAGCCAAACTTCAAAAGTAACAAAAATATGAAAAACCTATTTATACAAAAAAAAAAAAGAAACTAATAAAAAAAAGCTGTTGCAATATTCACCTTCAATCCAGAGCTTTCCCTTGCAGTACTTCTATTTCTCCACAAGATGTCCTCAGTCTAATGACCAGCATCATTCAACTCCTCCTCCCCCAGCCTGTATCTGGACAGTGAAAATAGAAGCAGCACAGTGATGGGATCTTCTCTATGTCACTCTGCTCTCTCCTCCTATCAGCATGCTTCTGGTCATCACCTAAACTGATTGGCTCCTTGTGCTGCTTCTTCTTCTCCGGATCTGAGCTCTGCTGTACAGTGGATGATGTCAGGTCACAGTCAGGTACTTACATTGCTTGTATTAAACAATACATTTCATGATTTCTTAATGATGCAAGTAATGTAAGTACCTGAATCTGGCCTGGTATCGACCCCTGTACAGCAGGGCTGCAGTGTGAGAAGAAGAAGCAGCACAAAGAGCCAATCAGCTCCTGCGCTGATAACAAGCATGCTGATAGCAGGAGAGAGCAGAGTGACAGAGAGATGAGCTCATCCCTGTGCTGCTTCACCTATCACTGTCCAATCACAAGGTGACCCGGCCTCTGAGGAAGCAGGCTGAATGATGCTGGCCATTGGACCGGGGACATCTAGTGGCAGAAAGAAGTACTGTGGGGGGAAATCTCTGGATTAAAGGTGAATATTGCAGCAGCTGATTTTGTTTTAACGGCCTCTTCATTCTTATCTCCTTTTTGGCTGGAGTTCTGCTTTAAATAAACCCCGATTGTATCGATCACGGCGGTAGCGGCGCGGCACGTGAGGCGGCCGGGTTCGCCAATCTTGCAGTCAATAAACAAGGTAACATCTGTGGATCTGGCAGCCGGGCGTCCCTGTTTATCTACAATAGCAGCTTAATTATAAACATGTCACTCGGCTCCGGGATCTCCGCATCAACGAGGAAGACGCAGATCTGTACATACCTGACTATTTATATCCGCAGGAACATTAACCCTTCCCGAGGCGGCCCACCGCGTCTATAGGCGGAGAGGGGCGCACAATACACCAGGGCTGCCGATTGTCACATACAGAATTGGGGGGCGCTGCAGAGCATCGCAATGTGTTACAGACATGTGACCGACCCAAGCTGGCCGATGAAATAAGACCATCAGCAAGGTGTGCCGGGGAGCCATCACCCACCTGTCTGTTGCGGGAGAATTGCGATTTTGTGTGCGTTCCCCAATCACACCGATCAATGAATCCAGCCCAGAGCACAGGAGATACGCCCCCCACCAACAAACTGACATCAGCCCTCATCTGATTGGTCAATACAAGAAGCATTCTTCTTATAATATTGCAGCTCTCTCTTTCATTCTTTTCTCCTTTCTCTCTCTCTCTCTCTTCTTTCATCTCTTTTTCTTTCATTCCTTCTTTCCTTCTCTTTTATTCTTTTTTCTTTCCTTCCCTCTTTCATTCCTTCGTTCCCTCTCTCTTTCATGCATTCCTTCTTTCCTTCTGTCTTTCTTGAATTCTTTTTTCCTTCTTTCCCTCTCTTTCATTCCTTCTTTCTCTCTCTTTCATTATTTTTCCCTTCTTTTCATCTATCTTTCATTCCTTTTTCCCTTCTTCCCTCTCTATTACATTCTTTTCCCCTTCTTTCTATCTTTTATTCCTTCTTTCACTCTCTCTCTCTCATTCCTTTTTCCTTCTTTCTTTCATTCCTTCTCTCTCTCTTTCATTCTTTTTTCTTCTTTGCCTCTCTCTTTCATTCCTTCTTTCCCTCTCTCTTTCATTCCTTCTTTTTCTCTCTCTCTTTCATTATTTTTCCCTTCTTTCTCTCTCTCTTTCATTTCTTATCCCCCCCCTTTCATTCCTTCCTTGGCTCTCTATTTTATTCCTTCTTTCTCTCTCGCTTTCATTATTTTTCCCTTATTTCTCTATATCTTTCATTACTTCTTTCCCTCTCTCTCTTTCATTCTTTTTTTCCTTCTTTCCCTCTCTCTCTTTCATTCTTTTTTTCCTTCTTTCCCTCTCTATTTCATTCCTTATTTCCTTCTCTCTTTCAATCCTTCTTTCTCTCTCTCTCTTTCATTATTTTCCCCTTCTTTGTCTCTCTCTTTCATTCCTTTCTTCCTATTTTATTAATTCTTCCCCTCTCTGTTTCATTCCTTCTCTCTCTCTTGATCTAATTCTTTTTTCTTCTTTCCTTCTCTCTTTCATTCCTTCTTTCGCTCTCTCTTTCATTCCTTCTTTTTCTCTCTCTCTTTTTTTCATTCTTTTTCCCTTCTTTCTCTCTCTCTCTCGTTCATTCTTTTTCCCTTCTTTCTCTATATCTCTCATTCCTTCTTTCCCTCTCTCTCTCTCTTTAATTCTTTTTTCCTTCTTCCCCTCTCTATTTCATTCCTTCTTTCTCTCTATATTTCATTCTTTTCCCCTAATTTCCCTCTCTCTTTTATTCCTTATTTCCCTCTCTCTCTCTCTTTCATTCCTTCTTTCCCTCTGTCTTTCATTCCTTTTTCCTTCTTTGCCTCTCTCTCATTCCTTCTTTCTCTCTCTTTCATTATTTTTTCCTTCTTTTCATATCTCTTTCTTTCCCTCTCTTTCATTCCTTCTTTCCCTCTCTCTCTTTCATTATTTTCCCCCCTAGCAACAACAGACTCCTGGCAGCAACGTATCTCCCCATAGACAGCATCAGTAGACTCTCCGGCAGCCAGCAACAATAGGCCCCTCCCTCAACAGTAGATCCCTCCCAGCAACAACTGACCCCCCCCCCCCAGCAACATAAAACTCACCCTTAGTAACAAAGACCTCCCTGCAAAAAAAGTCCCCTCCAGTTAGAATAGATCCCCCAGCAGCGAGCATCCATAGAGCCTCCAGCACACCCCAGCACCCCTTTGCCATTACATACATTCAGTGCTGGAGGTGCCAGAACTCCATTTATAATCCTAAGTATATGTAATACAAAGCTTAAGAAAGAGTAGAACCAAGTAGTTGTGCCTACGCGTTTCGCAATGCTCCCACTAGGGTAAGCTTTCATGTACAAAATACTAAAATATAAAGATCCATCCAACATCGATAACTAACAACACATCCAAAAATAGGTGTATGCAATACATCACTTAACCTTAGCACTCAATAGTTCAGTCTACGCGTTTCGTGGTGCTCCCACTTCTTCGACACAGGAGTGTAAGCTTTGCTGTACTTAATGCTGAAAGATAAATATCCATTCAACATTCAAAACGAACAACACATCCAAAAATAGGTATATGTAATACAACTATTAAGAGACCTTAGCACCCAATAGTTCAGTCTACGCGTTTCACCATGCCCTGGCTTCTTCAGCACCGAAGTGTAAGCTTTCCTATACATAATACTGAAAGATAAAGACCCATCCAACCTTAAAAATAACAACACATCCAAAAAAAGTATATGTAATACAACTATTAAGAGACCTTAGCACTCAATAGTTTTGTCTACGCATTTTGCGGTGCTCCCACTCCTTTGGCACTGGAGTGCAAGTTGTCCTGTACATAATACTGAACGATAACAGATCTATTCAAGATTTAAAACTAACATCACATCCAAAAATAGATATGTGTAATACAGCACTTAAGAAACCTTAGCATAGAATAGTTCAGTCTACGCGTTTCGCAGTGCTCCCGCTTCTTCAGAACTGCAGTGTAAGATTTCCTGTACATAATGCTGAAAGATAAATATCCATCCAACCTTTAAAACTAACGACACATCCAAAAATAGGTATGACAATCGGCCACCCAAAAAAAAATTATTTGAAATAAATGTTTTTCTTTTTTTTTTATTTCAAATGAATTTATTTTTATTTGATATATTTTTCTATTCCTTCTATTCTAATTAAAACATGATAAAAAAGATATAAAAAATAAAATGAAAAAACAAAAATATAAAAAATGTTTTATTTGAAATAAAAAAAGATAAAAAATTAATATAAAAAATAAATATAAAAAAAATAAATAATTATTATTGATGATAGATTAGATAGATAGATAGGAAGGAGGATTTAATTCTACATCAACAGATACTTTGTTGCACTTATTAAACAGAAAAAATAAAAAGCTTCTGATGGGAATGTTATCTATTCTAAATAAAAAAAAATAATAAAAAAAAATTAAAAAAATAAACTGAAAAAAACAAAAATATAAAAATTTTTTTATTTGAAATAAAAAATATAAAAAAATATAAAAAATAAAAATAAAATAATTATTATTGATGATAGATTAGATAGATAGATAGGAAGGAGGATTTAATTCCACATCAACAGATACTTTGTTGCACTTATTAAACAGATACAATAAAAAGCTTATGATTGGAATATTATCTATTCTAAATAAAAAAAAAAAAAAAAATATGTAAAAAAATAAAATGAAAAAAAAATATATAATTTTTTTTAAATAAAAAAGATAAAAAAATATAAATATAAAAAATAATAATAATTATTATTGATGATAGATTAGATAGATAGATAGGAAGGAGGATTTAATTCCACATCAGCAGATACTTTGTTGCACATAATAAACAGATACAATAAAAAGCTTCTGATGGGAATGTTATCTATTCTAAATAAAAAATAATAATAAAAAAACATAAAAAAATAAAATGAAAAAAACAAAAATATAAAAAATTTTTTATTTGAAATAAAAAATATAAATAAAAAATATAAAAAAAAATATAAAAAATAAAAATAAAATAATTATTATTGATGATAGATTAGATAGATCGATAGGAAGGAGGATTTAATTCCACATCAACAGATACTTTGTTGCACTTATTAAACAGATACAATAAAAAGCTTATGATTGGAATATTATCTATTCTAAATAAAAAATAAAATAAAAAAAATATAAAAAAATAAAATGAAAAAACAAAAATATATATTTTTTTTAAATAAAAAAGATAAAAAAATATAAATATAAAAAAAAAATAATAATTATTATTGATGATAGATTAGATAGATAGATAAGAAGGAGGATTTAATTCCACATCAACAGATACTTTGTTGCACTTATTAAACAGATACAATAAAAAGCTTCTGATGGGAATGTTATCTATTCTAAATAAAAAAATAATAAAAAAATATAAAAAAATAAAATGAAAAAACAAAAATATAATTTTTTTTTATTTGAAATAAAAAAGATAAAAAAATATAAATATAAAAAAATAATAATTATTATTGATGATAGATTAGATAGATAGATAAGAAGGAGGATTTAATTCCACATCAACAGATACTTTGTTGCACTTATTAAACAGATACAATAAAACACTTCTGATGGGAATGTTATCGGAGGAAATATGAGCCGTTTTCTTGCCAGGGTACACACACACTTCAATTTATTTCCAATCACACATATATGAGAAATAAAAATATACATCCCTCTAAAAGCTCCTCGCTCTCCGCATGCGGCGGCGCGGATTAATAAACGCAGTGCGCGATTCTCCATCAAAAATTTAAAAATTCCATCTGTATATCACTCCTTGGCAATGTAGAGTGCATCGCTCAAGAGGCCGTCATAACTCATCGGGAAGGATTTACGGCGCTCTCGATGAGTGAAGAACAGAAATAGACGAGGGAGGTAATGCAAAACAACGCACTCTAATATAAAAGACAAAAGCTCTCCGGCTCCACGCGCTTCGCCCGCCGTCCGCCTTCATTCAGGAGCAATTTTGTCAATCTCTCGCCGATTAAAGAGGATCAAAGTTTTATGGAATGTTTCAAATTTACAACCAGGTATGTAGATGGAGACTTTCTTCTATGGCGGGCAACCGCCGAAAAGTTACTGAGACGCAGATCGGCGCCAGCACGCTCGCCAGCGCAACTCGAAAAAAAACGATTGAGGTTGTAATGTAAAAACAGCCATCAAAAAGAAAAAGGAAACGCAGATCGTCCACCGTTTCGGGGTCCCGGGGGAACCCCTTCTTCAAGGTGACCTTCGCTGATCTGAATAAGCCAAGCGCCCCTCTCCGGAGGCGACAAGGGAACGGCGCCGGATTGGATTGGACTGGATTTTTTTTTGGTTACTGGAACTGACCTCCACCAGGCCCCATCCGCACTTCGCATTCCCGCTTACGATTTTGTGTGTGTGGGGCGATTTTCATGCGATTCTGCCGCGTCACGCATGGGGCAGCATTTCTCGTTCGCGCAAAAGAAGCTCCCACTCCTTTCTGGGCAACAAACTTTGCTTTGTTTCTAAAGTCGCGCTTTTTTCCCACGATTGCAGTGCAATCCTGTTGGCGCGATGATGGTGGCGAAATCACATCGCGTTTGGGGTGCCAAATCAGAATGAATGGCACCCAAAATGCGCGCTGTACAAATTTGGGTTCGCAAGCAGAATCGCATCGGGGTCCCAAATCAGTAAGCGCGAATGGGGCCTTAAAGTTCGATTGCAGCGCAATTCTGTTGCTTGACAATCACAGCAAAATCGCAACACCTTTGGGGTGCCATTTAGAAGCGAACGGCACACAAACACTTGTTGCGCGGTTTGCACCGACTGCCGTGCAATTTTGAACGCCGAGTGTGAACGGGGGGGTTCTTAAAGTCACGTTTTCCGCAATGCCAGTGCGATTCTGCAACGTGACAATCGCAGCAAAATCGCACTGCGTTTGGGGTGCCATTTAGACTGAATGGCACTCAATTGCGTGTTGCGCAGTTTGCACGGTTGCCATGCAATTTGGAAACGCAGAGTGTGAACGGCGGCCTTAAAGTCGCGTTTTGCCGCAATTACAGTGCGATTCTGTCACGTGACAATCGCAGAAAAATTGCACTGCGTTTGGGGGTGCCATTTAGTCTGAATGGCACTCAAGCGCTTGTTGCACGGTTTGCAACGACTGCCGTGCAATTGCATGCCTTGCACCAATGGACATGCGATTTGGAATTGTGGGCAGAATCTCAGCGATTCCCCCCCATGATTTCAAACCACCAAATGTGAATGGGGCTTGAAGGGAAGACGCCTATTTTATTGGTGCCGGTTAGAAGGGGAAACAGCAGATCTGATTGATTACTATGGGCAGAACTCTGATCTCTCCTTTTGGAATCTGACAAAAGGGGCAAGAATAGGAGCAGCCAATCAGGATTGGCCTTTCACGGATGCAACTTCCGTTAGCTGCAATTTCATTGGCTGGTCACTCATTTCATTGCGGGCCACATTAGCATTATGGTTGCCCTCAAAGGGCCGGTTGTATCTGTACGACTAGATTCCAGAGCACCCCACCCCCTCTTACATCAAATTTCAAGAGCCCCCCCCCCCCCACGACCACCACCATCATCAGCTGTCAAGAGTCCCCCACCCTCCCTTACATCACAGTGAATCCCCTTTAACATGTGCTGCTGCCAGGAAGAAGCTGAGGGTTGAGATGGGAAGCAGGAAGTGCAGAGTCTGGAGGAGGACCAGAGAAGGGGGCAGAGTTAGCTGCTGAATGCTGTATGCAGAAGGGCAGGATCTGGCAGAGGAGTTCTGTTCTCCTCTCGTATGCAGAAGCGCAGGATCTGGCAGAGGAGTTCTGTCCTCCTCTCGTATGCAGGAGCACAGGATCTGGCGGAGTTCTGTCCTCCTCTCATATGCAAAAGCTCAGGATCTGGCGGAGGAGTTCTGTCCTCCTCTCGTATGCAGGAGCACAGGATCTGGCGGAGGAGTTCTGTTCTCCTCTCATATGCAAAAGCTCAGGATCTGGCGGAGGAGTTCTGTTCTCCTCTCGTATGCAGAAGTGCAGGATCTGGCGGAGGAGTTCTGTTCTCCTCTCGTATGCAGAAGTGCAGGATCTGGCAGAGGAGTTCTGTTCTCCTCTGGTATGTAGAAGCTCAGGATCTGGCAAAGTTCTGTCCTCCTCTCGTATGCAAAAGCGAAGGATCTGGCAGAGGAGTTCTGTCCTCCTCTCTGCTGCCGACTACTGGGGGGGGGGAGAGATGATGGGGGGTGCTACAAGTGCAGGAGAGTTGCAAGGGCCACATAACATGGCCTGGTGGGCCAGATTCGGCCCACGGGCCTTGTGTTTGACACATGTGCTCTAACACAAGGATCGTTATTTTCAGCCATGTGACTTATTTTCAAATCTCTTTGGATGTAGCTAAAAATAAAAATAAAATGTTTGTAAATAAAGATCCTTATATTGGTGTGTTTGTTTGTAAACAGAGCTTACCATGTATAAATAACAGAATTCTTATAGGTTGCCATGGTCATTGGGTAGAGGTTGCCCTAACTGTGAATGAATAAAGCCGCGGCAAAGCACATGCAACTCTTTATTTTAATCCAGGATAAAAAGATACAAAGTTTCCTCCAGGCTCCACCCCTCACGCGTTTCTGCCCAACGTGGGCCTTAGTCATAGCCATAGTGGTGCCCTGGCCCTAGGAAAGGGCCTATTGTAAACTATGGGTTACATCCACCTACCTCCAGGTGTCTGCTTCCCATTGGGCTATCCTATGGTATAATATGATTCTCTATCTACACTATATTACCAAAAGTATTGGGACACCTGCCTTTACACGCACATGAACTTTAATGGCATCCCAGTCTTAGTCCGTAGGGGTTGAATATTGAGCCCACACTTTGCAGCTATAACGGCTTCAACTCTTCTGGGAAGGCCGTCCACAAGGTTTAGGAGTGTGTCTATGGGAATGTTTGACCATTCTTCAAAATCATTTGGTGGAGGGGGGATTATGGTGTGGAGTTGTTTTTCAGGGGTTGGGCTTGGCCCCTTAGTTCCAGTGAAGGGAACACTTAAGACGTCAGCATACCAATATTTCTGGACAATTTCATGCTCCCAACTTTGTGGGAACAGTTTGGGGATGGCCCCTTCCTGTTCCAACATGACTGCGCACCAGTGCACAAAGCAAAGTCCATAAAGACATGGATGAGCGAGTTTGGGGTGGAGGAACTTTACTGGTCTGAACAGAGTCCCGACCTCAACCCGATAGAACACCTTTGGGATGAATTAGAGCGGAGACTGCGAGCCAGGCCTTCTCATCCAACATCAGTGCCTGACCTCACAAATGCTCTTCTGGAAGAATGGTCAAACGTTCCCATAGACACACTCCTAAACCTTGTGGACGGCCTTCCCAGAAGAGTTGAAGCTGTTATAGCTGCAAAGGGTGGGCCAACCCAATATTGAACCCTATGGACTGAGACTGGGATGCCATTAAAGTTCATGTGTATACAAAGGCAGGTGTCCCAATACTTTTGGTAATATATTCTATGTAATGGTCTCCCCATTATTGACCAATGGTGTAACACGAGTGGTAGTATGTAGTACGCTTCAGGGCTCTACATGGTGAGACATTCTACTTATCGGCATTACAATGTATATTTTCTATAAGCAAATAATATATCGCTAACATCAGCTGCTTGGAGTGCTGACTTCCATTTACCATCTGGACGACAACAAGTGCCAGCAAGCTGGAAATTCTAATGCTATGACAGATAAGCGAAATACACCCCTGAAAATGACTTCCCCCACACCCCGATCACTTTACACAACATTTGTTCTAAAAAAAATAAAAAACAGAATAAAATAAAAGAGGAAACAAAAAAATAAATCAACTCAACAAAATGATTAATAAAATTCCCATTTGGACTAAAATCCGACCAAAAAAATCCAAGAACAGTCAATAAATGATGAGCGCGCTCCGTGTTCCCACTCTGGGACCTCCAGGACGGTGGGCACAGATATAGTCTATATACTGGTACAGCCTACCCATGGATAGTACAACTCACAAGCTGCAAGCCAAAACCTATAGGATATAATAATCTTCATCTGGTAGAATCCCACCACCAACGGCGGAGTGCCACCTGCTTGACCTAGGTAGATGTTTGGTTACCGAAAAACAACCACCGTGGTGGCCTCCATAGTCACATGTGTTAGTGGCCAGAGGTGACATAACAGAACTAATCAGCATTGGCCAGAAGTCTATCCCTGGGTCAGGGAAGAAGGGTGGAGGGCAGGGGGGTTGGTGGGAAGGGTGAAGGGCAGGGGGGTTGGTGGAAAAGGGGGAGGGCAGGGGGGTTGGTTGGAAGTGTGGAGGGTAGGGTGGTTGGTGGGAAGGGCGGAAGGCAAGGGGTTGGTGGGAAGGGTGGAGGGCAGGGGGGTTGGTTGAAAGTGTGGAGGGCAGGGGGTTTGGATGGAAGGGCGGAGGGCAAGGGGTTGGTGGGAAGTGTGGAGGGCAGGGGGGTTGGTGGGAAGGGTGGAGGGCAGGGGGGTTGGTTGGAAGTGTGGAGGGTAGGGTGGTTGGTGGGAAGGGCGGAAGGCAAGGGGTTGGTGGGAAGGGTGGAGGGCAGGGGGGTTGGTTGAAAGTGTGGAGGGCAGGGGGTTTGGATGGAAGGGCGGAGGGCAAGGGGTTGGCGAGAAGGGTGGAGGGCAGGGGGGGTTGGTGGGAAGGGTGGAGGGCGGGGGTGTGGGGGGGGGGGGTTAGTGTGAAGGGCACAGGGGTTGGCGGGAAGGGTGGCATTAAACTTCATCTGTGCCAGGCAGAGGCGGTGATGTCCCCATGGGATGTGCAGTGTGGAGCTCAGTGGATACTGTACAGGGAACGCTCGGAATACCAATGACACGCTGAGCCAAAGACAGAGGCACTTAGCAACTGATAGAGTTCATTGTCAACGGCACACTGTGCTGCCGACCCTGCAGGTCCTGAGTTAATACCAGAGAGGAGCACTGACCAAACGATGGATAGATAGATAGATAGATAGATAGATAGATAGATAGATAGATAGATAGATAGATAGATAGATAGAATACTGCACAGTATACTACCTGCAGGTCCTGAGCAATAATAGTACCAGATAAAAACCAGCAGCAGGTGCACTGACCAGACCTAGAATATAGATAGATAGATAGATAGATAGATAGATAGATAGATAGATAGATAGATAGATAGATAGATAGTCTATTGCACCCATTTACTTTTGCACCAAGGCAGAGGAAGGGTTATCCAACACAATCTGTAAACAGGTAGCCAGAAAAATACATGGGAATTGATACTGAGGGAAAGGAAGGCAGAAGATACAATTGTTCCACATTTGTTCTAAATCCACCTTTTCACTTTTTTCAATGCAGCATTGCCAGAGTCACCCAGCATTTGCCAACAGCCAGAGCACCCAACATTGCCAACATCCAGAGTCACCCAGAACCGCTAACAGCCAGAGTAACCTAGAAATGCCAACAGCCAGAGTCACCCAACATTGCCAATTGCCAGAGCACCCAACATTAAAAAGCAACCAGTCACCCGAAATTGCCAACAGCCAGAGTCACCCAACACTGCCAATAACCAGAGCCACCCAACACTGGCAATAGCCAGAGCACCCAACACTGCCAACAGCCAGAGTCACCCAACTTTGCCAACAGCCAGAGTCACTCAGCACTGCCAACAGCCAGAGTCACCCCACACTGCCATCAACCAGAGTCACCCAGCACTGCCAAAACCCAGAGTCACCCAACAATACCAATAGCTACCCACCCAGCATTGCTAATAGCCAGAACACCCAAACTCTGACATTACCCAGGGTCACCCAACCCTGCCAACAGCCAGTCACCCAACCTTGCCAACAGCCAATCACCCAACCCTGCCAACAGCCAGTCACCCAGCACTGCCAACAGCCAGAGTCACCCAATACTGCCAACAGCTAGATTTACCCAAAATTGTCAACAGTCAGAGCCACCCAATACTGCCAAAAGCTGGAGTCACCCAGCACTGCTAATAGCCAGAGCACCCAACATTGCCAATAATCAGACACCCAGCACTGCCAACAGCCAATGTCACCCAACACTGCCAAAAGCTGGGGTCATCCAACATTGCCAATAGTCAGAGCACCCAACACTACCAATACCCAGAGTCAACCAATCCTGCAAACAGCAAGTTGTCCAGCAATGCCAACAGCCAGAGTTAACCAGCAATGCCAACAGTTAGAGTCACCCAGTACTGCCAACAACCAGAGTCAACCAACATTGTCAATAGCCACCCACCCAGCACTGCTAATAGCCAGAGGACCGAACATTGCCAATACCCAGAGTCACCCAACCCTGCCAACAGCAAGAGTTACCCAGTACTGACAAAACCTGGAGTCACCCAGCACTGCTAATAGCCAGAGCACTCAACACTGCCAATACCCAGGGCACCCCACATTGCCAATACCCAGAGTCACCCAACACTGCCAACAATCAGAGTCACCCCAGCACTGCCAACATCCAGATCATCCAGGTCACAGACACACAACGACACACACCTATATATGCCAGCATCCTATGCACCTGGCAGAGTGGTAGTCATTGCTCTGTATGTATTACAATGTGTACAATGTGGCACAGAGGGGTGCTGGCTGCGATGGCTGATCGCAGTGCCCTCTAGAAACATGCCCATCCTATATATATAGAGAGAAAGAGATAGAGGTGCCTACCTTGAGCCCAGGCTTGGCACACCAGTGCCAGCATCGTTATCCATTGAAGGCTGTGCCAGCCGTATCCTCCGGGCATTCTCTGGTTGTAATCCTTGTGGGTAGGATTGGAGAGAGATGTGTAGACAGCTGTGCTCTCCCCCAATGCCAACCTGTTTGCCAATCAGGATGGTGAGCCCTCTACATGGAGGGTTCCTGAGCCTTCACTTAGATCCCCAGGGCAGTGAAGTTGATGGCACTGAGTCTCCTTGGAAGCCTTACATCCCCATGTCCAGGATCTTCAGCAGAAAGTTTATGTGCCCTAAGGGTGGGCAATGCCAGGGCAGAAGTTTTGCAGCTGGTGCCTTGCAGTTCTCTGCCAGGTGGGGTGTGCAATGCCCCCTGCAAGGCTGTCAGCGCCTTCCCTCTTCTCTGCCCAGTTCCCTGACTGCCTCCAGCTCAGCCTGGCTGCTGCTCTGTGGATGGAGAACTGGGGAATGCTGCTGCTGCATCTGCTGGAGCCCAAAGAGCTGGATGAGGAGGAGGGATGGAGGGAGCGCTGGGAGGGAGGGATGTGTGCGGAACCATAGCGACGCCTGACACCTAGTGGCCGAATTGAGGCATTGCACGCGAGCTCCTTCACTTCTCTTTTCTTTTTTTTTTTAATGAAAAGTAGATTTTGTGCAATGAAAGTCTCTCCAGCATGAGTCACATTCTTCCATCTAAAGTGGAACTCCAATAAAACAAAGAAAATGTGTGTCATGTCTCAGCATATCACTTTTGCAATTAAAGATCCTTATCTGCCTTTGCACAATCCTCTTACCATCCATGGCTCAGTGTGCATTTTCAGCATGCTGCCAGGATGGATCACCACCCCCCAGGGCTGGATGAACCATTGACCCTTTTGCTGCCAGAGTCATTGTTATGATTTTTTTTATTTTTTTTTTGCACACATCTTCAAAGTCTAATGCCTCATACACACGTTCCGATTATCGGACCACAAAAGTCGCTTTCGGACAGATCGTGCGATAATCTGATCGTTAGTACGCAGCTTTCGACAGCCGATCGCGACAGTCCGTCCAACCAAATCCGAAGGGACAAACAGGAAAACTTTGGTCGGATGACAGCCCATCGTACGACAATCGTATAGCCAGTACAGTATGCGTCCGATAAATGTCATTCGACAAACACCACGCATGATCGGAAACACGAAAATAAACCAGAAGGACACACAGGTCACACGTATTTGACATCATTTAAAATACGTAGCTACGCACGACGGAAGATTGTTCCAGAATCGTACGACAAAAATCTTACACACATTTTGCACTGTTGTATTCGATCTTAGTTGTATGCAACAAAATGTGAACGATCGGTCGTACGATAATTGGAACGTGTGTACGAGGCATAAGGCTGGCCGAAAATGTTCAATTTTATTGCACAAATTTCATTTAGATTGATCTTAAACTATCTTTAAAATCCTGTATAATGTATAAAAATCCGGTATATTCCTGTATAATAATAAATAGTAATAATAAACTTTGTAATGCAAGAGCCTGCTTAATTGGATACAATTGAAAGTTGTCTAGTTTTGACTTCATATTATATGATTTTTTGGTAAACCTAAAGAAAAATTGTACCAGGCAATTGAACATGTATGGCCAGCCTAAGTTCATCTTTCTTAAAAAAATAAATAAATAAAAAGATAAATAAATACACATGATTTTTCAGGCAGGTATATAAAGCAGTGTAATGTGGGGTTCCACAGGGGAGTGTCCTCTCCCCTCTTATTAAGTAGTATAACATGGGGTGCATCCTCCCCCTCATTAAATAAAGCAGTGTAATGTGGGGTTCCTCAGGGGCATGTCCTCTCCCTCTTTATATAAAGTAGTGTACTATGGAGTGTGTCCTCTCCCTCTTTATATAAAGTGGTGTACTATGGAGTGTGCCCTCTCCCTCTTTATATAAAGTAGTGTACTATGGAGTGTGCCCTCTCCCTCTTTATATAAAGTATTGTACTATGGAGTGTGCCCTCTCCCTCTTTCTATAAAGTAGTGTACTATGGAGTGTGCCCTCTCCCTCTTTATATAAAGTAGTGTACTATGGAGTGTGTCCTCTCCCTCTTTATATAAAGTAGTGTACTATGGAGTGTGTCCTCTCCCTCTTTATATAAAGTAGTGTACTATGGAGTGTGTCCTCTCCCTCTTTATATAAAGTAGTGTACTATGGAGTGTGTCCTCTCCCTCTTTATATAAAGTAGTGTACTATGGAGTGTGCCCTTTCCCTCTTTCTATAAAGTATTGTACTATGGAGTGTTCCCTCTCCCTCTTTATATAAAGTAGTGTACTATGGAGTGTGTCCTCTCCCTCTTTATATAAAGTATTGTACTATGGAGTGTGCCCTCTCCCTCTTTCTATAAAGTAGTATACTATGGAGTGTGCCCTCTCCCTCTTTATATAAAGTAGTGTACTATGGAGTGTGTCCTCTCCCTCTTTATATAAAGTATTGTACTATGGAGTGTGCCCTCTCCCTCTTTCTATAAAGTAGTATACTATGGAGTGTGCCCTCTCCCTCTTTATATAAAGTAGTATACTATGGAGTGTGCCCTCTCCCTCTTTATATAAAGTAGTGTACTATGGAGTGTGCCCTCTCCCTCTTTATATAAAGTAGTGTACTATGGAGTGTGTCCTCTCCCTCTTTATATAAAGTAGTGTACTATGGAGTGTGTCCTCTCCCTCTTTATATAAAGTAGTGTACTATGGAGTGTGTCCTCTCCCTTTTTATATAAAGTAGTGTACTATGGAGGTGTGTCCTCTCCCTCTTTATATAAAGTAGTGTACTATGGAGTGTGTCCTCTCCCTCTTTATATAAAGTAGTGTACTATGGAGCGTTTCCTCTCCCTCTTTATATAAAGTAGTGTACTATGGAGTGTGTCCTCTCCCTCTTTATATAAAGTAGTGTACTATGGAGTGTGTCCTCTCCCTCTTTATATAAAGTAGTGTACTATGGAGCGTTTCCTCTCCCTCTTTATATAAAGTAGTGTACTATGGAGCGTGTCCTCTCCCTCTTTATATAAAGTAGTGTACTATGGAGTGTGTCCTCTCCCTCTTTATATAAAGTAGTGTACTATGGAGTGTGTCCTCTCCCTCTTTATATAAAGTAGTGTACTATGGAGCGTTTCCTCTCCCTCTTTATATAAAGTAGTGTACTATGAAGTGTGTCCTCTCCCTCTTTACATAAATTGGTGTATGTGAGGTTAGTCTAACACTTTTGGTAGCTACATAGGGGTGTATTATTCCCCTGTGGGGTATAACATGAGGTATAACGTTGGGTTCCACAGAGGCCTCTTTATATAAAGTAGTGTAATATGGAGAGCGTCCTCCCCCTCTTTATATAAAGCAGTGTAATGTGGGGTCCTGCAGGGGAGTGTCCTTGCCCTCTTTCAATAAAGTAGTGTAATATGGGGAGCATCCTCCCCCTCTTTATATAAAGTATTGTAATGTGGGATTCCACAGAGGAGTGTCCTCTCCCTCTTTATAAAAAGTTGTGTAATATGGGGTGTGTCCTCTCCCTCTTTACATAAATTGGTGCACGTGAGGTTAGTCTAACACTTATGGTAGCTACAAATAGGTGTATTATTCCCCTGTGGGGTATATTGTGGGGTATAATGTGGGGTTCCACAGGGGAGTGTCCTCTCCCCCTTTTATTAAGTAGTCTAACATGGGGTGCATCCTCCCCCTCATTAAATAAAGCAGTGAAATGTGGGGTTCCTCAGGGGCATGTCCTCTCCCTCTTTATATAAAGAATGTAATGTGGGGTTCCTCAGGGGCATGTTCTCTCCCTCTTTATATAAAGCAATGTAATGTGAGCTTCCTCAGAGGCATGTCCACTCCCTTTTTATATAAAGCATGTAATGTGGGGTTCCTCAGGGGGCATGTCCTCTCCCTCTTTATATAAAGCAGTGTAATGTGGGGTTCCTCAGGGGCATGTCCTCTCCCTCTTTATATAAAGCAGTGTAATGTGGGGTTCCACAGGGGCGTGTCCTCTCCCTTTTTATATAAAGCAGTGTAATGTTGGGTTCCTCAGGGGCGTGTCCTCTCCCCTTTTTATATAAAGCAGTGTAATGTGGGGTTCCTCAGGGGAATGTCCTCTCCCTCTTTATAGAAAGCAGTGTAATGTGGGGTTCCTCAGGGGCATGTCCTCTCCCTTTTTATATAATGCAGTCTAATGTGGGGTGCCTCTTCTCCCTTAAGCCTGGTAAACACAATGAGATTATCGGACGAACGATCGTCCGTTTTTTTTTTTGCATGCAAATCTCAGATCGAATCTGATGAGCTTACTAAAGTCACGAAAATTCTCGTACGACAGAATAAAAATTCGGAAGTGATGTCATGTGTTGTAATGTATTTGTATTGTATTTTCGAACGACAGCTGTACTGATTAAATGAAAATCGTACGATCTGGCATTGTACAAAAAATATATTTTGTGCATGTCTGATCACGTATTATCGGATGAACTGTCCTGATTGGCTCTCAAAAAGCTCTGTACTAACGATCTGATTATCGTACGATCGCTTCGAAAGCGGTATTTTCCGTAAGATTTTCTGATCGTGTGTACCGGGCATTGTTTATTCCCAGGCTTCAATCATAATATTGCAGTAGTCTCAGATGAACAGGACAGGGTTTCCAGAAATCTCCAGGGACACAGGTGAATTCATTAGCAGAAAGTTTTTTTGGCAAAGATCCTCAGGTGAGATAATTAGCAGCTCTCAGTGTCTGGGGTTCATTCACATCAGGTGCGTTCATCAGCATTGATCAGTACAGGCACAACATGAGCGCACATAGGAACCAAGTTTCTAATCCTTGGTCCATACTGTTGTGGGAGTAAGGCTGGGTTCACACTATAGCGATGCGGGAACGCCGCGAATCTGCGGCGTTTTCCCGCATCGCATGCCACCCGCCGGCAGTTCACACTGCCCTATGCGGACTGCTGGGAGTGTCAATGAAATGTTAATGACACCCCCAGATCCGTCCGCATATCGCAGTGCGATCTGCAAACTCGGACAGGAATCGGATCGCATGGTGTGAACACCCATGCGATCCGATTCTGCTGCGGACCAAAAAAAGGGTCCTGTGTGAGTTTGCTGCGGGAGCGATGCAAATTCAGCCATACTATCTGTATGGCTGAACTTGCATCGCTACGGAGATCGGATGTGATTTGCACTGTAGTGCGGTGCGAATCACATCCGGATCTCCCCCCGCAACAGTGTGAACCCAGCCTGAATGTAAATTGCATGTGTTTGCACATGAGCAGCCAAAAATGCGCTGCTCTTTAGCATCCTTAATGTCACCCCCCCCCCATGTGTCTAAAACACAGCTAGTTTTGAGGTAGACAAATCTGCAAGGTGCTCCCGGACATATGATTCAAAACCCAGACTGTCCGGGTGAATACCGGACTGGTGGCAATCCTAGCTGCTGCTCACATTTTGACATCCATGAGGGTGCCGTGTGCATGGTCCCAAACGCACACTCTCTGCACACAGGGGCCATGCACCCACGTGCCTTTTGAACTAGGAGCGGCGGCTGTGTCTTGGCAGTTGACATGAATGGGGCTGGCAGACAGAAAATGACCTGGTCATGAAGGGGGGGGGGTAAAACCTTCCAAAGCTGAAGTGGTTAATCTAACCTGAAACACCCTGATACTGATACTGACAAGACTTCTATCTGTAGAGCAGATACAATGTATCTTTTCATCCCAACAGCCATCCCAACAGCAGAGGGAGATAAGGGGGTTGGTGCCTAAGGGATTGTTCACAGTAGCGTCTGGGGGGTGGTAAAACCTTGTTTCTACCACCCCTCAAACACTATCACTTTTGGCTGTAGAGGCAGTGGCTGTGGGAGGGGGGGGTGTAAACATACTGCAGCTGCAATGCTTTGCTTCTGCAGGAATTACACCCCCTGTTGTTATTGGCAGGTATAGCACCCTCCAAACATGACTCATTCAAACCCCGCTCAAGGGGTTAGGGCAGGTGGTGAGCAGGCTATACAATGCCTCCTCACTGCCTGTCAAATGCTCTCTGAAGCACGACCCAAGCACAAATTGCTTTTCAGATAGCAAGGCTAGCGAGAACCAGCCCTAAAAGCAATGAGCCGATCGTACCTGAGTTCTGTTAAAGTCTCCCACTGAAGACAATGGCGACGTGTTAAAGCTCGGACTTATCAAACAAATGGTATGAAGAGTGATTTCAGTGATGTTTAAAGTGAACATGGGGGTGGGGGCAGTGCCCTGACAGTTCCCGGCTTATTCTGACAAAATGACAGTTCCTGGCCTCGCTGGAGAAATGGCAGTTCCTAGTCCCTTCTGACAAAATGACAGTCGCCTTTCTCTTCTGACAAAATGACAACTCTTGCCCGCCCCCCCCCCCCCAAACTCTATACAAAACATGAAGGATGGATTTTAAGGGGGATCTAAAATTACATAAAGATAATGTTAGCCCATATGATGTGTTTACAAGTACAAACATACCAACAATGAAAATGTGATTGGTGATCAGTGAGAAGAATGTCCCTTACATTGGTGATCAGTGAGAAGAATGTTCCTTACATTGGTGATCAGTGAGAAGAATGTCCCTTACATTGGTGATCAGTGAGAAGAATGTTCCTTACATTGGTGATCAGTGAGAAGAATGTTCCTTACATTGGTGATCAGGGAGAAGAATGTTCCTTACATTGGTGATCAGGGAGAAGAATGTTCCTTACATTGGTGATCAGTGGGAAGAATGTTCCTTACATTGGTGATCAGTGAGAAGAATGTCCCTTACATTGGTGATCAGTGAGAAGAATGTCCCTTACATTGGTGATCAGGGAGAAGAATGTCCCTTACATTGGTGATCAGGGAGAAGAATGTTCCTTACATTGGTGATCAGGGAGAAGAATGTTCCTTACATTGGTGATCAGTGGGAAGAATGTTCCTTACATTGGTGATCAGTGGGAAGAATGTTCCTTACATTGGTGATCAGTGAGAAGAATGTCCCTTACATTGGTGATCAGTGAGAAGAATGTCCCTTACATTGGTGATCAGTGAGAAGAATGTCCCTTACATTGGTGATCAGTGAGAAGAATGTCCCTTACATTGGTGATCAGTGAGAAGAATGTTCCTTACATTGGTGATCAGTGAGAAGAATGTTCCTTACATTGGTGATCAGTGAGAAGAATGTTCCTTACATTGGTGATCAGTGAGAAGAATGTTCCTTACATTGGTGATCAGTGGGAAGAATGTCCCTTACATTGGTGATCAGTGAGAAGAATGTTCCTTACATTGGTGATCAGTGAGAAGAATGTTCCTTACATTGGTGATCGGTGGGAAGAATGTTCCTTACATTGGTGATCAGTGAGAAGAATGCTCCTTACATTGATGATCAGTGGGAAGAATGTCCCTTACATTGGTGATCGGTGAGAAGAATGTTCCTTACATTGGTGATCAGTGAGAAGAATGCTCCTTACATTGATGATCAGTGGGAAGAATGTCCCTTACATTGGTGATCGGTGAGAAGAATGTTCCTTACATTGGTGATCGGTGGGAAGAATGTTCCTTACATTGGTGATCAGTGAGAAGAATGTTCCTTACATTGGTGATCAGTGAGAAGAATGTTCCTTACATTGGTGATCAGTGAGAAGAATGTCCCTTACATTGGTGATCAGTGGGAAGAATGTTCCTTACATTGGTGATCAGTGAGAAGAATGTCCCTTACATTGGTGATCAGTGAGAAGAATGTCCCTTACATTGGTGATCAGTGAGAAGAATGTTCCTTACATTGGTGATCAGTGAGAAGAATGTCCCTTACATTGGTGATCAGTGAGAAGAATGTTCCTTACATTGGTGATCAGTGAGAAGAATGTTCCTTACATTGGTGATCAGTGAGAAGAATGTTCCTTACATTGGTGATCGGTGGGAAGAATGTTCCTTACATTGGTGATCAGTGAGAAGAATGTTCCTTACATTGATGATCAGTGGGAAGAATGTCCCTTACATTGGTGATCGGTGAGAAGAATGTTCCTTACATTGGTGATCGGTGGGAAGAATGTTCCTTACATTGGTGATCAGTGAGAAGAATGTTCCTTACATTGGTGATCAGTGAGAAGAATGTTCCTTACATTGGTGATCAGTGAGAAGAATGTCCCTTACATTGGTGATCAGTGGGAAGAATGTTCCTTACATTGGTGATCAGTGAGAAGAATGTCCCTTACATTGGTGATCAGTGAGAAGAATGTTCCTTACATTGGTGATCAGTGAGAAGAATGTTCCTTACATTGGTGATCAGTGAGAAGAATGTCCCTTACATTGGTGATCAGTGAGAAGAATGTTCCTTACATTGGTGATCAGTGAGAAGAATGTTCCTTACATTGGTGATCAGTGAGAAGAATGTTCCTTACATTGGTGATCAGTGAGAAGAATGTCCCTTACATTGGTGATCAGTGAGAAGAATGTTCCTTACATTGGTGATCAGTGAGAAGAATGTCCCTTACATTGGTGATCAGTGAGAAGAATGTTCCTTACATTGGTGATCAGTGGGAAGAATGTTCCTTACATTGGTGATCAGTGAGAAGAATGTTCCTTACATTGGTGATCAGTGGGAAGAATGTTCCTTACATTGGTGATCAGTGGGAAGAATGTTCCTTACATTGGTGATCAGTGGGAAGAATGTTCCTTACATTGGTGATCAGTGGGAAGAATGTTCCTTACATTGGTGATCAGTGGGAAGAATGTTTCTTACATTGGTGATCAGTGGGAAGAATGTCCCTTACATTGGTGATCAGTGAGAAGAATGTTCCTTACATTGGTGATCAGTGAGAAGAATGTCCCTTACATTGGTGATCAGTGAGAAGAATGTTCCTTACATTGGTGATCAGTGGGAAGAATGTTCCTTACATTGGTGATCAGTGGGAAGAATGCCCTCATTTCAGTAGTGGTGAGGATGCCATCCTTACAGACTGTGAAAAAGCCCATTGATGTCATGCAAACAGCTCTGTCATGTAGATTGGCCTCAGAACTATGCAGACACCATCAAATGGAAGATGAATCAGCCAATATTAATGAAATTGTCAACAACCTCCAGAAGAACTCCTATGATACGTACACACGACCGGAATTTCCGGCAGAATAGGTCCAACGGGATTCCGTCAGATAGTCCAAACGTGTGTGGGATACCTAGAGCATGTTTCAAATCTGTCCAATGGAGTCAATCTCTATCGGGAAAACCGTTCGTCTGTGTGTTGATCCGACGAACCATATAGGACGCAAGGGCAGCTATTGGCTACTGGCTATTGAACTTCCTTTTCTAGTCCCGTCGTACGTCATCACGTTCAAAGCAAACGGACTTGGGCAAGTCCGTTCGTTCAAAAGTCCGTAGTAACTCCGGTCGTATGTATGCGGCAATAGAGTTCCATGGTTGAAAATGGCCGGGGTACAAACTTTAACAGTTAACCAGCTGTAGAGTCTTTGTAAGAAAGTTGATGTCCCAAGCTGTACTCACTCCTTGTTGAGTTGGATACAAAGCCCGGCTTCAATAGTCATCAAAATCTGAGCCTCACCAGGGGACACCTGGATAGATTTGGATTATCTCGGGGATCATTGTGTGTCACGAGTAGATCTGTCGATTTACCATCAAAACTAGAAAGCTCCTCAATCCCCAGATTTGCCGTAAAATGTGATTATAAATATGATGTGGATCAATGGCGTGTCCATGTGTCTGTAGTAACATTAATACCCAGATGAGGATGAGGGAGGATTGTGAACTTTGCGCATCGTAGTTGGACTTGTTTGTTTTTGATGTCCCTAAGCAGGGATGAAATAAGAAGGTGAATATTGAATATTGATATATCCTGGCTGTGTATAAAGCCTGGCGGAGGGATCTAAGACCTCCTGAAAGCTTGCATCCTTCTTAAGTTAGCTAATAAAGGGGATCCCCCTAAACTCCAAACGTTCTGCATTATTCTGTGGTTAATACAGTACAATACTCCACTGCAATGGATATAAAGTATTCAAAACCATAATGATGATGGGGCACCATTCCTCCCACTGACACCAATGATGACACACTATTTCTCCCACTGACACCAATGACAGAGCACTATTCTTCCCACTGACACCAATGATGGGGCACTATTCCTCCCACTGACACCAATGATGGGGCACTATTTCTCCCACTGACCCCAATGAGAAAGTGCTATTCTTCCCACTGACACCAATGATTGGTCACTATTTCTCCCACTGACACCAATGGCAGATCCCTATTCTTCCCACTGATACCAGTGATGGGGTACTATTCCTCCCACTGAACAATGATGGGTCACTATTCCTCCCACTGACACCAATGATGATTCCTCACACTGATACCAACAATGGGTTACTATTCCTCCCACTGAACAATGACAGGGCACTAAAACAGAGGGGGGGAGAGAAGTTTGGGACTTTAAATGAAGCACAACATGGTGCTTCCATCCCGATAGTCAGTAAAAAATGTAAAGGGGGTTTGGGACTTTTAGATGAAGCAATTGTATAGTATAAACAAACTGTAAATTAATGATATTTAAATATTTATTAAATTGAAGACATTCATCTAGAATCATAAAGAATATAATTTATTTCATATACATTTATACTGCACATAAGGCCTGAACATCATGAGTAAGATAATATAATCAAAACGATATAAGATCAAAGTCAAATAAATAAATAAATAAAAAAGGAGAAAATAATACTGAAAAATCTATAATTGCTATGGCGAGAAAATGCCACAGCGACAGATCCAAAACTGGCATATGCACCCACAGGACCTATACAGATCTATTGACTAATCTAAGGACCATGTCATGAAATGTTGATAAAAGCTGGGTAGGGATCAATCCATATGGAATACAACTGTGTCATCAAGTATAGCTCGACGCGTTTCGTGGATTTTTCCACTCGTCAGGAGCAAATGTACCAGAGATTCCTATAAAAGTATATAAGATATGTCAATATATAAAATACAAATTATACCAGATATTATATGTCAATAGATGGCTCACCAAACACACTCACCAACCCAAACCGTATACGCAGCGCATGGTGACCGGCGCAGGGCAGGCCACGGATATACACCCCAACACGGGAGCTGAGGCGGCATAATATAGAGGTGCAGCATCAGATGAACAGAGGAAGTGTGCAGTGTGGATAGCCAATTTAGTATGGCCGGACGTGATGATATGTCATCAGTGGAACAGGGGTATCTGTGAACAGAATATTATACTAATTATGTGTGTTGGTGCATAACAAAAGTGTAATATGAGTGAATTATTTGTGTGGTAAACTCAATGTGACTACACAAAGAGTAATTACCGTAATGTATGAAATAAGGATAAATAAATAAATAAAAAATTAGATGAGTAAAAAAGATGCAATAATGAAATGATTAGTGAGGAAATAATAGAGTGTGAAAATAAATGGTGAAAATGTATGAATGTGGAGACATAAAAAACCACAGATGAAAAAAGGGAAAGCAAAGAGGTGAAAGTAAAAGACAGGGCATAAACAAAAAGAAAAACCCATACCGAGATGCTGCACCAAAGCACAACCAGCAGAAAGATACACTGGATGTGCTGTACCCCCAGACAGAGACCGGTCCGATAAACGGCCAGCTCAGAATGAGGGATATATATATATGCCGCCAGCGCCACGCGGTGAACCAATAGGGGGGAGGAGAGACATCACCGGGGCTGAATGACCAATCAGTAACCGGCAAGGAAACTCCTCCGTAGGAACACCAGGTGTTTAAGCTGGGCGCCGGCGTGTGACGTCATCACAAATGTCACACAAGCGGCATGCCCGCCGCCACAGCTGAATAGCTAGACGAGCGTGGCACCGATGCGAAAAGTGGTATCCGCCCAGATCTCCCGAACGAAAAAAATAGTAAAGGGAGGAGAGGGAGTACCCAACGATCTCATCGCAGCTCCCGCGAAGGGAGAAAAAACCAAAGCCAAATACCCGCGCCTGAGCAACCAGCAACTCATATTACACTTTTGTTATGCACCAACACACATAATTAGTATAATATTCTGTTCAAAGATACCCCTGTTCCACTGATGACATATCATCACGTCCGGCCATACTAAATTGGCTATCCACACTGCACACTTCCTCTGTTCATCTGATGCTGCACCTCTATATTATGCCGCCTCAGCTCCCGTGTTGGGGTGTATATCCGTGGCCTGCCCTGCGCCGGTCACCATGCGCTGCGTATACGGTTTGGGTTGGTGAGTGTGTTTGGTGAGCCATCTATTGACATATAATATCTGGTATAATTTGTATTTTATATATTGACATATATCTTATATACTTTTATAGGAATCTCTGGTACATTTGCTCCTGACGAGTGGAAAAATCCACGAAACGCGTCGAGCTATACTTGATGACACAGTTGTATTCCATATGGATTGATCCCTACCCAGCTTAAAGTAAAAAAAAAGTCCCAAATCCCCTTTACATTTTTTAATGACAGGGCACTATTTTTCCCATTGACACCAACAATGGGGTACTATTCCTCCCACTGACATCAATGATGGGGGACTATTCCTCCCACTGATGCCAATGATGGGGCACTATTTTTCCCACTGATACAAAAAATGGGGCACTATATCTCCCACTGACACCAACAATGAAGCTCTATTCCTCCCAGTGACACCAGAGACAGAGAACTAATTCTCTGACATCAAATATGGGGCACTATTCCTCCCACTGATACCCATAACATATTTTTTTACACCCACTGACCACCAAGCCTTTGGCATTGTTTACTCTCCCCCGATACCAAGACATTTTCTACTCCCTCTGGTCACAGTCAGCCCCCCGTCCCGCTAATATTCAAAGGGTAGTGAATTCTTTCTTTGTTTTGAAATTTTGGAGACCCCTGCTGTAGACCCTTTAAGCTGCCAGGCAGAGTATCTCTCCCCAGCCACACAGAACATTTCTTATTTCCTGACAGAGACAGAGCACAAGGAGAGAAAGAGAGGGGGACATGGGGGATTGTAATTGGCTGCCACTGTAACCAAAACTAGCCCGTCCCTAGGGAGGAACATTGATCTGTTGCTGCTCACCTGGAAAGTTGAGCTCCTACCCCTAGACCCAATGGGCAAAGCCGAGACAGTCGAATTGCGTCTGGGGAAAGTGAAGGAAGTATCCACTTGTACTGCCAGGACTATGGGCTTTGGAGACTGTGAGTTCAGGAGCCTGTGTACAGGCCTCAGGGGATGTTTATTGCCAACTGGGAGCTGAGGGACAGGGGGGAAGAGCTGGGTTTGGCATGTCAGAAGCCCAGGGCAGAGATTTGATGAACCATGTGCAGCTGAGGTGGCTACCAAGCTGTAGGACTAAGAGGATGCCACCCAGGACTAGGATGTGAGCTATAGAGAGGTAAAGGCTTGAGAGGTAGGCTACTTGTTACTTGATTCCACTCAGGAGCTGTAGCCTAGCTTATACCTCCATCCTGAGTGCAGAAATGGCCATCACCAGGATGGATTACGTCTGGGTGGTCCACACTAAAGTGCCAGAGTGAGAGGCCTATGGGCCACCAATGTATGTTTATTGGCTATTGTCTGCTAAAGAGTTGGTATTGTAAACCCAGTCTAGTAAAGGGGACTGCTACGTTCAGTCTCTCCCAGTGAATTACAAGTATTCTCAGTTGTGAGTAAGCGCACCACCAATAGAAGACCCCAACACCAGCATGACTGAGCTGTTCTACTGTAGCAGAAACACACTGCTCCCCTTCCTCCAGGGAAAGGACCACACTGCTCCCCTTCCTCCAGGGGAAGGACCACACTGCTCCCCTTCCTCCAGGGGAAGGACCACACTGCTCCCCTTCCTCCAGGGGAAGGACCACACTGATCCCCTTCCTCCAGGGGAAGGACCACACCGCGCCCCTTCCTCCAGAGAAAGGACTACAATGCTCCCCTTCCTCCAGGGGAAGGACCACACTGATCCCCTTCCTCCAGGGAAAGGACCACACTGCTCCCCTTCCTCCAGAGAAGGGACTACAATGCTCCCCTTCCTGCAGGGGAAGACGAACAACTGTTCACCTTCCTCCAGGGGAAGAACCAGAATGCTCAGTATCCTCCAGGGTAAGAACCAGACTGCTCCTCTTCCTCCAAGGTAAGAACCACATTGCTCCCCTTTCTCCAGTGGAAAAAAACACACTGCTCCCCTTTCTCCAAGGGAAGACCAACACTGTTCCCTTTCTTCCAAGGGAAGAACCAAACTGCTCCCCTTCCTCCAGAGCAGTGTTTATCAACTCCAGTCCTCAAGGCGCCCCAACAGGTCATGTTTTCAAGATTTCCATTGATTTGCACAGGTCATTTGATCAGTTTCACTGTCTTAGTAATTACCACAGCCATTTCATCTGAGGGAAATCCTGAAACATGACCTGTTGGGGCGCCGAGAGGACTGGAGTTGAGAAACACTGCTCCAGAGGACTAACTACACTGTTCCCCTTCCTCCAAGGGAAGAAATACTCTGCTCCCCTTCCTCCAAGGGAAGAACTACACTGTTCCCCTTCCTCCAAGAGAAGAACCACACTGCTCCCCTTCCTCTAAGGGAAGCACCACACTGCACCCATTTTTCCAGGGGAAGAACCACACTGCTACCCTTGATCTAAGAAAAGAGCCACACTGCTCCCCTTTCTCCAATGGAAGAACCACACCCCTCCCTTTCCTCCAAGAGAAGAACCACACTGCTCCCCTTCCTCCAAGGGAAGAACCACATTGCTCCCGTTCCTCCCGGGGAACAACCACCGTGTTCCCCTTTCTCCAGGGGAAGAACCACGCTGCTCCCCTTCCTCCAAGGAAAGAACCAGACTGCTCCTCTTCCTCCAGGGGAAGGACCACACTGCTCCCCTTCCTCCAGGGGAAGGACCACACTGATCCCCTTCCTCCAGGGGAAGGACCACACCGCGCCCCTTCCTCCAGAGAAAGGACTACAATGCTCCCCTTCCTCCAGGGGAAGGACCACACTGATCCCCTTCCTCCAGGGAAAGGACCACACTGCTCCCCTTCCTCCAGAGAAAGGACTACAATGCTCCCCTTCCTGCAGGGGAAGACGAACACTGTTCACCTTCCTCCAGGGGAAGAACCAGAATGCTCAGTATCCTCCAGGGTAAGAACCAGACTGCTCCTCTTCCTCCAAGGTAAGAACCACATTGCTCCCCTTTCTCCAGTGGAAAAAAACACACTGCTCCCCTTTCTCCAAGGGAAGACCAACACTGTTCCCTTTCTTCCAAGGGAAGAACCAAACTGCTCCCCTTCCTCCAGAGCAGTGTTTCTCAACTCCAGTCCTCAAGGCGCCCCAACAGGTCATGTTTTCAAGATTTCCATTGATTTGCACAGGTCATTTGATCAGTTTCACTGTCTTAGTAATTACCACAGCCATTTCATCTGAGGGAAATCCTGAAACATGACCTGTTGGGGCGCCGAGAGGACTGGAGTTGAGAAACACTGCTCCAGAGGACTAACTACACTGTTCCCCTTCCTCCAAGGGAAGAAATACTCTGCTCCCCTTCCTCCAAGGGAAGAACTACACTGTTCCCCTTCCTCCAAGAGAAGAACCACACTGCTCCCCTTCCTCTAAGGGAAGCACCACACTGCACCCATTTTTCCAGGGGAAGAACCACACTGCTACCCTTGATCTAAGAAAAGAGCCACACTGCTCCCCTTTCTCCAATGGAAGAACCACACCCCTCCCTTTCCTCCAAGAGAAGAACCACACTGCTCCCCTTCCTCCAAGGGAAGAACCACATTGCTCCCGTTCCTCCCGGGGAACAACCACCGTGTTCCCCTTTCTCCAGGGGAAGAACCACGCTGCTCCCCTTCCTCCAAGGAAAGAACCAGACTGCTCCTCTTCCTCCAGGAGAAAAACCACACTGCTCCCCTTCCTCCAAGGGAAGACCAACTGCACCCATTTATCCAGGGGAAGAAGCTCACTGCCCCCCTTCCTTCAGGGGAAGAACCACACTGCTCCCCTTCCTCCAAGGGAAGACCAACTGCACCCCTTTATCCAGGGGAAGAAGCTCACAGCCCCTCTTCCTTCAGGGGAAGAACCACACTGCTCCCCTTCCTCCAAGGGAAGAACTACACCGTTCCCCTTCCTCCAAGGGACGAAACACACTGTTTCCTTTCCCTCAGGGGAAGAACTACTCTTCCCTTCTGTCTTCATCTTCATTTCAGGGACCTGCAGGTTCCCATCTATCCAGTTGGCAGGACATCTAGATAAAGAGGACTTGCGTGTCCTCTTCCTCCAAGGGAAAACCAACACTGTTCCCCTTCCTCCAGACGAAGCACCACACTTCTCCCCTTCCTCCTAGGGAAGAACCACACTTCCCCCTTCCTCCAGATGAAGAATCCCACTGCTCCCCTTTCTCCAAGGGAAGAACCACACTGCCTCCTCCCTTCAGGGCAAGAACCTTCCCCCATGGGATGAACAAGTCTGAACAGATTCGGGCCTATTTAGCCCTTCTTTCTGACCACCTACAGAGCACCCCTCCCCAGGAATTATCCAGAGGGTAGAAAATATTCAGGTGAGAGATTTGGATTTCCCTCCCTAAACTCTGGAAGTTTCTTAACAGGGACAGAAGAAAATAATCAATCTTACCACCTGGGAAGCCACAAACATATATAATACATTTATGTTTTCTTTTTTTGATATAGTACATGCATTATATTTTCCAGTGGTAAACATGCCACCATGTTTTGGGCATCCAGTGTATGCCTGGTGCCAACCTTATTGTAAGCTATTACATGATACAGATCCAGAGGGTTACACATCACCTTCTAGAATACACACAGTGAAGCCTAGAGAAACATCTTGGTATGAAGACTAGTATGGCAACACACAGGAACCTCCATTTCACTATAGGGGTCAATAGAGGAAAACTGCTGGCTATATGTGGGTTTTGGGGATTGTATAGACAGTCATTTGTTTGCATCAGAACTGTCTTTCTCCCCCATACCAATCAATATTCTGAATGACAGCGGACTGAGGCAGCTTAGGAGGCTGGAAGGTGATCAGGAGGTCAGAAAGGGCCAAGAATATGAAGGATTCACCGGATTATGGAAATCTACTTTCTCAGTTTATAAGACGGCATTTTTGAAGAGGTCAGAAGGTGAACAGAAGAATCTCCAGGTAATCTTGCTGCAAATAAAAGCCAAAGAGCAGAAGACCGTAGAGAAGAACGTTCAGCTCAAAAGCAGATACTGTAGATGTCTTCATCTACATTTCAGGGACCTGCAAGTTCCCATCTATCCAGTTGGCAGGACATCTAGATGAAGAGGACTTGCGTGTCCCTGAAGCGTCAGTTGTATGTAGGCAGGTGCAGGTTGCTTTGCAACCTTTTGGTGGCTTTGTACCATTATTGCATAGGAAGGGGGGTCTCATGAAGGAAGTGAGCCCTTAGGGATTCCACTAGGGTGCCTCAAGAGGAGAAGTGGTCTGATCGAACACAGAACTCTCAAGAGACTTTGGTGGTCATTTTGGGTGAGGGAACCTTTAAATAAGAGAACCCTTGTCATTTTGGCATGCTTCTGACTAGTGAACGGTTAGGAACCGGCTTGTGAAAAGTCTAGGGAAGGGTTTCTGTGGAGGAGGGACAGCCTAGGACAGGCTCCTTGGTCATTTATGGGCAGGGGTGCCATCAGAGGGGGACCGCCCACACACATGTAGAGGGCCCAGGGGCATCCCGAAGGACAAAGGGCCCAAGTTGCCATTTCCACTGAGTCCCAGCCTCTCGCTGGTCGCTGCTGTCAAAATGATTAATAGCTAGGACCGCCTGGTGTCCTAGCAACCAATCATTCACAGACCCCAGCGGAATAGGAGGTAACTTCCTCCTACCTGCTCCACCACATACTAGTGCTCCACCTCCTGGCTTCTGCCCTCCGTCCTGGTACTGGGAACAGAACTGGGACTCAAGTGAGAGGGACCCCCGGAGTGCTGTCCTAGTGCAGGAGATTGGGCTATAGCCTCCCCCAATACAGCACTCTCTATATACAGGCAATCTGGTGTGTGTAGGTACTCCCACAATACAACAGTCTCTATTTACAGGCAGTCTGGGGCTTATGGGGGATGTCTCTTTGCTGGATTGGGATGTTTCTTTGCTGAATATATGAGGTCATATCTTTGCTGAATATATGGGACTGTCTTCTTGCTATATCTCTTTGAATATATGGGGCTGAATATATGGGGCTGTCTCTTTGCTGTATTGGGCTGTCTCTTTGCTGAACATATGGGGCTGTCTTTTTGCTGAATTGGGATGTCTCTTTTCTGAATATATGAATATATAGGACTGTCTCTTTGCTGGATTGGGCTGTCCCCCAGCCTAAAAGTTGTGGTTAATAAAAAGAATGGCCATGAAATCATCTCAAGGAACCCCAAGAAACATCTGGAGGAACCCTAAGTGTTCATGACACCCTGTTTGAGAAGAATGGCCCATCTATCCAGTATCACTGTTGGCCGTGCACCCACCTTATAAATGGCTTAGGAGGTAAGTGATGGTTCACAATGTGCATAAAACTATTCTAACGCACCTAAAACTGTATTTTCCCACCGACACAAGTCATTGAAGGACGTCTAAAGCATTTTGGATATTTTTTTTCGATGGAGTGGGGCAAGGGTTGGAACTTTCATCAGGTTTTTATGTCTGTTTTTCCGCTCGGATGTTTCCTCTTCTCTAAAGTTTTTTTTTTTTTTTTTTTTACAGTTGTCGCCAGAAGCGAAGGTCAGGGGAAATCTTTAGTGGGGATTCCTGTTGTGGTGACAGCGACGGCAGATTTCTTATTTTCTGCTGTCACTTTGACAGCTGGAGTAGAAAAATGTCCTCCACTGGATACAGACAGCGGGAAAAAAAAAACTGACAGGGTTTCTAATCATTTTCTTCTCTATCCAAAAATAGAAAAGACATTTAAAGCTGAACTCCATATTCACCACTGGCGTACGTTTATATAAACGTCCTGTAGCGACTGCCATGATCTTGGTATCAGTTTTTCAACCATTGGCTGTTTTGTAAAATTGATCCGGGTGGCTTTAACAGCACTGTGAAGGGCCCCCATTGCACAAGCACATAAAGATAAATAAATAATAATAATAATTTTTTTTTTTTTTAATAAAATCAATAAAACATGTTTTTTTTGCGATTGCAATAAAGTTAAATGAAAAAATAAATAAATAAAAAGTGTAAAAAAAAAAAAACAACATGAATAAAATCAATAAAAATATTTTTTTATGATTGATTGCATTTATTTTGGCCCCTTATCATTTTTTTAGTGATAGCAATAAAGTTAAAATGGTTCTAAAGAAATAAATAAAAAAAAAAAGTGTAAAGAAAACCCAACATAAATAAAATCAATAAAAATATTTTTTTATGATTGATTGCATTGATTTTGGCCCCTTATCATTTTTTAGTGATAGCAATAAAGTTAAAATGGTTCTAAAGCCTAAACATTTTTCCTTTAATGCATTTATTTTGGCCCCTTACCCCCCCCCCCCTTATACTTACCTGAGCCACCATTCGATCCAGCGCTGTGCACATCCGCAGCTCCTCTCTCTCCCCTCACTTCCGTGTCTTGCTGGCTTTACCGGGGCATCGGCAACCATTGGCTCCCAGCGCTGTCCATCAAAGCCAGTGACCAGGGAACAGGGCTGTGTCCCACTGTTTGTGGCAATGGACACAGCAATAATGTTAAATGGAAAAAAAAGTGTAAAAAAATAAATAAAAAAACCAACATAAAATTAATAACATTTTTTTTTTGTGATTGCAATAAAGTTAAATAAAAAAAGTGTAAAAAAAATAAAAAAATTTAAATAAAAAGAATGTTGTTAATAAAATTAATAAAAATCGTTTTTTGTGATAGCAATAAAGTTAAAATGGTTCTAAAGCCTAAACATTTTTTTACCCTAATGCATTAATTTTGGCCCCTTAACCCCGCTTATACTTACCTGAGCCACTATTCGATCCAGCGCTGTGAACATCCGCGGCTCCTCTCTCTCCCCTCACTTCCGTCTCTTGCTGGCTTTACCGGGGCATCGGCAACCATTGGCTCCCAGTGCTGTCCATCAAAGCCAGTGACCAGGGAACATGGCTGAGTCCCACTGTTTGTGGCAATGGACGCAGCAATAAAGTTAAATGGAAAAAAAGTGTAAAAAAATAAATAAAAAAAAACCAACATAAAATTAATAACATTTTTTTTTGTGATTGCAATAAAGTTAAATAAAAAAAAGTGTAAAAAAATTAATAAATAAAAAGAATGTTGTTAATAAAATTAATAAAAATCGTTTTTTTGTGATAGCAATAAAGTTAAAATGGTTCTAAAGCCTAAACATTTTTTTACCTTAATGCATTCATTTTGGACACTGGACAGAGAGGAGGAGCCAGAAGTGCCATCAAGGGACCTGAGAAGAGGAAGTTCAGGGCCGATCTGTGCTATTCTATTCATAACAGAGGAGCTAAGTTTGGAGACGCTTGTTATTTAAAAAAAAAAAACCTTTGCAACCACTCAAAGTTATTTATATTAATTTTATTCATGTTTATTTGTGTAAACTTTTTTTTTTTTTTTTTGATTTAACTTCATTGCTATCGCAAAAAATATTACAAAGTTCACAGAAAGAAACATTAATAAAATGAATATAAATAATTATTTCAGCTTGAATAGATTAGAAAATGATAGAAAACGGAAAATTCCTATCAAAATACTTACCGTAATTTTCCTTTCCTGATGGACTCCATGGCAGCAACGTGTGGGTTAAGTCCCGCCTCCACTACCCTATAGGACACTACTCCCATAAATCTTTGCTCCCTGCCCATGGCCGTGTTCGATAACTAGCCTACTCCAGCCATTTTGGGAGGGAACTCCTGCTGCCATGGAGTCCATCAGGAAAGGAAAATTACGGTAAGTATTTTGATAGGAATTTTCCGTTTTCCTGACAGACTCCATGGCAGCAACGTGTGGGAAATAACTCGCCAAACACACTCGGGTGGGCAAAAATGCTGAACCAAGATTTATTTAACACTGTCCACTGACAGCACCTTTAAACCAAAATCAACAGAAGATAAACTGGCAGGTTCGACACAATAGTGAGCCATAAATGTATGAATGGACGACCAAGAGGCAGCCTTGCAGATAACCTCAGGAGCCACATGACGTGAAGCTGCCCAAGAAGTAGAGAGACTTCTCGTGGAATGTGCCGTAACCGCCTCAGGAGGAGCCAAGCCCTTCTCTTTATAAGCCCACTGGATCGCCTGAACCACCCACGTGGAGATGGATCTGACCGAAGCCCTAAGGCCTTTGTTTTTGCCATGAAAAAGAACAAAAAGGTAATCCGATTGCCGGAAAGAAGCTGTCGCCTCCAGGTACCGTTTCAGAATAATTCCCATGTCGAGAGGATGAAGATCCTGACTCCCAGCAGAATTAAAGGTAGGAAGAGTAATGTCCTGATTTTCGTGGAAGACCGAGGTAACCTTTGGGTTTGAACCCAGCATTGGCACTAGGACCACTCTGTCAGGGAAGAATGTGAGGAAAGGTTCCTTTGATCCTAAAGACTGAATCTCAGAGACTCTCTTCGCTGAGGATATGGCTACCAAAAAAGATGTCATTAGGGACAATTCTTTGACTGAAAGTGATCTGTCCAGTTGAGAGAAGAAGTCGAGAACTAAGGGTAAATCCCACTTGGGGAATCTGGGTTTCCTCTGTGGTCTAAGTCTAATTGCTCCTTTAAAAAATTGCTGAACCAAAGGATGTTTAGCCCAAGATATTCCAGAAAAGGCTGAAATTGCCGAGACTTGCACACGAAGAGCGCTGACAGATAGGGGAATGTCTAGTCCGGACTGTAAGAAACTCAGAACATCCTGAACCGTCAAATTACCATCGGAGCAAGACCTGGAAGATAAGTGATTTGTGAATCTAGACCAAATCCTCTCATACACCTGGTTGGTACTTTTCCTTCTAGCACTCATGAGAGTAGGGATGGCCTCCTTTGGACAACCCAGAGCCTCTAACCTTCCCCTCTCAAAAACCAGACCCTCAGACATAGATGGGCCGGGCAGGGATGGAGCTTCGAGCCCTGGGACAGAAGATCGGATCTGAGAGGTAAGGGAATCGGATCCCTGACACTGAGGAGCATTAGAAGCGGAAACCATGGCCTGTTGGGCCAATAAGGTATTACAGCTATCACCTCTACTGCTTCTGATTTGAGTCTCCGCAGGAACTGTAGAATAATAGGAGTTGGAGGAAAGGCGTAGGCTTTGTTGAACCACCATCGATCCGTCAGAGCATCCACTCCGTAGGCCTGAGGATCCCGAAACCTGGAATAGTATCTTGCCAGTTTCTTGTTGCAAGGGGAGGCAAATAGGTCGACCTCTGGGACGAACCACAATGTTAGAATCCACCTGAAAACTTCTACGTGAAGGGACCATTCGTTGTTGTCCAGACTGACTCGAGACAGAAAGTCCGCCTGGACATTCTGTGTTCCTGGAACATAAGTTGCTGTAATGTTGACCAGGTTCTTCTGAGCCCAAGACATGATTGGCTCTACCTCCTGAAGAAGGGAGAGACTCCGAGTACCTCCTTGTCTCCTTATATATGCCACTGCTGTTGTGTTGTCTAGTCTGAGTAGGACCGAGGTTCCTGAGACCAGATGACGAAAGGCCAGGAGTGCCTGAAAGGCTGCCCTCAATTCTAGAATATTCGACACCGTCCCCCTGGAAGGGAAGTCCCAGGTGCCTTGTGCTACTTCCGACAAACAGTGGGCGCCCCAGCCCCTGTTGCTGGCATCCGAAGTTATTGTTATCCACGAGATGGGGAGAATGGAATGACAATTGAATAGGTTCACCTTCTGAAGCCACCAGGGCAGAGAGATTCTCATTGAAGATGTGATCCGGATAGGTTGAGTCTTGTCGCCTAGCCATTGGTGAAGAAAACCTTTTTGAAACGGTCTCATCTTCCATTGGGCCCACTTCACCATCGGAATCGTTGCCACCATGGTGCCAATAATTCTCAAGCACTGAAGAGCCGGAAGATGGGAGGCTGAGAGGGCCGGACGGATTCTGTCCCGAATTACCACTACTTTCTCCTCGGGTAATGAGATGGTACCCCTCACTGTGTTGAAGAGTGCGCCTAGGAATACCAGAGACTGGGAAGGAATTAACTGACTCTTTTCTAGATTCAGGATCCAACCGAATTCTTGAAGAGTGGAGATGACCTGCTCCTTGTGCACTAACAGACGGTCTCTGTCCTGGGCTAGCAGCAGAAGATCGTCTAAATAGTGGTGAAGACGAATTCCCTTGGTTCTCAATAGAGCCACTACGGCCAACAACACTTTTGAAAACACTCGGGGGGATGTTGAAAGTCCGAACGGGAGACAAACGAACTGGAGATGTAGTTTTCCTACTGAAAATCGCAGAAACTGCTGAAAATCTTCTGCCACAGGGACATGAAAGTACGCGTCCTTTAGATCTATTGAAATCATCCAGTCGCCTGACTGGACTGACTGTTGTATTGTCGACAAGGTTTCCATCTTGAACCTTTCCTTTCTGATAAAATGATTCAGATGTGTAAGGTCTATGACTGGTCTCCAAGAACCGTTTTTCTTTTGGACCATAAAAAGAGGAGAATAAATTCCTCTCCCTCGTTGATCGTCTGGCACGGGTACGGCAGCGCCTTGAGCCAATAAAGATTTCACGTAGGCCAACAAGATCTGCCTTTTTTCTTCTGAGGCTGGAAGGGAGGTGGGAACAAACTTTAGTCTTGGGGACCTGCTGAAGGTCCAAGAATGGCCTGAAGAGACCGTTCTGACGGTCCAGAAGTCCTTGATTGAGGCCGCCCAGACATGCCGAAAATGTAGAAGACGAGCCCCCACCTGGCCTATCTGAGCGGGCCCAATCTCAAAAAGATTTGGTTGGTTCCCTCTCTCCTGTCGCACTGCTCTTGGCAGATTTCTTGAAGGATGACTGCCTTGATTTCCATGATCTAGAATATTCCCGACCCGGTCTATAGCTACGGGCCTCCCTGGCTTGCTCCTGATACTGTTTTTTAGGAAAAAATCTCTTCTGGCTTTTTAGACGTCTGTCCTGAGGAAGAAACCCTGATTTACCACCAGTGGCCCGGGATATGGCGCTATCCAATTTATTCCCAAAAAGGGAAGAACCTTCAAAAGGGATACGGCACCACACCTGTTTTGAAGCTGGATCAGCCAGCCAGGGACGGAGCCATAGGGCCCGCTTTGCGGTTACAGCCGAAAGCATAACCCGGGACACTAGGCGGATGATGTCAATCGAAGCCTCCCCCAGAAAAGCCGAAGCAAGCCGTAACTCCTGAATAGGAGAACTTTTAGCGACTTCCTCCGAAATGTTTCTGAGGGTATCATCCACACCGTCCGTCCAGACTTCCATGGCTTTGGACATTGCCGCTAAAGCCAATGCTGGCTTGCATGCCATACCGGCAGTGAGGTAGACTCTCTTTAAATCGGAATCAATCCGTCTATCTAAAGCATCCTTAAATGAAACTGTATCCTCCAAAGGAAGGGTCACGTGTTTTACTAGTCTCATCACCGCTGCATCCACAAGAGGAGCCGATTCCAGATGCTTGACCTCATCCTCCTTAAAGGGATATAACCTTAGGACTTTTGAGAGCATACTATTCTTTTTCTCCACTTTACTCCATTCATCCGTGATGACCTCACCAAGTTCAGACAGAAATGGAAAGTTAAGACGCTCCCTTTTAAGTTGCTTAAAATACTTCCTTTGCTTGGAAGGATTAGCCACCTCATCTTCCCAGTTCAAAGCCTCTCTGATGGCCTTCACCAAGGGGGAAAGTAAAGCAAAATCAAAACCCACACAGGGACTATCTTCCTCAGATTCACTGTCTGAAGCAGCAGCTGAATGATGGCTGGTTAAAGAGGATTCCCAGAGCTCTTGAGCATGCGACTCCCTGACTGGTGACTGAGGTGACTCTGATTGAGGCACAGGGGTCTGATTGGCCCTGATCCCCTTGAGGGACTCCTTCACCACTTTTTCCACAAGGGATCTTAGTTGCTGGTCCGTACCCCCTCTCTCACTAGAGGCTTTGGAAAAGCAGAGGTCACACAGGGATTTTCCAATGGGAACTTGTGATCTGCATCCCCAGCAAGAGTTGATAACTGAGTGGCTGGAATGAGCCCTGGAGGAGCGAGATCGATCCTCGCTACGGCGCCCAGATCTAGAGGGTGAGCCGTGATGCTTAGACTTGGAATATGAGTGCCGGTGGTAAGATTTAGAAGAATCGCTTCCTCTGTGCGTTGAGCTGCGTTGCTGTTCTGATCTAGATGGGCTAAGACAGAGATAGAAGAGACATACAGATAAGGAAAGATAACAGACTGACTAATACCGGACCCCTCCCCCCCCCCTTACTTCCCCCCCAGACAGTACCTATTATGAGAGGGCTGGCCACATACAGGCGGAGGTGAATCCGTATCTCTAAGGGTCTCCATAACTGCTGCAAAGACATATAAGTAAGGCTGAGGATGCTATAAACACACACACATGCCCACCCCCATCTTCCCAGAAGGCCACCTACCTCCACAGCAGAGAACCTGGACAAGGGGAAGTCACGAAATAACCTGCAAGCATTCCCAAGGCTTGCAGGCTATATCCCATGTTTAAATAAGGCACCTTAATGACGCCATCACCGCGTCCCGTGCGCCGCTACCGCGCATGCGCGAATAGCGTCACTTTGCCGCTATCGCGCATGCGCGAACCAAGCCTCGATCCTGAGTCGTACTCGCGCATGCGCAGAACGAACGTATTAACGAAAACCAGGAAGTGAGCGACGGCTGGAACGCAGGCTAATCCGACCGCAATGTCTAAACCCATATACCTATACACAGGAAAAAACGAACAGAAAAGAAGGGAAGAAGGCAAAGAACAAACACAAACTGCTGCCATGAAAAAAGAGGAACAATCTTACCGCTCCCACACGAACGTCTCCAGGCCGAAGGTAAGCACAATACATACCGGACTTCTTAGGGCACAATAGGTCACCTGCTATTTAGCTGGGCTATCCGACCAAATGCGCAGCCTGCCTGCCAGTGGCTAGGCTCCTGGCTTTCCTCCAGCGCTTATATCCAACTGCCCACTCCATACCCCGCTAGTAGCTAGGGCTTAACGGAGATATGCGACAACTTCGTCCACAGTCGCTTTTCGGCCAAACCAACGACGGAACCGTGTGGGAGCAATCTTCAAGTAGAAAGACCATACGTCTGGTCCTACGGAGGAGGACAAAAAAAGAACACGGCCATGGGCAGGGAGCAAAGATTTATGGGAGTAGTGTCCTATAGGGTAGTGGAGGCGGGACTTAACCCACACGTTGCTGCCATGGAGTCTGTCAGGAAAAGAACAGACTAAAAAATAAACTAATAGAATAGAAAAGAATAGAACAGAACAGAACAGAAGAGAACGGAAAATAAAAGAAAAGAACAAATAGAATACAGTAGCATAGGAAGAATACAAACATTTGAGTAGAATAGAAAAGAATATATTAGAATAGAAAATAAAAGAACAAAAAAACTAAACCAAAAAAAAACACAATAGAACAGAATAGAATAAAATAAAATAGAAAGAATATAACTGTCGGGGCTTGGCTTAGCCTTACCTTCTCTGAGCTGGCCGTTCAGCTGTTGGCTAATTGCCAGCTCCTATCTCTCCACAGTGACTCAGCTGTTGTTGATATCCTGCTCGTCAGTCCTGCCTACTTAAGCCGTCCAGTCCAGAGGATCTCTGCCTTCACCTTGGTCAACATCACAGAGACTATCTCCTGCGTTCCTGTTTAAAGACTGGCTTTGCTGACATCCCTTCTGGCTCCAGATCCTGCTTGCTGTTCCACTACATTGATCCCCGACTTCTGGCTCGGCTGACCATCCATTCCGGTTACTGAACTCTGGCTATGTTTTGACTACGTTTGTTCTTTTTACTTTTATTATTAAACAAGTGTGATTTAACTGGACTTCTGTCTCGGCTTTCATGGTTTCTGACAATAACCATCTTCTGAAATTCAAATTTCGAAATAGCATAAATTTGAATTCTAATAGAATACATTTGAATAGAATAGAACAGAAAACAATACAGTAGAATAGAATATAGAAAATAAAATAACAGAATAGAAAAAAACAATAGACTAGAGTAGAAAGAATATAAAAAAATAATCACCTTCCGAAATTCTAATTTAGAATAGAATAAGCTTGATCTTGAATGGAATTCGCATTTTTATCGATTTGAAGATTCAGAAATCGGTCGAATCGAGTTAAATTCGACCGAATTCGAAAAAATTCAAATTGATTCGAATTTGAATAAAGGAAACAAATTAAGAAAACAAATTAAATTAATTTAACAAATCTATATGAATACCTCATCTTAACACATTTTTATTTTCATTCTGCACAATGTCTACTGATGGAAGGAGAGGGTTTACAGAGAGAGGTGCTCATTAGTGTGCTGCTTCTCCTTTCACTGTCCAGTCACGGAGACAAGACTTAGTTGAGATACTAAACTCCAATAGAGAAGAGTCTTGTGGGTGCGTGCCTGCTGTGTGGCAGAGCTGTGTGAATCTCAGGACTGGATGGACGGAAATCTTTAGGCAGGTAAAGCGGTATGTATATGGAGTTTAGCTTTCTACAAGTCCTTGTCTCTCTGAAATGCAGCTCTTATCTCCCCTCTCCATCTCTCTGCTTCTCCTCCGGTCCCATTAAAAGGCTTTTTATTTTTTTTTATTTTTTTGCAGGTTCTCCGGCTCTGCGAGTGCCATTGTAGCTTTGACAACAAGCGCAGCTCCACGCTGTGAGTAAGAAGGGGTCCCGAGCGGCAGTAATTGGCGATCTCTCCGCACTCTCATGTCCTTCAGTCTCAGGAGTTTTTTTTTCTGGCCCTCCCCTCCCCCCGAAAAAAAAGCGCCATTGTTACTAACCAGGACACTGTGAAGTGTTTACCGCACTCACCCCTCTCCGCAGAACACTTGCGCGACCTACATGTGGACCTCTAATGAGGACCCCCGAGGCGGGCAGCTCAGGCAGCGTGTTCTGCGACAGGAAAACGGCTGGAAACGCGCCGATATCACATCGACCTAACTCCCTGCTTCTTACAGCCGAGGTAAAGTATATGTAGAGGCAAAAAAAACGCCCTTTCTTTTTGGCTTTCGTTGTTTTCGAATGGCGCTTTACGCATTCTCATACCTCCGTAGACCCCCGTCTGCCCCGGACGGCGTGGTCACCTGCTGACTTGGCGTCATCCACAGGCAGCTTCACTCTTTAAAAGGGCACGGAAGATGAATCCAAACACACTTCAGCTAATTGCAGCGCAGAGGATGTTTTTTCAGTCTTTCTGAAGTGTAAGAAGACAATGACTTCCCTCAGCCCCCCGTCTCGGTGAATAACTTAGGCTTTGTGTACACCGGCAGTGGCTAAACTTGAGGGTTTTATTTGTTGCCAAAGCTCCTAAACTCAACTCCATAAAAGCCTGGTGTGTCCATGTATGTCAAACAAAACCTATAGAAAATTCCCAGCTGAACTACAGCGCCTTGAAAAAGTATTCATACCCCTTGAAATCTTCCACATTTTGTCATTACAACCAAAAAACGTAAATGTATATTATTGGGATTTTATGTGATGGACCAACACAAAGTGGCTCATAATTGTGACGTGGAAGGAAAATGATAAATGGTTTTCAACAATTTTTACAAATAAATCTGTGAAAAGTGTGGGGGGTACATTTGTATGGCGCCCCCTGGAGTCAATAGTTTGTAGAACCGCCTGTCACTGCAATTACAGCTGCAAGTCTTTTTTGGGGATGTCTCTACCAGATTTGCACATCTAGAGAGGACATTTCTGCCCAATCTTCTTCTTTGCAGAATATCTCAAGCTCTGTCAGATTGGATGGAGAGCGTCTGTGAACAGCAATTCTCAAGTCTTGCCACAGATTCTCAATGTGATTTAGGTCTGGACTGTGAATGGGCCATTCTAACACATGAATATGCTTTGCTCTAAACCATTCCATTGTAGCTCTGGCTGGATGTTTCGGGTCGTTGTCCTGCTGGAAGGGGAACCTCCACCCCGGTCTCAAGTCTTTTGCAGACTCTAACAGGTTTTCTTCTAAGATTGTCCTGTATTTGTCTCCATCCATCTTCCCATCAACTCTGACCAGCTTCCCTGTCCCTGCTGAAGAAAACCATCCCCACCACATGATGCTGCCACCACCATGTTTCACGGTGGGGATGGTGTGTTCAGGGTGATGGGCAGTGTTAGTTTTCCCCACACATAGCGTTTTGCTTTTAGGCCAAAAAAGTACAATTTTGGTCTCATCTGACCAGAGCACCTTCTTCCACATGTTTGCTGCCCCCTCCCCCACATGGCTTCTCACAAACTACAAACAGGACTTCTTATGACTTTCTTTCACCAATGTCTTTCTTCTTGTCACTCTTCCATAAAGGGCAGATTTGTGGAGAGACGACTAATAGTTGTCCTGTGGACAGATTCTCCCCCCTGAGCTGTGGATCTCTGCAGCTCCTCCAGAGTCACCATGGACCTCTTGGCTCTTCTCTGATGAATGTTCTCCTTGCCCGGCCCGGTCAGTTTAGGTGGACGGCCATGTCTTGGTAGGTTTGCAGTTGTGCCCATACTCTTTCCATTTTCTGATGATGGATTGAACAGAGCTCCGTGAGATGTTCAGAGCTTAGGATATTGTTTTATAACCTAACCCTGCTTTATACTTCTCCACAACTTCATCCCCGACCTGTCTGGTGTGTTCCTTGACCTTCAGATGCGGTTTTGTTCACTACGGTTCTCTAACAAACCTCTGAGGGCTTCACAGAACAGCTCTATTTATGCTGAGATTAAATGACACACAGGTGGACTCTATTTACTAATTAGGTGACTTTTTTAGGAGCCCCGTTGGGGGGCTTTGGTGAAATATGAAGGATCTAAACCAGTGATTCTCAACTAGGGTTTCTCCAGAGGTTGTAGGGGTTCCTTCAGCATTGGGCAATTTCTGCCTCTCAGATAAGTTCCTACTGACACCATTGATCTTTTTAGCTCTCTGTAAGGAGGTAATTCTTCCCAATGGCCACAAGTGTAAGGACCATTCTTCCCACTGACCACAAGTGTAAGGACCCTTCATCCCGCTGACCATCACACTAATGTATCATGAGTTGTAGATTTCTAATTTTTAGCAGGAAGTTCCGAGACCGGAGAAGTATTTCAAGGGTTCCTCTGTGTTGAAAAGGTTGAGAAAGGTCTGAAGGTCTGGTCTAAACCGAGAGAGTGATTTTTCTCTGCAGCCTCTGCCATAGCTCCCAGCTGTCCCTGATTTTGAGGGACTGTCCCTCATTTGGAGCAATGTCCCTCTTCCTCCTCATGTGTCCCTCATTTGGAGCAATGTCCCTCTGTCCCTCTTTCCTCCTCATGTGTCCCTCATTTGGAGCAATGTTTCTCTGTCCCTCTTCCTCCTCATGTGTCCCTCATTTTGGTCTGGTCCATATAGCTGTATATAAAATGCAATTTTTATTTTTCAAAAAGTGTTCCCCAATGATAAACCTTTCATCAAATTTCTAAATTGCTGCCTTTGTCAATTCCAAAAAACAATATAAAAAGAATAATAGTCATAAAAAAATAAAATAAAAAAAAACATTTGTGAATTTAATTAATCTTTGTTTGTTTTTTAGTTTTTTTTCCTTTTGGGTGTGGCAGGGGGTGTGTCCTATGCCTACATATTTTTGCTAATAGGTGTCCCTTGTTCCCATCTCAAAAAGTGTGGGGGGGGGGGGGGGGTGGCCTCTGCTGCAATGGACAGTGAATGAATGGGAAGTGCTTTGTGCTGAGCGCTTTCCTGTTCCTTCACAAACGGAAGCACAGTAAACGTAGTTTACTATGCTTCAGTTAAGAATGGACACAGGAGCGATTGGTACAGATCACTTACTGTGTTCATTCATTCTGAAACATCACCAGCAGGTAGGGGAGAGGAGGGAAGCTGGCAGCACTGCAGGGGGGGGGGGGGGAACAAGGGGGCGCCAGGAAGCACGTGGAACCGACGCCACACAGGTTGATAAGGGTGCGCCCTATGAATAGACGCAATGCAAGGCTGCGATTACCCTCAGTTTCAGGGCGTTGCTTTGGAGCTGTGAGTGCAGGCGCCACTGCAGCTCCCATACAGAGAAAAGAGAAACAAATGCAGATCAGTTGAAGTTTCTAATGACCGGACTCCTCTGTTAATTGCAGATGTACATTCTGTATCGGGGTGAAGCACGCACTTAATTAAACAGTACTATACCTGTACGACACCGCCAGTCCTCACACTGTCCCCGGGTTAATTAGTCGCTCGTTAATTTAATGAGCCATTACTTAAAACCAGCTGTTCTCACACCGCCAATTAATAAGAATATATGAAATATTCTCCCGATGAATGAAGGGAGTTTATGTTAAATAAAATGCACGAGGCTGTGGGTCCTGCCTCCTGGTTGTGTTCATATATATTATATGATATCATTACACCGATCAGCCATAACTTTATGACAACCTTCCTAATATTGAGTAGGTACCACTTTTGCCACCAAAACAGCCCTGACCCATCCAGACATGGACTCCACTAGATCTCTGAAGGTAGGCTGAGGTGTCTGGCACCAAGCTGTCAGTAGCAGATAAACCCTTACAACACACTTTGACCTACAGGTAAGCCTAGATTAAGGCTTACCTGTAGGTCCAAGAAATATCTCCTAAAAGTCCTAAACCTACACGGTTTAGGAGATATTTGCCGAAAGACAGGCACCACTGTCTATGGCGCATGCACCGTAGACAGCGGCGCGCAGGCGCACTGAGCGCGGCACCCATCAATGGCGATATGCCGCGCGTGGTGGCTCCCGTGCGCATGCGCGGGAGTGACATCATCGCGGCTTCGCCGAATGACAGCGGCTGAGCTGCGAGACCCACCCAGAAGATGGATGCGTCGGACTACAGGGGACAGCGGTGACTTCGCTGGCTCCTGTGTCAGGTAAGTGACACATAATGGACTACTATGCGATGCGATGCGATGCATAGTAGTCCATTATGCTTTACCTTTGCAGGGAATGAAAGAGGAAGTAAACCCATCAGGGTTTACTTTCTCTTTAAGTCCTGTAAATCAGGAGGTGGGGCCTTCATGGATTGGATTTGTTTTTCCAGCAGATCCCACAGATGCTTGATCGGATTGAATTTTGGAGAATCTGGAGGCCAAGTCAACACCTTATCAGTGTGTTCCTCAACCCACTCTTGAATTCATTAGGCCAGGCCACCTTCTTCCACTGCTCCGTGCTCCAGTTCTGATGATCGTAATCCTTGAAGTCCTGTAAATTGTGAGGTGGGGCCTCCATGGATTAGACTTGTTTTTCCAGTACATCCCACAGATGCTCGATTGACATGAGATCTGGAGAATCTGGAGGCCAAATCAACACCCTGAACTCGTCATTATGTTCCTAAACCCACTCTTGAATTCATTAGACCAGGTCACCTTCTTCCATTGTGCCATGCTCCTGTCCTGATGCTCATAATCCTTGAAGTCCTGTAAATTGTGAGGTGGGGCCTCCATGGATTAGACTTGTTTTTCCAGTACATCCCACAGATGCTCGACTGAAATGAGATCTGGAGGCCAAATCAACACCTTGAACTCGTCATTCTGTAGACTGAATTCATTAGAATTCATTAGACTAAAGCCGCGTACACACGGGCGGACTGTATGGCCAACTTAGTCAGTCATACAATCTGACGGACAGTCCGTCCTACTTTCGAATGAACGGACTTGACCACACACGATGAACAGACAGTCCGTCGAAAGCTTGCGCGATGACGTGTACAGCACGTACGACGGGACTAGAAATAGGACGTCCAATACACAGCAATGCAACCTTCCGCCGTGTAAATCCTTTCTGGGCATGCGCCATTCTTAGTCCGTCCAACTAGCCTACTCACGAGCGGACTGTCCGCTGAAACCAAAGTTGGACGGACAATATTACGGAAATTCCGAAATACTTAGTACGCCAGACTGCACGCTGAAAAAGTCCGCTGAAGCCCACACACGAGCGGACTGTCCGCTGAAATGTGTTTCGACGGACTAAGTTGGCCAGACAGTCCGCCCGTGTGTACGCGGCTTAAGTCACCTTCTTCCATTGCTCCATGCTCCAGTTCTGATGCTCCTAATCCTTGAAGTCCTATGAGTTGGGAGGTGGGGCCTCGATCGGACTTGTTTTTCCAGTACATCCCACAGATGCTTGATTGACATGAGATCTGGAGAATCTGGAATCCAAATCAACACCCTGAACTCGTCATTATGTTCCTAAACCCACTCTTGAATTCATTAGACCAGGCCACCTTCTTCCACTGCTCCGTGCTCCAGTTCTGATGCTTGTAATCCTTGAAGTCCTGTAAATTGTGAGGTGGGGCCTCCATGGATTAGACTTGTTTTTCCAGTACATCCCACAGATGCTCGACTGAAATGAGATCTGGAGGCCAAATCAACACCTTGAACTCATCATTGTGTTCCTTAACCCACTCTTGAATTCATTAGACTAGGCCACCTTCTTCCATTGTTCCAGTTCTGCCGCTCCTAATTCTTGAAGTCCTGTAAGTTGGGAGGTGGGGCCTCCATGGAATGGACTTGTTTTTTCCAGCACATCCCACAGATGTTTAATTAGATGGAGATCTGGAGAATCTGGAGGCCACATCAACACCTCAAACCAGTTGCCGTGTTCCACAAACCATTTTTGCAGTGTGGCAGGGAGTATTATCCTGCAAAAAGAGGCCATTGCCTTCATGCAATACTGTTTCCATGACGGGGTTGACTTGGTCGCCAATAATGTTTAGGTAGGTGGTATGTGTCCCCCTTAAAATCAATATTGGATCGTTCTGGATTTTGGATTTTTGGTAGCAAAAAAAATGATGTGGGGTCCCCCTTAAAAACAACACAAGACCCGTCTGATCTGGCATGGATTTAGGGAGGGAACCACGCAAAAAAAAAAAAAAAAAATGGTATGGGTCCCTTTAAAAATAAATACCAGACCTTCTGATCTTCTATAGATTTAGGTTGGGCCCACAAAAAAATGTGGGGGTGTGGGGCCCCCCTTAAAATCAATATTGGACCGTTCTAAATGGTATGTATTTTTGGGGGTAAAAAATGTGGAGTCCCCCTTAAAACCAATACAAGGCCCATCTGATCTGGCAGGGATTTAGGGAAGGCACTACGCCAAAAAAAAATGGTGTGGGGTGCCCTTAAAATAAATACAAGGAGGCTCACAAATGTTTTTTTTTTTATTTATTTTTTATTTCACTGTTGCTGGGGATCCCCAAAAAAACCTTACCAGACCCTTTGGACATGGTATGGATTTTAGGGGGGCCATGCATAAAAAAAGGAGTATGGTCCCCCTAAAATCAACGCCAGACCCTTCAGATCTGGTATGGAGATTAGGGGTCCCACAAAAAAAGGGTGTCTTGTATAGAATTTAAGGGGAAACCCAAAAGAGAAGAAAGTCAACCAACTTGTCCGCACTCCTCGCCACTAGATATCCAAAGAGGTGGGGGCAGTGGATGGCATCACTGACAAAATATGGGCAAGGCTGCCACTTTGGTCCCCCATGCCTGTTCCCTGGCTGCGTGTGGCTCCACCACATCAAAGTCACAGACCCCGAATATAAATCCAGCAGGTGAAAATTCCGAATCTCTGATCAGCGGGACAGCCAGGCAACCAGCATTCTCAGACGGAGAGGCAAGTGGCGCACAGACGTCAGTGCGAGGACCCAGTGTGGACATTGACTGCATTTTGACTACAACGAAGATGGTAACGCATTAATATCCGAAAATCCTCCATTTGGTTGTGGGCGGCGCAGCGTCACCCCCGTCTGCCGCATTCCCTCTGAGGACACAACAAATATTCACTGATGTACGGCGGCGGAATCAGGCAGAGCGCGATTAGAATTCATGAGAAAACCTATTCTGAATCAATAGCGCATAAATAAAATCTCATACATCTTGCTTCGGATGTGTTGAGCAAAATTTAGAAATGGTGACGACTTCACGATTAATGATTTTAAATGTTCGACTAGAAAACAGAACATTCGTCATCATCGTTCTCCCGTACTGCGCAGACAGGGGGAGGAGCTATGACACGTTTTCAAACTGTTGCATTGTACTTTATTCCGTTACTAATTTGTATTCTTCTACATCTCTCCCTATTTTTTTTAAACTTTGCAACCCCTTTCGCTGGCCCTATCCACTTAAAACTATTTTTTTTTAAATGGTGGCTGAAATCATCAGACCGTGTCTGCCAATGAGGGTGCATTATACTTTGTTGGGCATACCAGGAATTCTAAAGGTTATTTTTCTAGGGCCCGTTCACATTATTGTGCTGATACCCACCTCACCACCTGCCCACCGGACCCCATTACGTCACAACTACTCTGACCACCCTCATACTCCATTCTGCGCGCTCTCCCTTTCTACTGGCATCCTCCTTTACCCCCTGAAACATGTCCTGGTCACCCACATAATAAAAGCCCTCACTAGACCCCACCAGTCCGAACAAGACCCATCTCCTTGCCCCTGTTTGCCTCCAAAATCCTAGAATGTCTAGACTACAACTGCCTGGTCCTCCACCTCCATTTTCTTCAACACTTACAGTCCAGGCTTGCCCACAACATTTCAGGGGAACTGCCCTTCTAAATCTCACCGTCTTCCAAATTCAATGGCAACTACTTCGTACTCATACTACTAGACCTTTCTGTTGGCTTTGATATAGTTGACCACCAGCTCCTCTTCAGAGAACTTCACTCTCTTGGTCTCTAAGCCCACGTACACACGGTCGGAGATTTTGCCAACCAAATCCGTCGGATTTTGCCCGTCGGATTTAGTCCGATGGATTGTGTCCGAAACTGTTGCATACACACGGTCGGGGCCAAGTTGGCGAAAAATCTGATCTTTCAGAACGTGATGACGTAATTTCGTTACGATGGGACTACATTCAGGATAGTAGCCAATAGCTTTGATGTAGGAATTTGATCTGAGCATGCGTGGCACTTGGTCCGATGAAAATGCTCTACACATGATCGGATTAGGTCCGTCCGGCCCAGTTGGTCGGGAAATATTTCCAACATGTTGGAAAATTGGGTCGGACGGAGATTCGGACGGAATCAGTCCGATGCATACCACACACAGTCGGATTATCTGACGACACGGTCCGATAAGACTCATTCCGACAGATTCTCCGACCGTGTGTACAAGGGCTAAGACTACCTCCTCCTCTCCTATTCCTCTTTCTGTAGGCGTCTCCCAAGGTTCTTATTTATGATCCATTTTATTCTTTCTCTACACCTCATACCTTGGCCACTTGGTAACCTTCCATGGCTTCCAATGCCACCTCTATGCTGAGGACATTCAAATCTATCTCTCTACTTCCCAGCTCTACCTCCTCCTCTCCTCTTTGTGCATGGGTCCTCCAAGGTTCCTTCCTGGGACCCCTTCTATTTTCTATCTACACCTCCTACCCTGGTCACTTGGTAACCTCCCATGGCTTTCAATGCCAACTCAATGCTGATGACACCCAAATCTATCTCTCTACTCCTCAGGCCACAACCTACAACTATACCTCCTTCTCTCCTCTTTCTGTAGGGGTCCCCAAGGTTCTGTATTCAAAACCCTTCTATTCTCTAGGGGTCCTACAAGGTTCCTTCCTTGGACCACTTCTATCTACACCTCCTCCCTTGGTCACTTGATAACCTTCCATGGCTTGTAACGCCACCACTATGTTGGGGTCCCCCAACGTTCTTTTATTGGATCCCTCTTCTTCTCCCTCTATACGTCATCCTTTGGTTAATTGATAACCTCCCATGGCTTCCAATGCCCCTTTATGCTGATGACACTCACATCTATCTCTCTGCGTCTCAGCTCACAATTTACAACTATACCTCCTCCTCTCTTCTTTCTGTATGGGTCCCCCAAGGTTCTGTACTCAAAACCCTTCTATTCTCTAGGGGGCCTACAAGGTTCCTTCCTTGGACCAATTGTATATTTTATCTACACCTTCTCTCTTGTCATTTGTCTTGTCCATGGCTTGTATGTACCCACTATGTTGGGGTCCCCCATAGTTCTTCTTTTGGATCCCTTTTATTCTCCCTCTACACCTCCTCCCTTGGTCTCTTGATAACCTCTCGTGGCTTTCAATGCCACCTCTATGCTGATGACACCCAAATCTATCTCTCTACTATACAGTGCCTTGAAAAATTATTCATACCCTTTGAAATGTTCCACATTTTGTCATGATACAACCAAAAACATAAATGTATTTTATTGGGATTTTATGTGATAGACCAACACAAAGTGTCACATAATTGTGAAGTGGAAAGAAAATAATAAACTGTTTTCCAAATTTTTTATAAATAAATATGTGAGAAGTGTGGGGGGCATTTGTATGGTGCCCCCCGGAGTCAATACTTTTTAGAACCCCCTTTCTCTGCAATTACATCTTTTTCGGGGATGTCTCTACCAGATTTGCATATCTAGAAAGTGGAATTTTTGCCCATTCTTCTTTGCAAAATAGCTGTCAGATTGGATGGAGAGCGTCCATGAACAGCAATTTTCAAGTCTTGCCACAGATTCTCAGTTGGATTTAGTTCTGGACTGTGACTGGGCCATTCTAACATATGGATATGCTTTGATCGAAACCATTCCATTGTAGCTCTGGCTGTATGTTTCGGGTCGTTGTCCTGCTGGAAGGTGAACCTTCCCCCCCGGTCTCAAGTCTTTTGCAGACTCCAACAGGTTTTCTTCTAAGATTGTCCTGTATTTGGCTCCATCCATCTTCCCATCAACTCTGACCAGCTTCCCTGTCCCTGATGGAGAAAAGAATCCCCACAACATGATGAAGCCACCACCATGTTTCACGGTGGGGATGGTGTGTTCAGGGTGATGTGCGGTGTTAGTTTCCACCACACAAAGAGTTTTGCTTTACTTAACCTCCCTTGACGTGTAACGTCATCTCTATGCGGGATGACACTCACATCTCTCTCTCTACTCCTCAGTAGGGATAAGCTCGGTGTTCCACTCGAACATCGGCCATTCGTCTGTTCGGCGAATTCAGAACTTTGTGGACCGTTCGCACCAAATTCGTGTGGCATGAACGGCCCACAGTGCACTACGCTATCGCAGTGCATTGCTGGCTCATGACTGGCCAAGCATGCACTGTGACCCCGCATGCTTGGCCAATCACAGCGCCGGCAGCGAGGAGAGCCATAATTGGCCACAGGCTGGGTGCCTGTGGCCAATTATAGCTCAGGGGGTTTAGTACACGCCCCACACTATATAAGGCCGGCAGCGCGGCGGCCTTGTGTAGTGTGTTCCGGCGTGCAGGGAAAGAGCAAGATAGGCAGGGACAGTGTTCTTTTCTCAGGCATCTGCAGGAGTTAAAGTGGGTGTTGTGTGCCTCCAGCACAGTATACACCTGTATCTACCCTTTATTGCTGGTGTTGTCTAATACAGGCTTCTGCAGGAGTTAGTGGGTGTTGTGTGCCTCCAGCACAGTATACACCTGTATCTACCCTTTATTGCTGGTGTTCACTAATACAGGCATCTGCAGGAGTTAGTAGGTGTTGTGTGCCTCCAGCACAGTATACACCTGTATCTACCCTTTATTGCTGGTGTTGTCTAATACAGGCATCTGCAGGAGTTAGTAGGTGTTGTGTGCCTCCAGCACAGTATACACCTGTATCTACCCTTTATTGCTGGTGTTCTCTAATACAGGCATCTGCAGGAGTTAAAGTGGATGTTGTGTGCCTCCAGCACAGTATACACCTGAAGATACCTCTTATTGCTGGTGTTGTCTGCTGCATATCTTGCATATTATCACTTTTGATTTTGAACGTTCGAGTCCTATAGACAAATTTTCTGTCCGTTTGAAGGTTCTGGTGCGAACTGAACTGGGGGGGGGGGGGGTGTTCGGCTCATCTCTACTCCTCAGCTCACAACCCACAGCTCTACCTCCTTCTCTCTGCTTTGTGTATGGGTCCTTCAAGGTTCCTTGCTTGGACCCCTTCTGCTTTCTATCACACATCCTTCCCTAGTCTCTTGATAACCTCTCATGGCTTCCAATGCCACCTCTAAGCTGGTGACACCCAAATCTATCTCTCTACTCCTCAGCTAACAACCTACTTCTCTACCTCCTCTTCTCTTTTTGCAGGGGTCCCCTAAGGTTCTGTCTACAAACCCTTTCTATTATTCTTCCACACCTCCTCCCTTGGTCATTTGATAACCTCCCATGGCTTCCAATGCCACGTCAGTGCTAATGACATCCAAATCTGGAAAATAATAGGAACATACTGGCCGGGTCCCTAGGTATTAAATCAAGATGCCCCATGACAGACTGCATCGTATGTGTCATGTTTGCCCAGAGTTCCCCTTTAAGGTGTGAGTGATGTTATATATACACAGCAGCAGATGAAATGGTGAGACACTTCCCCAGAAAGCAGCTCAGGAATCAGCCAAGCCAGTTGCAATTAGCTCACGTTTCCCGCCGACTCAGCTGTGCGCAAGTTTTACATTCGTAGCCGACTGCCCGAAAATTCCTCGAGGTCTCGTCCCCGGCAAACAGCAGCTTTGAAATCCTAAAAAAATATCTTGTGATAGACAGCAGCCGTCCACATACGTGGTGATCAAACAGTCTGCGGAAGAAAGTGCAGTGCCTACAGGTCGCTTGCTGCTCCTGTTCTATCAATATTGAGTTTCTATTTTGGCGAGTTGTCATTAGCGAGATGGCTTGGAATGTTGGGAATCACGTTGTTGGGGTGTTTTGGGCGCTCAGAGCATGGGTGTTTTATCCCTTAACCGAGCCTTTGTAGAACCTCCGCGCACAGGAAATGGGGCTGGCAACAATGTAAATTTTTAGTGATAAATGTATCAAGTTCAAAATTTCAGGCAGCATTGAAAAGTATCCATTTCATTAATCCTGTATATACATTGATTCCAAAATGCTTTTTATTTTTAGGGACTGTTTAGATATACCCTATATTGTCAAAAGTATTGGGACACCTGCCTTTACAGGAATGGTCCCCGTCATTGGTTTCAGTGGGAGGAACAGTGCCCCATCATTAGTGTCAGTAGAAGGAATGGTGCCCCATGTTTGGGGTCAGTGGATGGAGTGGCAGTGATGCGACACTTCCTCTCACTGACACCAGCAATCAGTGGGAAGAATGCCCCCTACAGATACAGAGGTAGAAATAGCTAATTGTTAAAGGAACCCCCAGCAACCTGGAGGAACCCTAATTTTTCAAGGAATCCCCAGCAACCTGGAGGAACCTTGGTTGAGAAAGGACGATCTTCAGTATCTACACAATTTTACCAAAAGTATTGGGACGCCTGCCTTTACACGCACATGAACTTTAATGGCATCCCAGTCTTGGTACGTAGGGTGCAATATTGAGTTGGCTCTGCCCTTTGCAGCTACAACAGCTTCAACTCTTCTGGGAAGGCCGTCCACAAGGTTTAGGAGTGTGTCTATGGGAATGTTTTACCATTCTTCCAGAAACACATATGTGAGGTCAGGCACTGATGTTGGCCGAGGAGGCCTGGCTCGCATTCTCCGCTCTAATCAATCCCAAAGGTGTTCTATCGGGTTGCAGCCAAGTCAAGTTCCTACACCCCAAACTCACTCATCCATGTCTTTATGGAACTTGCTTTGTACACTGCTCCAAATCATTTGGTGGAGGGGGGATTATGGTGTGGGGTTGTTTTTCAGGGTTTGGGCTTGGCCCCTTAGTTCCAGTGAAGGGAACTCTTAAGGCAGGGGTAGGCAACCTGGGGGCCCTCCAGCTGTTGCAGAACTACATCTACATCACATCATGCCTCTGCGAGTAATTGTTATTGCCAGCCTTGCAATACCTCATGGGAAATGTAGTTCCAGAACAGCTGGAGGGCTGTAGGTTGCCTACCCCTGTCTTAAGACATCAGAATACCAAGACGTTTCGGACAACTTCATGCTCCCAACTTTGTGGGAACAGTTTGGGGATTGCCCCTTCCTGTTCCAACATGACTGCGCACCAGTGCACAAAGCAAGGTCCATAAAGACATGGATGAGCAAGTTTGGGGTGGAGGAACTTGACTGGCCTGCACAGAGTCCTGACCTCAACCCAATTGAACATCTTTGGGAGGAATTAGTCTGTGCCTTCTCGTCCAACATCAGTGCCTGACCTCACAAATACGCTTCTGGAAGAATGGTCAAACATCCCCATAGACACACTACTTTTTTTTTTTCTTGTTTAATTATATCCACATACAAAAACAAATTCTGTAGATTCAACATGATTACATTTAGTGCATGTTTTACATTCCTCCGTGAATCCTTGTGCTTGTAGGTGTCCCAATACTTTTGACAATATAGTGTATGTGTGTGTGTAGAAGTGGGGGACGATGGGTTTCTAAAAATTACACTTGCCTGAGAGCAGTAATTTTTTTTTTTTTTTTTTTTAGCCACTGACATTTTCAAAGTAGCAATCACTTTGAATTGTAAGCAAATGACATTTTGGTGCTGGCTTCTGTTCCAAAAACACAACAAAAAGACAGCATAGCATGTGTATGTATGAATGTGAGCTAGAGAGACCTTAGATCTCCAAACTTTCTACAGAAAGATGGGCACAGAAGCTGCATTATATGGGCACAGAGGCTGCATATGATGGGCACAGAGGCTGCATATGATGGGCACAGAAGCTGCATATGATGGGCACAGAAGCTGCATATGATGGGCACAGAGGCTGCATATGATGGGCACAGAGGCTGCATATGATGGGCACAGATGCTGCATATGATGGGCACAGAGGCTATATGATGGCCACAGGCTCCATATGATGGCCACAGAGGCTGCATATGAATGGGCACAGGCTGCATATGATGGGCATGGAGGCTGCATATAATAGTCACAGGCTACATATGATGGGCACAGAGGCTGTATAATGGACACAGATGCTGCATATGATGGGCACAGAGGCTGCATATGATGGGCCCAGGCTGCATATGATGGGTACAGATGCTGCATATAATGGGAAAAGTGGCTGCATATGATGAGCGCAGTGCCTGCATATGATGGGCCCACTGTCTGCATTTTATGGGCACAGTGGCTGCATTTTATGGGCACAGTGGCTGCATTTTATGGGCACAGTGGCTGCATTTTATGGGCACAGTGGCTGCATTTTATGGGCACAGTGGCTGTGTTTGATGGCACAGTGAGGCTGAAATTGATGTTTTTTTCAGAATTTTTCAGTTTGTTTGCACCCCCTCAAAAATTTTGAGCACCAGCCACCACTGATGCAGACTTCTGGGAATATCAATCAGCCAATCACACAAGCAGGTAATTACATTTCATGGGGGGGGGGGGGGGTGGGGGGGGGCGGTCTTTATACCGTCTCTGTACAGAGCGCCTCCAGGTAGACGTATTGCATTATACAGAAAATTACAGCGGCTGCAGATTGAAAAGGAATGATCATTTTAATAACATTTAAAGAGGGTTGTAAACCTCTGATTAAAAATTTCCAAAAAAACAAAAACAAAAAAACAAACCTGCAAGACAAAGGCGTAATGAGCTATATTATACTAGCTCATTATGAAATACTCACCTTATAACGATGCCCTGCACCCGCTCCCACGGGTGACATCTTTCCTGTAGTTAACTGCGGGTTCACGGGCTCTGGCGATGTGATTGGCCGGAACCGTGGCGAGTGCCGCTGGTCACGGCGTGGGTTCTGATGAAACGTCACGAGCTGGCCGTTCCTTCAGTGCGCATGCGCCGATGACGTAGACGGCGGCGTATATAGTAAAACTCTCCTAAACGGTACAAGTTTAGGAGGTATTTACAGTACCTACAGGTAAGCCTTATTATAGGATTACCTGTAGGTACAATTAACCACTTCCCGACTGGCACACGCCGATGTACGTCGGCAGAATGGCACGGGCAGGCATATTGGCGTACAGGTACGTCCAGTTTTAAATGCCGCCCTGCCATCGCGAGCGTGCCGGTCGGGACCCCCGTTGGTCCGGTCGCGGGTCCCGCGGACTCGATCGGCGTGGGCATACCCGCAATCGTCTCACGGGGCGGCTGAACAAGGAGATGCTGTTGTAAGCGGCATCTCCCCGTTCTGCCTAGCAACAAGTGACGCTGATCTCTGCTCCATGTGATTGGAGCAGAGATCAGTGTTCACTAAAACAAAGCCCAGCCCCCCACAGTTAGTAGCACGCCCCTAGGAACACTCAACCCCTACACTGCCACCCACTGGTTAACCCCTTCACTGCCAGTGTCATTTACACAGGAATCAGTGCATTTGTATAGCACTGATTGCTGTATAAATGACAATGGTCCCAAAAATGTGTCAAAAATGTCCAATGTGTCCGCCATAATGTCGCAGTCACAATAAAAATCGCTGATCGTCGCCATTACTAGTAAAAAAAAAAAAAATATTAATAAAAATGCCATAAAACGATCCCCTATTTTGTAAACGCTATAACTTTTGCGCAAACCAATAATCGCTTATTGCGATTTTTTTATCAATAATATGTAGAAGAATACGTATCGGCCTAAACTGGGGGAAAAAAAAAGTTTTTTATATATATATTTTTGGGGGATATTTATTATAACAAAAAGTAAAAAATAATGCGTTTTTTTCAAAATTGTCGCCCTATTTTTCTTTATAGCGCAAAAAAGAAAAAACGCAGGGGTGATCAAATACCACCAAAACAAAGCTCTATTTGTGGGAAAAAAAGGACATCAATTTTGTTTGGCAGCCACGTCGCACGACCGCGCAATTGTCAGTTAAAGTGACGCAGAAGTGGTCTGGTCTTAAAGTGGGGTGCCCCCTAAAAAAAATAAAAAAATAAAAAAGTCAGCAGCTACAAATACTGCAGCTGCTGACTTTTAATAATCGGACACTTACCTGTCCCAGGGTCCAGCGATGCGGGGGGAACGAAGCGCCCCCCTCCCTCGTTCCCCGCTCCGCTCGCGGCGCAGTCATTCGTACTGTGGGCACCCAGCTGTGGCTTCACAGCCGGGCACCCACTGCGCATGCGCGAGCGGCGCAGGGCGCCGTGATACGCCGCACAGTCACCTGGGACACGTGACAGGTCCCAGATGACTGTGCGGCGCGAGGGGGAAGTGACCTCACCAGCCCGGGCAAGGAAGAAGGCAGACTACGAGGGACCCCCTAGCAACAGGTATTTAGAGGTGAGTAAAATAAAAATTATTTTTCCAATTTTTTTTTCTTTTTTATTAATTTTATTATTATTATTTTAGAATTTTATTTCTTGAATTTTAAACAATTTTTTATTTTTGGGTGGCAACACCACTTTAAAGTGGGGTACCCCCTAAAAAAAAAAAATTAAAAGTCAGCAGCTACAAATACTGCAGCTGCTGGCTTTTAATAATCGGACACTTACCTGTCCCGGGTTCCAGCGATGCGGGGGAACGAAGCCCCCCCCTCGCTCCCCGCTCCGCTCGCTGCGCCGTCATGCATACTGTGGGCACCCGGCTGTGGCTTCACAGCCGGGCACCCACTGCGCATGCGCGAGCGGCGCAGGGCGCCGTGATACGCCGTACAGTCACCTGGGACACGTGACAGGTCCCAGGTGAATGTGCGGCGCGAGGGGAAGTGATGTCACCAGCCCGGGCAATGAAGAAGGCAGACTACGAGGGACCCCCTAGCAACCGGTATTTAGAGGTGAGTAAAAAATTTTTTTTTTGCCAATTATTTTTTTTTGATTTTTTTTAAGAATTTTAAGTAGTTTTATTTTTTGGGGGGCAACTCCACTTTAAGCCAGTAAAATGGTCCGGTCTGAAAGTGGTTAAAGAGAATGACTTCACTTCCTCTTTAATTACAGAAGTTGTATAGGCTTGTTTCTTTTTTTTATTATTATTTGCTATTTTTTCCCCATGACAGCAGAGATTTATTTTAAATTTTTTTTACTTTTATTCTAAATGTTACATTTTTTAAGAATTTAGAATTTTTACTCTTTTTTTTTTTTTAGCTATAAATCTTACTATCCTGTGACACCATCCATCCAGCTGTGCTTCCATTGTGCCCCCTCCCGATGATAAGAAGGTGACCGACTCGCCAGGGTTAGCTGCTTGACATGCTTGCGGCGTCCAGTTCCCGCAATTATACACTATTTACCTAGCAGCATATGGCAGCGCCGAGCAGGTGTCTGACTAATGAAACACTACACTTCAATTATGCATCTGGGAAGCCGACTCAGTCCTGTCCTGATTAGCAGAAGGCTGCTTTCTTATTTATTTATTTTGCTACTTTTTACTTTTAATTTAGCCAGATTACCGCTTAATGAGATGCTGGATGGCTGGGCGTGAGGACAGTCGCACCGCCGCTCCTGGAATTAAAGGCGGACTCCAGACTGCGACAAAGCACGGGAGGATTTTTTATTTTTTTTTGCGGAATTCGTTGGCTCAACACATTTAAAAAAAAATAATCATACGCTCTTCCACAAACCCAATCTGAGATTAGTCGGACAGTTTCCGCCAAACTTAGTTATGCGGCAAAATGTCGCCATTGCCGAAATGTCTTCAAAACGATGTCTCTAAATTCAGCATGCTTAGGGTTGCCGCCTGTCCGGGTTTTACCCGGGTTTTGAATCATGTGTCCGGGTTTCAGGTGGACTGAAACCTGGACACATTATTCAGACTGGGCTGTAGCTTCCCAAGTAACCAAGATAAGTCACACACAAATCTGTTGGCATCTGGGAGCTGCAGGCAGCTGTTTGGTGGGGGGCAGGGTGATGTCAGCAAAAGCAATTTGGCCACACCCAAACGCTATGTGCACCGCATTACTACTCTCCTTGGGGCACCCAAAGTGTTCGGGTTTGGCTTGAAGCAAAGGTGGCAACCCTAAGCATGCTGCAGTGCAAGGCAAAAATTAGCTTTGCAAAAACTTTTCTCCTTTAACCACTTGCTTACTGGGCACTTAAACCCCCCTCAGTCCCAGACCAATTTTCAGCTTTCAGCGCTGATGCACTTTGAATGACAATTGCGCGGTCATACAACACTGTACCCAAATGACATTTTTATCATTTTTTTCCCACAAATAGAGCTTTCTTTTGGTGGTATTTAGTTACAGCTCGGAGTTTTATTTTTTGCTAAACAAACAAAAAAATATGCAAAAAAAAAAAAAATAATAATCATGTTTTAATAGTTTGTTATAAAATTTTGCAAACGGGTCATTTTTCTCCTTCATTGAAGTGCGCTGATTAGGCGGCACTGATAGGCTGCATTGGTGGGCACTGATGGGCTGCATTGGTGGGCACTGATGGGCTGCACTGGTGGGCACTGATAGGCATAGTTAAGGCGGCACTAATAGGCACAGATAAGGCGGCACCGATGGGCACAGATAAGGCGGCACTGATAGGCAAAGATGGGCACAGATAAGATGGCACAGATGGGTGGCACGGGTAAGTGGCACGGATGGGTGGCACGGATGGGCACTGATAGGTACCACTGATAGATGGGACTGATGGGCACTGATAGGTGGCACTGCTGGGCACTGATGGGCGGCACTGCTGGGCACTGATGGGCGGCACTGCTGGGCACTGATGGGTGGCACTGCTGGGCACCGATGGGCGACACTGGGGTGCAGCACCTTTGAGGCAGATTTTGGGTGGCACTGTGGGTGGCACTGCTGGGTGGCACTGTGGGCACTGCTGGGTGGCACTGTGGGCACTGCTGGGTGGCACTGACAGGGGGGCACTTACTTTATTTCAGGATGGCACTGCGGGTGGCAGGTGGGCACTGGCAGGGGGCAGGTGTCCGCTTGAATTGCTGGCCGTGATCGGGACTGATGTCCCGAACACGGCCGCCGGCGATCGGCTTTTTTTTTTCTCCTCGCGCTGTCAGCGCGAGGAGGAATACTAGCCGATTACCGGCTCCGTTTTATCACATGATCAGCTGTCATTGGCTGACAGCTGATCACGTGATAAGGGGTCGGGATCGACCCCTTGCACGGATCGGTGATCAGGCGAGTCTCATGGACTCGCCGATCACAGAGGGGGGCGCGCAGGGGGCGCGCAGGCCGCTCGTACACGGGACGACGTCTATTGACGGCGTCCCGGAAAAGGAGATCCGCGCTAATGCCGTCATTTGGCTATAGCGCGGATCTCAAGTGGTTAAAGTTAAAGAGAATGCGGCGCTCAGGGGCGGACTGACCATTCGGCCACTCGGGCAGTGCCCGAGGGCTCCGGGCCACTAGGGGGCCCAATCTGAGTTGCCAGCCTCAGTAAAACCAGGGACAGTATGTAAAAATCTGTGTGTTTTTTTTCTGACTCTGAAATGTCCCTTACCGACATCCTTTTGGTCTAAAAATCCTGAGATTATAGCTGCCCCACCCCTCCAGTACCTTCTCAGCCAATAGAAACATGTCTGTGTATATTGTGTGTACATGTATGTGTATACTGTGTGTACATGTATGTGTATCCTGTGTGATTGTATTCTGTGTGTGTATACTGTGTGGCCCCATAATCTCTGATTGCCCGGGGGGCCCCATGAGTTGTCGGTCCGCCCCTGGCGGCGCTCCTAGGTGTACTAACCTCTAATGCCCTGTACACACGGTCGGCCATTCCGACCACAAAATCCATCGGATTTTTTCAGCCGGATTTTGTGCCAAAACTTGTCTTGCATACACACGGTCGGACAAAGTTGTCGGAAAATCCGATCGTTCGGAACGAGGTGGCGTTCGTTACGTACGACGGGACTACGTTCAGGCTAGTAGCCAATAGCTTTGGTCTCGCAATTTAATCTGAGCATGAGTGGCACTTTGTCCGTTGGAATTCTCTACACACGATCGGAAAAAGTCCGATCGGAAATTCCGATGGAAAACGTTAATTTTCAGACCCAGCTCTTTAACGTTTTCCATCGGAATTTCCAACGGAAAAAGTCCGTTAGAGCCCATACACGATCGGATTTTCCGACAACATAATCCGATCAGACCTTTTCCGATCGTGTGTACAGGTCATTACTTTGTGGCATGACTTTGTGTATAAACGGTGCTATAAAACACATCCAATAAAAAAAATTTAAAAATCTAATTTCTTCATCAATTTAGGCCATTATTTATTCTGCTACATATTTTTGGTAAAAAAAATAAAAAATCCCAATAAGCGTAAATTTGATTGGTTTGCGCAACCGTTATAGCGTCTACAAAATATGGGATATTTTTATGGCATTTTTAATGATTAAATTCAGCGGTTAGAGATTTTTAGCGAGACTGCGACATTGCGGCTGACAAATCGGACACCTAACTGACACTTTTTTGGGGACCAGTTACGCTAAGTAATCAATGCTAAAAATATGCACTGTTACTGTACTAATGACACTGGCAGGGAAGGGGTTAACATCAGGGGCGATCAAAGGGTTAAGTGTGAGCCTAGGGAGTGCTTGCTCACTGTGTGGGGGTTGCTCCGACTGGGTGAAGACAGAGATCCATGTTCGTGCTTAGCAGGAACACAAGATCTCCATCTGCTCCCCTGTCAGAACGGAGATCTGCCTTGTTTACATAGGCAGATCGCCATTCTGCATCATCCGGGGAATGATCGCGGGTGGCCAGCAGATATTGGGTCCGCCGGACCAGCTGATTGACATTCCCTGTGTCCAATCAGTGTGCGATCACGCCTCCGGTGGCGCACATGCCCCACAGTGGCTATTGCACAAAAAGCACGTGCAGGTACATGATTTTGCACAATAGAGCCGACCTGCCTCAGTAAATATGCGGTAGGCGGTCGGCAAGTGGGTAAAGTGAATGTAAAGTCTCGTTTTTATTTTAAAAAACCTTCTCTGCTGCTCCTGGCCCCTCCCTCCTGACAAGTCACCCTCCATAAACCAGCAGCTTGCTATGGGGGCACCGGAGCCGAGTCAGAGCTCCGCGTATCCATTCAGACTCAGAGCCCCGACCCGGCCCCACCCCCTCTCTCCCCTGATTGGCTAACTGACTTTGATTGACAGCCGCGAGAGCCAAGGACACGGCGGGTGTGCCCCAGCCAATCAGGAGGAGAGTCCCGGAGGGCCGAGGGAATCGTGGACATCGCTGGATAGAGAAGGGGCTTAAAGCGGAGGTCCACCCTAAAGTGGACCTTCCGCTCATTGGAATCCTCCCCCCCTCCGGCGCCACAATTGGCACCTTTCAGGGGGGTGCAGGTAACTGTACAGTACAGGTATCTGCACCCACTTCCGGGATAGCTCTCTGTGGAAAGGGGCGTAGATGTACGCCCCTTTCCGAAAGTCCCCCGCTGCCTGCTGGGAAACACACAGATCCCAGAGGCAGCGGGTCCATCCTTATTTCGCAGTGCGACTCGCGCATGCGCAGTAGGGAATCGGGAAATGAAGCCGAAAGGCTCCACTTCCTGATTCCCAGTCCCAAGGTGGCGGCGGCAGCACCCGAGAGACGATCGAGAGATCGGCTTCGGGTGCCGACATCGGGGGCGCGCTGGGCGGGTAAGTGTCCTTATTTTAAAAGTCAGCAGCTGCAGTATTTGTAGCTGCTGGCTTTTAAAAAAAAAAAACATGGCGGAACTCCCGGCGGACTCCCGCTTTAAAACCTTTACCTTTACAACTCCTTTAAGTGAACTTAGTTCCTTTAGCACACAGGGGTGAAAGAATTTATACTTATTCTGTAATGTATCCATTTGTATATAATCCTTAAGAGAACTTTTAATAATACAGTACACAATAACAGATGTTAGGTTTCCTGGTCTGTAGGTTCATGGTTCTAGCAAATCCTTTGTTACTTTCTGAGCTGAAAACAAGATCCTAAGATATTAGGATTTATTGATCTATTAATAACTGAACTTAATTCCTTCAGCACATGGAGGTGAAATAATTCATCCTTATTTTCTAATATATCCTTTTGTATATAATCCTGTAAAGTACTTTCAATAATATATACACAATAACAATTGTCAAGTTTACTGTTCTGTAGTTTCATGGTTCTAGCAAATCCTTTGGAACTGTCTCAGCTGAAAAAAGAGAGTCTAAAGCGAAGTTCCACCCACTTTTGATAGGTGGTCTTAAATGAAAGACCCCCACCCCTTGTTTTTGGATATTAAAAAAAAAAAAAATCTTCTATCGTACCTTTTTATAAAGTACAGCCTGTACTTGCGATCCATCCCCCGTCCCCCCATTGACCTGTGTGTGTCCCAGAAGACAGCTGGCCATTCAGAAAGTGTCGCGTGACTTGCGCATGCACAGTAGGAAATGAGCAGTAAAGCCGCAAGGCTCCACTGCCATTTTCCCTTAGTTAGAATGGCAGCGCCTGCACCCAATCCAATGAATGGATTGGCCTCGGGGGAGGCTGAGATTGCGGGCTCCCAGGACAGGTAAGTGTCCCTATTAAAAGTCAGCAGCTACAGTGTTTGTAGATGCTGACTTAAAAAAAAAAAATTGCGGGTGGAACACCGATTAAGGAATTCAAATTTAGTGATCTATTAATAAGTGAACTTAGTTCCTTTAGTACATGGAGGTGAAAATTGTTTTATCTTTATTCTCTAATACATGCCTTTGTATATAATCCTTGGGGGAACCTTTAAATAATATTTATACAATAACAGATGTCAGGTTTACTGGTCTATGATTGAATGGTTCTAGCAAATATTTAGCATATCCACGTGGGCAGGCACTCACATCTCTGACAATTCATGGCGCCAAACAGGCCATTTAAACGGAGTCTGCTCTGTTCTAGTGCTGTCTCTTCTACAGCATTCCCATGCAAACCTGCAGTTTGCTATCCTGCATCTGATTCTAGTTACTGACCTGGCTTGTCTTGATTATTCCTTGAACTCTGCCTGCACCGACCCCGCCTTGTCTTCTGACTTCTGCCTGCTCCCTTGGTTTTTACAACGCTGATCTGTTACTGACACTGGCTTGTACACTGACTTTGCTTCTGTCTGTGTCCCTGTATCTGACCCTCCCTACCTGACTCCGCTGATATCCAGCCTGCTCCTAGTCCTCTGCTGCAAGCACCTGTCTGCTACCAGCCTGTGCCTCGCCAGTCTGCTGTCGCCAGTGCCAGCCTGTTCTGTCTACTTCTGACATGCCACAACCATGCTCTACCTCCCTGGTTGGCTGTATACCCCCGCCAACCCCCCCGTGGCTGGTGGGTCATCTAGCCCTACACTTACCCCATCTAGGTCGCGGGCCGTGCTCCTACAGGCGGAAAACGGCGGGAGCAGGTGTGTTAAATTTGGTGTTATCGCTCTGACTCTCATACTGCTCACTGGAAGTTCAACATGGCACCTCATGGCAAAGAACTCTCTGAGGATAAAGATGGCCTAGGCCAGTGATGGCGAACCTTGGCACCCCAGATGTTTTGGAACTACATTTCCCATGATGCTCATGTACTCTGCAGTGTAGTGGAGCATCATGGGAAATGTAGTTCCAAAACATCTGGGGTGCCAAGGTTCGCCATCACTGGCCTAGGCTATAAGAAGATTGCCAAGACCCTGAAACTGAGCTGCAGCACGGTGGCCAAGACCATACAGCGGTATAACAGAACAGGTTCCACTCAGAACAGGCCTCGCCATGGTCCACCAAAGAAGTTGAGGTCACGTGCTCAGCGTCATATCCAGAGGTTGTCTTTGGGAAATAGACGTATGAGTGTTGCCAGCATTGCTGCAGAGGTTGTAGGGGTGGGGGGTCAGCCTGTCAGTGCTCAGATCATACGCCGCACACTGCATAAAATTGGTCTGCATGGCTGTCATCCCAGAAGGAAGCCTCTTCTAAAGATGATGCACAAGAAAGCCGGAAACAGTTTGCTGAAGACAAGCAGAGTAAGGAGATGGATTACTGGAACCATGTCCTGTGGTCTGATGAGACCGAGATAAACGTATTTGGTGTCAGATGGTGTCAGGCGTGTGTGGGGGCAACCAGGTGAGGAGGACAAAGACAAGTGTGTCTTGTCTACAGTCCAGCATGGTGGTGGGAGTGTCATGGTCAGGAGCTGCATGAGTGCTGCCGGCGCTGGGGGGCTACAGATCATTGAGGGAACCATGAATGCCAACATGTACTGTGACATACTGAAGCAGAGCATGATCCCCTCCCTTCAGAGACTGGGCCGCAGGGCAGTATTCCAACATGATAACCACCCCAAACACACCTCCAAGATGACCACTGCCTTGCTAAAGAAGCTGAGGGTAAAGGTGATGGACTGGCCAAGCATGTCTCCAGACCTAAACCCTATTGATCGTCTGTGGGACATCCTCAAATGGAAGGTGGAGGAGCGCAAGGTCTCCAAAATCCACCAGCTCTGTGATGTCATCATGGGGGAGGGGGAAGAGGACTCCGGGTGGCAACCTGTGAAGCTCTGGTGATCTCCATGCCCAAGAAGGTTAAGGCAGTGCTGGAAAATAATGGTGGCCACACAAAATATTGAGCCCTACTTTGGGCCCAATTTGGACATTTTCACTTAGGGGTGTACTCACTTTTGTTGCCAGCGGTTTAGACATTAATGGCTGTGTGTTGAGTTATTTTGAGGGGACGGCAAATTTACACCGTTATACAAGCTGTACACTCACTACTTTACATTGTAGACAAGTGTCATTTCTTCAGTGTTGTCACATGAAAAGATAGAAGAAAAGATTTACAAAAATGTGTGGGGTGTACTTACTTTTGTGAGATACTGTATATTTTTGTAAATAATCCTGGGGAGAACATGCAATAAAAACATAAACAATAACAGATGTCGGGTTTGTTGGTCGATGATTTTTTATGGTTCTGGCAAATATTTTGGAACAAAGTTGAAAAAGACAGTTTAAGGAATTAAGATTTAGTAATCTATTAATAAGAAAATTTAGTTCCTTCAGCCAATGGGGGTGAGAGGATGAATTCCTATTTTCTGATATATACATTTTACATCCAGAAAATATTCACAGCGCTTCACTTTTTCCACATTTTGTTATGTCACATCCTTATTCCAAAATGGATTTAATTCATTGTTTTCCTCAAAATTCTACAAACAATCCCCCATAATGACAACGTGAAAAAACGTTTGTTTGAAATATTTGCAAATTTCTTTAAAAAAAATAAAAAAAACAAAAAAAATAAAAATCCCCTGTACATAAGTATCACAGCCTTTGCTCAACGCTTTGGTGAAGCCACTTTGGCACCAATTACAGCCTCAAGTCTTTTTGAGTATGATGTATGATGAGTATGATGTATGAGTATGATGTATGATGAGTATGATGTATGATGAGTATGATGTATGATGAGTATGATGTATGAGTATGATGTATGATGAGTATGATGTATGATGAGTATGATGTATGAGTATGATGTATGATGAGTATGATGTATGAGGAGTATGATGTATGAGGAGTATGATGTATGAGGAGTATGATGTATGATAAGTATGATGTATGAGGAGTATGATGTATGATAAGTATGATGTATGATGGGTATTATGTATGATATGTATGATGGGTATGATGTATGATGAGTATGATGTATGATGAGTATGATGAGTATGATGTATGATGGGTATGATGTATGATTAGTATGATGTATGATGAGTATGATGTATGATTGGTATGATGTATGATTGGTATGATGTATGAGGAGTATGATGTATGATAAGTATGATGTATGAGGAGTATGATGTATGAGGAGTATGATGTATGAGGAGTATGATGTATGATGGGTATTATGTATGATATGTATGATGAGTATGATGTATGATGGGTATGATGTATGATGAGTATGATGTATGATGGGTATAATGTATGATGAGTATGATGTATGATGAGTATGATGTATGATGAGTATGATGTATGATGAGTATGATGTATAATGAGTATGATGTATGATGGGTATGATGTATGAGGAGTATGATGTATGAGGAGTATGATGTATGAGGAGTATGATGTATGAGGAGTATGATGTATGAGGAGTATGATGTATGATGGGTATTATGTATGATGAGTATGATGTATGATGGGTATGATGTATGATGAGTATGATGTATGATGAATATGATGTATGATGGGTATAATGTATGATGGGTATGATGTATGAGGAGTATGATGTATGAGGAGTATGATGTATGAGGAGTATGATGTATGATAAGTATGATGTATGAGGAGTATGATGTATGAGGAGTATGATGTATGAGGAGTATGATGTATGATGGGTATTATGTATGATGAGTATGATGTATGATGGGTATGATGTATGATGAGTATGATGTATGATGAGTATGATGTATGATGGGTATGATGTATGATGGGTATGATGTATGAGGAGTATGATGTATGAGGAGTATGATGTATGATAAGTATGATGTATGAGGAGTATGATGTATGAGGAGTATGATGTATGAGGAGTATGATGTATGATGGGTATGATGTATGATGAGTATGATGTATGATGGGTATGATGTATGATGAGTATGATGGGTATGATGTATGATGAGTATGATGTATGATGAGTATGATGTATGATGAGTATGATGTATAATGAGTATGATGTATGATGGGTATGATGTATGATGGGTATGATGTATGATGGGTATGATGTATGAGGAGTATGATGTATGAGGAGTATGATGTATGAGGAGTATGATGTATGATAAGTATGATGTATGAGGAGTATGATGTATGAGGAGTATGATGTATGAGGAGTATGATGTATGATGGGTATTATGTATGATGAGTATGATGTATGATGGGTATGATGTATGATGAGTATGATGTATGATGAGTATGATGTATAATGAGTATGATGTATGATGGGTATGATGTATGAGGAGTATGATGTATGAGGAGTATGATGTATGAGGAGTATGATGTATGATAAGTATGATGTATGAGGAGTATGATGTATGAGGAGTATGATGTATGAGGAGTATGATGTATGATGGGTATTATGTATGATATGTATGATGAGTATGATGGGTATGATGTATGATGAGTATGATGTATGATGGGTATGATGTATGATGAGTATGATATATGATGGGTATGATGTATGATGAGTATGATGTATGATGGGTATGATGTATGATGGGTATGATGTATGATGAGTATGATGTATGATGAGTATGATGTATGATGGGTATGATGTATGATGGGTATGATGTATGATGGGTATGATGTATGATGAGTATGATGTATGATGAGTATGATGTATGATGGGTATGATGTATGATGAGTATGATGTATGATGGGTATGATGTATGATGAGTATGATGTATGATGAGTATGATGTATGATGGGTATGATGTATGATGGGTATGATGTATGATGAGTATGATGTATGATGGGTATGATGTATGATGGGTATGATGTATGATGAGTATGATGTATGATGAGTATGATGTATGATGGGTATGATGTATGAGGAGTATGATGTATGATGGGTATGATGTATGATGGGTATGATGTATGATGAGTATGATGTATGATGAGTATGATGTATGATGGGTATGATGTATGATGGGTATGATGTATGATGAGTATGATGTATGATGGGTATGATGTATGATGGGTATGATGTATGATGAGTATGATGAGTATGATGTATGATGGGTATGATGTATGATGGGTATGATGTATGATGGGTATGATGTATGATGAGTATGATGAGTATGATGTATGATGGGTATGATGTATGATGGGTATGATGTATGATGAGTATGATGAGTATGATGTATGATGGGTATGATGTATGATGGGTATGATGTATGATGAGTATGATGTATGATGTATGATGCTACAAGCTCGGCACACCTATTTTTGGCCAGTTTCTCCCATTCTTCTTTGTAAGACCTCTCAAGCTCCATCAGGTTGGACGGGGAGGGTCGGTGCACAGCCATCTTCAGATCTCCCCCGAGATGTTCAATCAGGTTCAAGTCTGGGCTCTGGCTGGGCCACTCAAGGACATTCACAGAGTTGTCCCATTGACACTCCTTTGTTATCTTGGCTGTGGGCTTAGGGTTGTTGTCCTGTTGGAAGACGAACCTTCGTCCCAGTCTGAGGTCCAGAGCGCTCTGGAGCAAGTATTCATCAAGGATGTCTCTGTACATTGCTGGATTCATCTTTCCCTCGATCCTGATTAGTCTCCCAGTTCCTGCCACGGAAAAACATCCCCACAGCATGATGCTGCCACCACCATGCTTCACTGTATTGATGGTATTGGCCAGGTGATGAGCCTCAGCACTTCTCTTAGGAGTCCTTGGTGCAAGTAGCAGGCTGACTCTTGAGGGAGGGGGGAGTAAGATCCTAGGCAGGCTGTCCATGCTTGCAGACCTCCCACATGTGATGCTGCTGAGCCTCCATGATTGAAAGAAACGAGACAATGAATGAAAGAGACAGACCGAGGAAGTCAGTCTGTGGTGGATTATGAGGGACGTCCTCCAGCTGGGAAATGAGTGAAGTGAAATCGAAGTCAGCACGTTTGTAGGTATGGGGGCACAGGAGTACCTGGTGTAGTTTGCCAGTTTGGCCACTAGATTTTGCAATACTTAGCCATGAGAGTAGTCCATTTTTAATATTGATTGGACCATGGGCAAACATTTCCTTGCCCCCCCCCATACAATTTCATTCTCCAGCCCAACATCCCAAAAAAGAAACAAAGCCGGCTAAGAGTTGGGGCCCAGTAATCGTTGGCGCGCTTTAAAGCAGTCAATAAGACCTACAGGCAGTATTAGAGCTATAGGATTGCTGGTAGGTAGTTCCTAATGACTCGGTCTATAGCGGTGGTAATAAGTAGAGGCCACAAGGCTCTCTCACCAGGCCCAGCAACACAGTAGCAGTGATCCCTCCCATCAGTTGTCCACTCACTCTGGGTTGCCCATGGTGACTCTGGTAGGCAGCACAGCAGGTCCTTATCCTGGCAGCAACTTCATCCCTTTGCACTCAGGTCACACTCTGTACCCTCTGTCATTCCCACACACGGCGGTGAGCTTTCGCTGGCACAGGCTCGCTTTCAGGTGGCGTCCTCAACGCAGTCCTCTCACACACTCTGTCCGGGCCGCCAACTTGAGGAGCAAACTGTGCCTGGGGAGACCTAGTTCTCTCCTCCTTACTGCTGCAAAGCTTGATGGGAAGTGTAGTTCATCCTTCATTATTTTCAATGGGCAACCTTCTCTTATTCACTGGTCACACGGTGTCCCCTCCTCCTACTTAGTATCACGTGCCCCAGTAATTCTCAATGCTCCAAGCTACTCACTCTACTCACATACTCCTAGTTACTACAAATTACTCACATAGACCTGAAATTACTCACAATAATCCAAGTTACTCCAAATTACTTGAAGCACTCCAGCACTCACTTCGCTCCACCTTACTTCAGACCACTCACAGCACTCCACATTACTCCAGACCACTCACAGCACTCCACGATATTACAGACTGTTCCCATCTCTCCAAGTTACTCCAGACCACTCACAGCACTCCACGTTACTCCAGACCACTCACATCATTCCAAGTAACTCCAGACCACTCACAGCACTCCACGTTACTCCAGACCACTCACAGCACTCCACGATATTACAGACTGTTCCCATCTCTCCAAGTTACTCCAGACCACTCACAGCACTCCACGTTACTCCAGACCACTCACATCATTCCAAGTAACTCCAGACCACTCACAGCACTCCACGTTACTCCAGACCACTCACAGCACTCCACGTTACTCCAGACCACTCACAGCACTCCACGATATTACAGACTGTTCCCATCACTCCAAGTTACTCCAGACTATTTACAGCACTCCAGGTTTCTCCAGACCACTCACAGTACTCCACTTTAATCCAGACAACTCACATCCCTCCAAGTTACTCCAGATCACTCACAGCACTCCACGTTACTCCAGATCACTCACAGCACTCCCCATTACTCTAGATCACTCACAGCACTCCATGTTACACCAGACCACTCACAGTACTCAAGTTAATCAAAAAGCCCCAAGTAACTCACAATACTCCAAAATCATTCACAGTTTGCCCACAGTTCTGCTCCAGATTACCCACAGTACTCCAAGTTACTCACAACACTCCAAGCTACTCCCAGTAGTTTAAGTTACTCCCAATAATCCAAGGTACTCCTAGTACTCCAAATTACTCATGGTACTCCAAGTTACTCACAATGCCCCAAGTTATTCCCTATTCTCTCAATACTCTAAGTTAATCCAAATTACCCACAGTGCTCCGAGCTACTCCAGATTACTCACAGTACTCCAAGCTACTCCAGATTACTCACAGTACTCCAAGTTACTTGCAATTCTCAAGTTACACCCAATATTCCAAGTTACTCCAAATTACATCCGGTACTCCAAGGTACTCCAAATTACTCCCAGTACTCCAAGTTACTCCCAATACTCCAAAGTACTCCTAGTACTCCAATTTAATCCAAATTACTCGTGGTACTACAAGTTATTTTCTAGTCTCTCAATGCTCCAAGTTACTCCAAATTACCTACGGTACTCTGAGCTACTCCAGATTACTCACAGTACTTCAAGTTACTCCAGTTTACTTACAGTACTCCAAGTTACTTGCAATTCTCACATTACACCTATTATTCCAAGGTACTCCAAATTACTCCCAATACTCCAAGTTACTCCAAAGTACTCCCAGTACTCCAAGTTACTCCAAACTACTTACAGTACTCCATGCTACTCCAAACTACTCCCAGTACTCCATGTTACCCCAAACTACTCCTAGTACTCCAAGTTACTCCCAGTACTCCAAGGTACTCCTAGTACTCCAAAGTAATCTAAATTACTCCCGGTACTCCAAGTTACTCCAAATTACTCCCGGGACTCCAAGTTACTCCAAACTACTCCCAGTACTCTGTATTACTACCAGTACTCCAAAGTACTCCTTTTACTCCAAGTTCCTCCAAATTACTCTTGATAATTGTTTAAAAATTACATTCAGTTAATTATATCTTTTGTTACTTCTGCAAAAATCAAGAGTCAAAAAATCAAGAGTCAAAAATCAAATCGACGCGTTTCGGAAATCCTTTTTCAGGCACACATGTGAAGGACATGTGTGCCTGAAGAAGGATTTCCGAAACCCGTCGAGCCTACATGTGAATTGTAAAGCTATACATGTTGTGAGCCTCTTAAGTGGAGAGTATTTTAACATGTTTTGTAAATGTTTTTAATAAAATATTCTTTGTGATAGTCAGTCTTTCTTATATATGTCCACATAAAATCCTATGACAACCAATGGAGTCACAGTATGCATGATGTCTGGGGACGTGGACATAGAGCGCACACAGGCTGGGGCGTTCAGCTGCTTTTGAACTAAATTCAGAGTTTGTTTTTAAGGTTTCCTTTTCAATCAAAAGTTCCAGTTGGGGGGGCTTCAAACGCCCGAATTTCCTCGCGTCTCATAAATCCTAACGCTGTCCGCAGCTCCTCTCTCTACGCCTCCCGTCTCGCTGCCGTCACTCACACGTATTCTAATAAGGCTTTCCAAGAGATTCTTTGCATTTTTCGGCCTCCCTCGGCAAAGACAGCAGAGTGGGTTTGACAGCGCTGGGGGCTCATACCTGACAGAGGAGGAGGTGGTGGTGGTGGTGGTGGTGGTGGTGGGGGGGGCTGAAGTCTGTAGGAACACCGCTGCTACAATCGCAAGCAAACGAACCAATTAAGGTGAAAATAAAAGGAGATGATCAGGACGGTTGACGCGTCTCATCAGAGGAAAGTCACAGCGGCGGGAGCTATCGAAGCTCATTAAATTGTGCATAGTGACACCGCATGAAAGGCATCGCTTCTTCACCAAAAAAAAAAAAGCCGCTAACAAGCACTTAACCCTTTCCAGCCTGCTTTGAAAGCCAGTCTATTCATAGGCGCGAAAAAAAAAGTTTACCTTTTTTTTTTTTTTTTTCGGCGGTCATTTGACTTCCGGGGGGGGGGGGAACGATAACCGGCACAATTACCGCGGCCGCGCAGCGGTTTAGCACTTACAGTTAAAAAGGGTAAAAAAAAAAGCTTTTGAGTCGCACAATGGCCCCTAATAATAATGTGGATGTGTACTAATCGACCCGCGAGGCTCCAAAACTTTACACATAATTATGAAATGTCGCTTTTTTTTTTTTCCGCAAGGCCAATCATAAGCCTTTCACCCACAGCAGGGAAAATATTAGGAGAGCTGCTGAGTGGATACATTTTTTAGTAAACTTTTACTTCCATGCCTGGTTACTGTCGAAGAGATTAAAGATTATTTTCTGCCCATAACGAAGCATTAACAATGGCCCCATTTGCTATGGGGCCTGGGGGTGGGAGGGGGCCCCATTAAAGCGGCTCTTGAGGCAGTTTAAACATAGAAAACCGGCTGTGTTTTTTTGGCAATAATACATATCAATGGCTGACTGGCTGTATCATTAAAGCAAATCTTCATCCTTGTAACCCCTTTAGTACCGGGCATGTTCACCCCCTTCCTGCCCAGGCTGATTTTTTAGCTTTCAGCGCTGTCCGACTTTGAATGACAATTACTCAGTCACGCAACATTGTACCCATATGAAATGTTTATCTTTTTTATCATGCAAACAGAGCTTTCTTTTGCTGGTATTTTCCCCCCTTTTCCCACCCGGCCTATAGCAAAATGGCGGCCGGGCGGTGGTTCAGTTATCTTGAATGGGCGTCACATGATGTCCAGCAGGATAAAAAGCCGCCAGGCGCAGGCCCCTGGGGGATGCACAGTATGGCGATCGTTGTTGCGGTGTGTCAGTCTAACACATCTCAACAATCCGCTCCGATCTAGGTAAAGAGTCTCTGATGACTTTTTAACCACGTGATCAGCCGTTTCCAATCACAGCTGATCACGATGTAAGCAGCAAGAGCCGTTTATCGGCTGCTGTCCTGACAGGAGGGGTCTGCGCTGATTGATTATCAGGGCAGCCCCCCTGAGGATGCCCACATGGGACCACCAGGGATTGCCACCACTGATGACCACCAGGTATGCCACCCATGGCCACCTGGCATGCCATACAGTGCCCATAAAGAATGCCAATCAGTGCCCACATGTGATGCCAGTCAGTGCCCATCACTAATGCCTACCAGTGCCTCCTTTACAGTGATGCCCATCAGTGCTATCTATCAGTGTCCATCAGTGCCACCCATAAGTGCCCATGAGTGTCACCTATCAGTGCCCATCAGTTTCGCCTATTAGTGCCCATCAGTGCCACCTATGAGTGTCATCTACCAATACCCATCAGTGCCACATATCGGTGCCCATCAGTGCTGCATATCAGTACCCATAATCAGTGGCACTTCATCAGTGCCACCTCATCAGTGCCCATCAGTGAAATAGAAAAAATACTTATTTACAAAATTGCATAACAGAAATTAAGAAAAAGTTTATTTTTTTCTAAATTTTTGGTCTTTTTTTATTTAACAAAAAATAAAATCCCCAGAGGGGGTCAAATACCACCAAAAGAAAGCTCTATTTGTTAGAACAAAATGATAAAAATTTCACTTGGGTACAGTGTTGTATGACCGCGAAATTGTCATTCAAAGAGTGACCAGTGCTAAAAGCTGAAAATTGGTCTGGGCAGTAGGGGGGGGTTTAGGTGCCCAGTGAGCGGTGGTAAAAAATTCGGGTCCCATAGACTTAAACGGGGGTTCAGGGTTCGGCTCCGAAGTTTTGCGACGTTCGAGAGTTCTGGCAAGAACCGGACCGGGGGGTGTTCGGCCCAACTCTATCCACAAACTTTGGGATATCTATCTGGAAATCTATCCTGATGTACTGATGGCCCGTCTCATTTCCTAGGACCATAAAATGCCAGGACAGTACAAATACCCCCCAAATGACCCCTTTTTGGAAAGTAGACAGTCCAAGGTATTTAGTAAGAGGCATGGCAAGTTTTTTGAAGTAGTCATTTTTTGTCACAATGCTTGGGAAAATGAAAACAAAAAAATGTAAAAAATGTATTTTTTTAAGATACTGTCACCAGTGCAGTACAGCGCCATCATATGACTGGTGTGGAAGTGAAAATAAAAATGAAATTAATTATTTTTTCAATTTTGTTTCATTTTCAGCCGACGTCCACCCCAGTACAACGAATGTCCCTCTCTGGCCTTCACTTGTCTATTGGCCACGCGGAAATCGGTTAATTAAATCGGTATTAAATCCCAAAAAAATCTAATATATTGCAGCTTACCAATCATCAGATGTGGCTACTGCATTCATTTTCTTTCTTTAGACTTCCCCCCCCCCCCTCTGTTTTCACCTAGTGATCTGGCCAGTAACACCTCCTGTAATAAAGCGCCTCCCCACACTGGATAAAGAAGCAACAGCCCAGATAGCAAGGATAACTTGCCACAAATTTGAGGCTTGGTTGAATTGTAAGCCAGGTCTGCTGCACATTTTCACAGGCAACTTGAAGCACATAAATCATAGTTCACTTTTCCAATTTGTAGCAAATTTGCGTGGCAAGTCTCTAGCAAGAGCAAAGTTGCAGTGGTGAGTCTACGGCAAGAGCTCTGCAAGTCTATAGCGTGAAAATTAATTCAGCCACAGTGCCCCCCTGTGGTGGGATGACTATTGCACAGCATAACTGAACCAGAACTTGCAGCAGACTATCAGAATGTTTGCAAAGAAAGTTGATCTGGAATTATGCAGTGCGGACTTGCTGCAATTGTGCATTCAATTTGTGAAGCCTGGCAAGTCTAGAAATAGCTTTGCAAGTCATTTTCAAACTTGCTGCACAATTGCTCGCTATCTGGGATGCTGAGGCCAGGGGAGGTGGTTGTGGAAACTGCAGTTGCTCTCGTGCCTGCAGCCATACGCATAGTGGGTGCTGCAGCTGCACAGAGAGGCGCAGGATCTGTGGGAGGAGTTCTGTCCCCTCTGCTGTTGACTTCTAAGGCAGGGGGGCATAGATGAGCCTCTCCTGGGCTGTATAGAGAAGCGCAGGATCCGGTGAAGTAGCTCTGTCCTCCTCTCTGCTACCTGCAGTTGCAACTAAGGTGGGGGGGGGGGGTGCAGCCACATTTTTTACTGGCACTGCAAAAAAGTACCTAAAATGCCTGTTTTCGGTGCTAAACAGTGAAAATATCAATATTTAAACTATAAACATGTTGCTGGTGCTATTCGCAATGTGTTTAAGTTAAACAACAGTCACAAAACATATACAGGGGTCAGAGGCTACATGGACATGGTACGGGGGTCAGAGGCTGCATGGACATGGTACGGGGTCAGAGGCTGCATGGACATGGCATAGGGGTCCGAGGCTACGTGGACATGGTATGGGGGTCAGAGGCTGCACGGACATGGCATAGGGGTCAGAGGCTGCATGGACATGGTACGGGGGTCAGAGGCTGCGTGGACATGGTACGGGGGTCAGAGGCTACATGGACAAGGTATGGGGGTCAGAGGCTGCACGGACATGGCATAGGGGTCAGAGGCTGCATGGACATGGTACGGGGGTCAGAGGCTGCATGGACATGGCAAAGGGGTCAGAGGCTGCATGGACCTGGTACAGGGGTCAGAGGCTACATGTACAAGGTATGGGGGTCAGAGGCTGCACGGACATGGCATAGGGGTCAGAGGCTACGTGGACATGGTACGGGGGTCAGAGGCTGCACGGACATGGCATAGGGGTCAGAGGCTGCATGGACATGGTACGGGGGTCAGAGGCTGCACGGACATGGCATAGGGGTTAGAGGCTGCATGGACATGGTACGGGGTAAGAGGCTGCATGGACATGGCATAGTGGTCAGAGGCTGCATGGACATGGTACGGGGGTCAGAGGCTGCACGGACATGGCATAGAGGTTAGAGGCTGCATGGACATGGTACGGGGTAAGAGGCTGCACGGACATGGCATAGAGGTTAGAGGCTGCATGGACATGGTACGGGGTAAGAGGCTGCATGGACATGGCATAAGGGTCAGAGGCTGCATGGACATGGTACGGGGGTCAGAGGCTGCATGGACATGGCATAGGGGTTAGAGGCTACATGGACATGGTACGGGGATCAGAGACTGTGTGGATATGGCATGGGGGTCAGAGGTTACATGGACATGGCATAGGGGTCAGATGCTACGTGTACATGGTACGGGGGTCAGAGGCTGCATGGACCTGGTACAGGGGTCAGAGGCTACATGGACAAGGTATGGGGGTCAGAGGCTGCACGGACATGGCATAGGGGTCAAAGGCTACGTGGACATGGTACGGGAGTCAGAGGCTGCACGGACATGGCATAGGGGTCAGAGGCTGCATGGACATGGTACGGGGGTCAGAGGCTGCACGGACATGGCATAGGGCTTAGAGGCTGCATGGACATGGTACGGGGGTCAGAGGCTGCATGGACATGGTACGGGGGTCAGAGGCTGCATGGACATGGCATAGGGGTCAGAGGCTGCATGGACATGGTACGGGGGTCAGAGGCTGCATGGACATGGCATAGGGGTTAGAGGCTGCATGGACATGGTACGGGGTAAGAGGCTGCATGGACATGGCATAGGGGTCAGAGGCTGCATGGACATGGTACGGGGGTCAGAGGCTGCATGGACATGGCATAGGGGTTAGAGGCTACATGGACATGGTACGGGGGTCAGAGGCTACATGGACATGGTACGGGGATCAGAGACTGTGTGGATATGGCATGGGGGTCAGAGGTTACATGGACATGGCATAGGGGTCAGATGCTACGTGTACATGATACGGGGGTCAGAGACTGCGTGGATATGGTACAGGGGTCAGAGGCTGCATGGACATGGCATAGGGGTCAGAGGCTACGTGGACATGGTACGGGGGTCAGAGGCTGCGTGGACATGGTGCGGGGGTCAGAGGCTACATGGACAAGGTATGGGGGTCAGAGGCTGCACGGACATGGCATAGGGGTCAGAGGCTGCATGGACATGGTACGGGGGTCAGAGGCTGCATGGACATGGCAAAGGGGTCAGAGGCTACATGGACAAGGTACGGGGTCAGAGGCTGCATGGACATGGCATAGGGGTCCGAGGCTACGTGGACATGGTACGGGGGTCAGAGGCTGCACGGACATGGCATAGGGGTCAGAGGCTGCATGGACATGGTACGGGGGTCAGAGGCTGCACGGACATGGCATAGGGGTTAGAGGCTGCATGGACATGGTACGGGGGTCAGAGGCTGCATGGACATGGCATAGGGGTCAGAGGCTACATGGACATGGTACGGGGTCTGAGGCTGCACAAACATGGCATAGGGTCAGAGGCTGCATAGACATGGTACGGGGTAAGAGGCTGCATGGACATGGCATAGGGGTCAGAGGCTGCATGGACATGGTACGGGGGTCAGAGGCTGCATGGACATGGCATAGGGGTTAGAGGCTACATGGACATGGTACGGGGATCAGAGACTGTGTGGATATGGCATGGGGGGTCAGAGGTTACATGGACATGGCATAGGGGTCAGATGCTACGTGTACATGGTACGGGGGTCAGAGACTGCATGGATATGGTACAGGGGTCAGAGGCTGCATGGACATGGCATAGGGGTCAGAGGCTACGTGGACATTATACGGGGGTCAGAGGCTGCGTGGACATGGTACGGGGGTCAGAGGCTACATGGACAAGGTATGGGGGTCAGAGGCTGCATGGACATGGCATAGGGGTCAGAGGCTGCATGGACATGGTACAGGGGTCAGAGGCTACATGGACAAGGTATGGGGGTCAGAGGCTGCACGGACATGGCATAGGGGTCAGAGGCTGCATGGAAATGGTACGGGGGTCAGAGGCTGCATGGACATGGCATAGGGGTCAGAGGCTGCATGGACATGGTACGGGGGTCAGAGGCTGCATGGACCTGGTACAGGGGTCAGAGGCTACATGGACAAGGTATGGGGGTCAGAGGCTGCACGGACATGGCATAGGGGTCAGAGGCTGCATGGACATGGTACGGGGGTCAGAGGCTGCATGGACATGGCATAGGGGTCAGAGGCTACGTGGACATGGTACGGGGGTCAGAGGCTACGTGGACATGGTACGGGGGTCAGAGGCTGCATGGACATGGTACCGGGGTCAGAGCTTGCTTGGACATGGTACCGGGGTCAGAGCTTGCTTGGACATGCCATAGGGGTCAGAGGCTACATGGACATGGTACGGGGGTCAGAGACTGTGTGGATATGGTAAGGGGTTCAGAGGCTACGTGGACATGCTACTGGGGTCAGAGGTTGCATGGACATGGCATAGGGGTCAGAGGCTGCATGGACATGGTACGGGGGTCAGAGGCTGCATGGACATGGTACGGGGGTCAGAGGCTGCATGGACATGGTACGGGGGTCAGAGGCTGCATGGACATGGTACGGGGGTCAGAGGCTGCATGGACATGGTACAGGGGTCAGAGGCTGCATGGACATGGTACAGGGGTCAGAGGCTGCACGGACATGGTACAGGGGTCAGAGGCTGCACGGACATAGTACGTGGGTCAGAGACTGCGTGGATATGGTACGGGGGTCAGAGGCTGCATGGACATGGCATAGGGGTCAGAGGCTACATGGACATGGTACGGGGGTCAGAGGCTGCATGGACATGGCATAGGGGTCAGAGGCTGCATGGACATGGTACATGGGTCAGAGGCTGCATGCAGTGGCGCGAGATGGCGATGAGAATGGAGCGCCTGACATTCAAAAATGGCGCCAGACGCGTCACTGCGCCTGTGCCCGCCTGGCTGAATGCATACGAGTTTTCCCAAGCTCAGCAGGCTTCGGAACGGCGCATGCGCAGTTATCTTTTTTACGGGCACAGCTGCCCATAATGGACATTTACAGGCGGCCAGAAAACGGGCTGAAATTTACTGGCTGCCCGTAAATTAACGGGCGGTTGGCAACATTGTCTTACAGATACAACCTGCCCTTTCAAGGCAACCATAATGCTGATGCTGCCTGCAATGAAATTGAGTTTGACACCCCTGGTCTAGATTAATGTTCCCCACGTTGTTGTACACACATTATTTTGTGACATGTGTCACTCACTAGTGCTCAAAAACGATGTGCTTTGACAGCCGCACTCACAATATTGTACAGTATTGTATATTTTTCTGGCACTTTATTTTATGCATGATGGCACTAATATCATGAATTGTTATTTCAATATTATTTATAGAACACATATGTGTTAAGAATTTGAATACTTATCTCTATATGCACTTTGATATTTAATTATTGACAGCGCAACACTTTCTTTAAAAAAAAAAAAATATCACTAGGACTTTGGATCGGTTCTTATACATTTTTTCCACATTTATTATGTAGCCCCCTGGAGTCTAGGCAGAGTTGCCCCTCACAAATTTACTTGCCAGGAATAATTACCCTGGTTGATTGATAGAGATCTATTGATTTCTCCCTAAGTTTGGCCTTGTTGCACTTTTCTCTTCTACCACTAGGTGGCCGGGTACTTGGTGGTACTAGATATGAGGAGGGCAACGCAAAGGTCAGGTTATGGGTATGTGGGGTATATCAGCCAATAGGCAGGGTTTTTCTTGAAGCCCTTGGCCTGCTGGGAGAACCTATATATTTGGGTGGAGTCAGATGATTGGTGTTCTGTGCCACCTGGACAGCTGTCTGGGTGGACGTGTGTTGTATTGCCCCGGCTGCTAGGCCGGAGATGGGGCCTATCCCTGTGTCCTGTGGCCCTAACCCTCCCTCCCCCCAAAAAAAAGATTGCCTCATAACCCACTACATACAGAAGGATGTCAGCTATCCCTGGCCCTGGAGGTCCTCATTAGACAAAAGGAAGCCTGGCCTACAGTTATCTGGTTCAAAAACATATAATAGGAATATATAAATAAAGTATAATATGTAGCGGTACCCCCCCCCCCCAGGGGCTGCTGATGACTGTGGCCCATCTCCCACCGTGCACTGCCAGGCACACAAATCTTCAGACATTCAGTAGTCAAGAAATACTCCTTGTATTTGTTTTTTTTTTTTTTTTTTGTAGGGATTATAACTTGGATGGGGATAGGGTACATATGGGATACCCACTTTAATTGAAGAAAGGAAAATGCAGGGACTAACTATATACACCTCCGGTATATACAATGCTTTACCTTCAGCACATACAATTGATTGCAGGCTATCACTCCAGGGACCAGCTAGTACAGTAGTTGAGGCCTGACACTGACTCAGCCAGGCCCAAAGCAAATGCCCTTTGCAGGCAGGGACCATGGGCCCCTATGGTATGGTGGTCCTTATGCTAGCTGTCCCATGTGGTCACTGATCCCAGCACCACCTCTTCAGGCCCTGCCAGCCCACCTGGCTGCAGCTGCCTCTTTCCACTGCCTGTGCCACCACAGTCTTCCCGACTGGCTCTGCACCCATCCCAGTCCTCTCAGACGTGCCTGCCAGTCCTCAGGACTGTGTGTCACTCACCAGTCCTCCTGGCTGTTCCTGTTGTTCCTCTCTTCCCTCCTATCTTGCCAGTCAAGAGACTAGCCTAGTTCTCCCGCTGCCCTGTTTGCTTCCAGTGCCTCCTGGCCAGGGAACCTCCGTGGTTTTAGGAAGGCCCCCCATCCACACATAAGCCCAGGCCCAAGGTCCCCCCCTCCCAGACTAGAGAGCTCCCTAAAGGCCTCGACAGCCTAACACTCCATCTTCAGCTTCCACCCGAACAACTCCTCCCTTGTTGGGCTGATCCACAGTATTTGAGGGGGCCTGTCCCCTGCCAATTCAAGTTGGGGATTGGTCAGGGCCCTTTTAGAATACGCCAGGCAGACGCAATAGACTGACTGCTCAGTCTTTTTCTCTGTCGTCACTTTTCTATGTTCAACAATTTGTGAAAACGAACCAATATATGAAGTCAGCCTGCCAAAAATATTTTGCTTTGGGGTTTTGATAGAAACGGTTGGTGCAAATGTAGCGGTACCCCCGTAGGGGCTGCTAAAAGTTGTGGCCCACCTGTCACCCTACCCAGCCCGGCATTCACTTCCCAGTCACTCTCGAGACAATGAACAGTCCATGTGCTTGTTCTGTTTTTTTTATAGAGGGATGTAAACTTGGATAGGGATAGGAATATATGGGATGCCCAGTAGAACAAGCAATTGGTTGATTGTATATCAATCAGTTGGGACAACTATATACACTTGGCTACTCCAGTCTCCTCCAGCACATCTCTTGCTTGCAGACTGTTACTCTCTCGCTCTCCCTCCTGCACAACACTTAACTCCAGGCACAGCTAGCACATTATTAGGCCTGCCACTGGCTCAGCCAGGCCTTAGCAACTGCCTTTTGCAGGCAGGGACCGGGGGCCCTTTAATGTAGCAAAAATGTAATAGGAAGTCTTTTGTGCTTGCTGTCCTACAGTGGACTACTGCTCTGGGTAAGCCCTCTGCAGGCCCTGGCTGCAGCTGCCTGACTCCACTGCCCATGACATTGTAATCCTTACTGGCTCCACACCCAGCTCTGACTGCTTCCTTTCAGTCCTCTCTGTCATGCCTCTCCAGTCCTCCCGGACATGTCACTCACCAGCCCTCCTGGCTGCAAACCAGTGGTTCCCTCCTGAAGACTTGCCCGGCAGTATTAGCTCCTGCTGTCCTCTCTGACTCCTGTCTGTGCCTCCTGTTCAGATCCTCCATCAGTTTGTGAAGGGATCCATCCTGCACCCGAGTCCTAGGCCCAAGGTCACCCCCCCCCCCACCTCACGAATGGGTAGCTCCCCTAGGCTCCTAGCACTCCATCCTCAGTTATTCCACCCGAAAACTCCCCTCCAGCTGGGCTGACGCCAGGTATTTCAAGGAGGCCTGCCCCCTGACAATCCTAGTTGGGGATCGGTCAAGGCTCCTGAGATACCCTAGACAGTTCCTCCTCTCTTCCCCACCTTTCTTTTAGAATCCTCTAGAAGGTGGCACAGTGGTGTAGTGGGTAGCACTCTCACCTAGCAGTAAGAAGGGTCGCTGGTTCAAATCCCAACCAGGGCACTACCTGCCTGGAGTTTGCATGTTCTCCCTGTGTCTCCGTGGGTTTCCTCCCGGAACTCCGGTTTCCTCCCACAATCCAAAGACATGCAGGTAGGTTAATTGGCTTCTGTCCAAAATTTGCCCTAGTATATGAATGGGGATCTTGGATTGTGGCTCCTTGAGGGCAGGGACCGATGAGAGTGTACAATGTACAGGGATAGGTGTAGACACTCACTCAGGATGGACTGGTGTCTTTATTCAACCTTACTAACTATTAAAAGGGAGGTGACAGTGGAGCAATGCTGTCTGTAAGTCACAGCTGCTACTCTGAGCCACTACCAGCCCACACAGATCAAAACAAACAAGCCTGCCTAAATTTACCTGCGCTTTACAAAAACTCTAAGCCCTAGCACCTACCTAGGTAGAGGGTGCTACACAAAGTTGACTTGACCCATTCGACCTTCAATCTGGCCATACATTCAGTCAGTCAACTTCAACCCCTTTCAATCCACAAACAAGCTTCCACCCATCAGCTCAATCAGCAACCAGAATTTGGTCAATTGTGAGGTTGAAACTGGGCTATATAATTGGCAGCTCTGATGCAGTTTATTGGAAGATCGAGGAGAAACCAGTAAAAAAAGCTGCGGAAATTTCATCAAAAGGTATTCAATTCTTCTGCCAGGCTCGGTCTTTTCCGGTGATCGAAAAAAACGAACAAACACTATTTTATGTCTTTGATTGCTTTGTGATTTCGACACAAAAACTGAATGGAAAAATTTGATTGGGCAAATAAATTCCCACTTGCGTGGCCAGTTTCATACTAAAACGTCAGACTTAGTTTCGAGTTTGTACAGCCAAAACTAGGCTGTTTATAAGCCAGAATGCGCAGTCACAGTTCAAGTGTCACTAAACCCACATCATAAAAAAACGATGAATAAACGGTGTATTCCATGCTATTCATACTCACTTATCTCTATGAGTTTCCTTTTCTGTATTCTGCAAAAATCCTGGTGCTCTCTATCTCCCCCATCTGTCCATGTCCCCAATGCAGCTAGGGATTTTGCAGAGCATCGTTGGCAGCTCTGATTTTCTCAATTAGAAAAATATTCACGAATACCTAAACAAGGGTCTCAGCAGGTGGCAATCAAAAAATATTTTGTTAGCCAAGCAAGGGCCTAGGCAGACGGCAATCAGAAAATAATCTATTATCCAGACAGGGGTCTGGGCAGGTGGCAATCAGAAAATAATCCGCTATCTCAGAAAGGGTCTGGGCAGGGGGCATTCAGAAAAAAAATTGTTATATAAGCAAGGACCTGGGCAGAGGTCAATCAAAAAATCTCTATTCGAGCAAGGGACTGGACAGATGGTAATCAGAAACTCGCTATCCAAGCAAGGGTCTGGGCAGATCACAATCAGAAAATAATCTGCTATCCAAGCAAGGGTCTAGGCAGGTGAGAATCAGAAAATAATTCATTATCCAAGTAAGGGTCTGAGCGGGTGGCAATCAGAAAATTATCTGTTAGCTAAGCAAGGGTCGGGGCAGGAGGCAATCGGAAAAATAATCTGTTAGTCAAGCAAGCGTTGGGGCAGTTGGCAATCAGAAAATAATGCACTATCCAAAAAAAGGTCTGGACAGTTGGCAATCAGAAAATAATCCATTATCCAAATAAGGGTCATGCAGGCACCATTTGTAAAATAATATTATCCAAGCAAAGACCTGGGGAGGTGGTAATCAGGAAATAATCTGTTATCCAAGCAAGGGTGTGGGCAGGTGTCAATCAATCAGAAAATCATTTATTATCCAAGCAAGGGTCTGAGCAGGTGGCAAACGGAAAATGATCTGTTAGCCAAGCGAGGGTCTGGGCAGGTGGCAATCGGAATATGATCTGTTAGCCAAGCAAGGGTCTGGGCAGGTGGCAATGGGAAAATGATCTGTTAGCCAAGCGAGGGTCTGGGCAGGTGGCAATCGGAATATGATCTGTTAGCCAAGCAAGGGTCTGGGCAGGTGGCAATGGGAAAATGATCTGTTAGCCAAGCAAGGGTCTAGGCAGGTGGCAATGGGAAAATGATCTGTTAGCCAAGCAAGGGTCTGGGCAGGTGGCAATGGGAAAATGATCTGTTAGCCAAGCAAGGGTCTGGGCAGGTGGCAATGGGAAAATGATCTGTTAGCCAAGCAAGGGTCTGGGCAGGTGGCAATGGGAAAATGATCTGTTAGCCAAGCAAGGGTCTGGGCAGGTGGCAATGGGAAAATGATCTGTTAGCCAAGCAAGGGTCTGGGCAGGTGGCAATCGGAAAATGATCTGTTAGCCAAGCAAGCGTCTGGGCAGGTGGCAATCAGAAAAAATTGTGTTATACAAGCAAGGACCTGGGCAGGTGTTAATCAGAAAATCTCCATCCAAGCAAGGGTCTGGGTAGAGAGCAATCAGAAAATAATCGACTATCTGAGCAAGGGTCTAGGCAGGTGGGAATAAGAAAAAAAATTCCCAATCCAAGCAAGGGTCTGGGCAGATAGCAATCAGAAAATAATCTCTTATACAAGCAGGAGTCTGGGTAGGCACCAATCAGAAAATGATCTGTTAGCATAGCAAGGGTCTGGGCAGGTGTCAATCAGAAAAAAAAATCAGTTCTCTTGATAAGGGTCTGGACAGTTGGCAATCAGAAAATAATCCATTATCCAAATAAGGGTCAGGCAGGCGCCAAATGGAAAAAAAATATTATCCAAGCATAGGTTTAGGCATTCTGTTATACGAACAAGGATCTAGATGGGTGAAAATTATAAAATTGTCAGTTATCCAAACACTAAATCCATTATCCAAATGGGGGTTAGACAGATGCCAATCGGAAAATAATATTATCCAAGCCAGGGTCTGGGCAGGTTGCAATAGAAATATAATTTATTATCCAAGCACAGGTCTGGGTAGGTGTAAATCAAAAAAATAGTCCATTATCCAAGCAAGGGTCTAGGCAGGTGGAAGGTGGAAATCTGAAAAAAATCTGCTATCAAGCAAGGTCTGGGCAAGCAACAATCAAAAAAGGAAAAAACGTATCCAAGCAAGGGTCTGGGCAAGCCGCAATCAGAAAATAATTTGTTAATCAAGAATGTGCCTGGGCCAGCAGCAATCAGAAAATAATCCATTATTCAAGCAAGGGTCTGGGCAGGAGGCAACCAGAAAATAATATGTTATGCAAGCAAAAGTCTGAGTAGGTGGCAATCATAAAATACTCTGCTATCCAAGCAAGGGTCTGGGCAGGTGGCTATCAGAAAATAATCCATTATCCAATGAATCCAATAGGAAAATATTATTATCCAAGCAAAGGGCCTGGGCAAGCTACAATCAAAAATAATCTTATCCAAGCAAGGGTCTGGGCAGGCCGCAATCAGAAAATAATTTGTTAATCAAAAAATGCCTGGGCCAGCAGCAATCAGAAAATAATCCATTATTCAAGCAAGGGTCTGGCAGGAGGCAATCATACAATAATATGTTATGCAAGCAAAGGTCTGAGTAGGTGGCAATCAAGAAATAATCTATTAGCCAAGCAAGGGTCTGGATAGGTGGCAATCAGAAAATAATATGTTATGCAAGCAAGGGTCTGGGCATGTGGTGATAAAAAAGGAATCCGTTATTCAAGCAAGGGTCTGGGCAGGAGGCAATCAGAAAATAGTATGTTATGCAAGCAAAGGTCTGAGTAGGTGGCAATCAAATAAATAATCTGTTAGCCAAACAAGGATCTGGATAGGTGGCAATCAGAGAATAATATGTTATGCAAGCAAGGGTCTGGGCGGGTGGTAATCAGAAAATAATCCGTTATTCAAGCAAGGGTCTGGGCAGGAGGCAATCAGAAAATAGTATGTTATGCAAGCAAAGGTCTGAGTAGGTGGCAATCAAAAAATAATCTGTTAGCCAAACAAGGATCTGGATAGGTGGCAATCAGAGAATAATATGTTATGCAAGCAAGGGTCTGGGCAGGTGGCAATCAGAAAATAACACTTTAACTAAGCAAAGATCTTGGCAAGCCACAATTAGAAAATAATTTGTTATCCAAACAAGGGTCTGGGCAGGCAGCAATGAGGAGATAATCCATTATCCTTGCAAAGATCTGGGCAGGCAGCAATCAGAAGATAATCTGTTATCCAACCAAGGGTCAGGGCTCTGGGTTTTTGAGGTACAAACAGAGCGTCCCAGTGCCTCCGGCCAATTAGGGCTGACAGGTAGGAGCAGGCAACCAATGAGAATGCTGCTGGCCTGTGAGGGCTCGTGGAGGGGCTGGTGCCCTCAGAGAGCGATGGGCTGCATAAGAGCGAGTTTCAAGTTCAGGGAAACAGGATGTGGTCCAGAAGGTCTGTATTTCTGCGGTTCAGCTAAGTATACATCTTGAACCCAGAGAGTTTAGGACGATAGCAGGAAGGATAATTTTGCTTTATCTTTCAGTCTGCAATCACACTTGTGTATCATGATATTGAGCGTTGCGTTTTTTGCCGCATCCATTAGATCATCCGTCACACAACAATCGCACCAAATAACGCTCATGACCCTTTTTAAGCTTTAATTATTGCATCTATTTAAAAAAAATAAAAAATAAAACGTTATATGCTCTGTTCCCTTATGTTCTGTTCCCTTTTTTATTTTTTATTTTTTTTATTTTTTGCAGCTGAACTGCGTTGCTCTGTGTTTGGATCGGCACAAGGTTATATGTCACAAAACATATTTCACACACATAATACACGCTTAAACAAAATTCTGTATTATTATCACAAAAGCATTCCAGCGTTTCAGTGTTTTCAGAACTTGCAGGGAACAAGACCTCTTCATTCATCACTTGATATCTCTTGAGGATAAAAAAAAAAAAAAAAAAAAGAGAAAAGCTTTTGTGCCATTCAGATGCTGCGAGCAGAGGAGCCAGTCTGAGGAATGCAGGAAAAAAAAAAAAAAAATTATAGAACATATTTTTTTTTCCCTTGTTGTGAATATACATTTCTGGTCGGGTGAGTCAGGAATATTCAGCGAGATAAAGAGTGGCGAGGTGCGCTGTCGTCGACCAGGAAGATTCGTAAAAGTTTGCTTCTGATTGGTTGCTTTGGGTTTTTGTACTTGCCCTGCTGTGGGGGTTACCCTCCGAGGTCACATGGCCGAAATCCTAGGTTTTTAGGTGTGTGAGCAGTAGGGCCGAAACAACTAATCGATTAAACGACAACTAATCGATTATGAAATGAATCGATTACTATTTTCATAATCGATTAATCGGCCACTAACATAATGGGGTTAAAAAAAACTAAAAGTTAGCCCTAAATATTACTTCACTGTCCCATAGTAAAAAATGAACCCCTTACAGTAGCGATTATTTGCTCTTTTTGTACAAATTTTTTTTTTTTTAACTCCATTATCTTACTAAACATCTCAGGCCTGGGTCACACCTCTGTTTTTTTTGTGCTTTTTGCAGAAACACACTACAGTTCATTTACATAGTTACCTATGGGACATGTTCACATCCATGTTTTTTTCAGCTGCTGCGTATTTGGAAAAGACAACGACTTTTTTTTAAACGCAAAATGGTGCTTGTTTGGTTCAATATACTTCAATGGAGAAGCTGCAGAAAAGCATATAATAATGCATTTTTGCGGCGTTTTGCAGTGTTTTTTAATCTGCCCAACAAAATATTGGCCAAAAAAAAAATGTAAAAATGCAAATCGCAGCAAAATTACCGTTTTTTTTAATTAACCGATTAATCGAAACAATAATCGGCCAACTAATCGGTTATGAAAATAATCGTTAGTTGCAGCCCTAGTGAGCAGCACTGGAGGGAGCGTGCGGCAGCATTAACACCGCCTACGTTTGTGGAAGATCTGTTTGCAGTTATATGTGGCTCCAAAAGAAAACTAAAAATTGAAAGCAAGTGACAGATCAGTGCCTAAATTTATCAAAATCGAAATATGCATGCAGTTGTAAAGTCAACTGAAAGTGGCAAGCCACTTGGATTCCTTGTCAACAGCACCGCTGCTCTCTTTACCAGTCCCTCTCACTGTGTTGCCCAGCTCTCCTGGTTCATTTAGCTTTTAGTCGCAGCGCCCACTCCTGGCCTCTGGATAGGGGTTCTCCTGACATCCCAATAGGAGCTTAGCTGACTTCTGGGATGAGACCTCCTGTCTCTTGACTCCTGGATGGGCCTCATTTGACCCCTGGGTGAGAACTCCTGGCTGGGGTTCCCGGGTCAGTCCCTGGATTGAGGACACTGTCCTCAGACCAAGTCTGTCCCCGGTTTTGGTTTGAACAGGGGCTAAGGCAATTTCAAAGACAGTCAGTGCAGAATAAAAAAAAAAAAAAAATCTGAATTACACAAGCCCCCCCCCCCGCTCTGCCACTCCTACTAGCTTAGGGAAGTGTATTTTTTTTCCATTATCTGTGCCCCTTTCTGATGGACATGTGCTGGTCAGAGCGGAGGGAATATTTCTACAGGTTCGGATGCATGCCCATCCAGCTCTGCTCACATGTTCTTCTGCCTTGGCTCAAGTCCCAGCCAGCTGCCTACCCGCTTATCTCCTTACCTTCCCTGGCGGAGTGATTTTCCTCCACTCACCACCCAGTAGTAGCCGGGGCCTGGAGAGTAAGGCTTGACAGGCTGTGAGGCAGGCGGCAGTGGCGATGGGCAGAGAGCGCTGATTGCCGATATTACTAGTAAAAAAAAAATAAATATGTCCCCGGATTTCATTTTAAAAATCTGGTCACCTTACCCTGGGTGAGACCTCCGGTCGCTTGACTCTTGGCTGGGGCTTCTCTGACCCCAGAGTAAGACTTCCTGTTTCCTGGCTACTGGCTGGGGCTCCTCTGAACCCTGGGTGAGACCCTCTGTTCCCTGGTTACTGGCTGGGGCTCCTATGACCCCTGGGTGGGACCTCCTGTCTCCTGGTTACTGGCTGGGGCTCCTCTGACCCCTGGGTGGGATCTCCTGTCTACTAGCTGGGGCTACTCTGACCCCTGGGTGGGATCTCCTGTCTCCTGGCTACTGGCTGGGGCTATTATGACCCCTGGGTGGGACCTCCTGTCTCCTGGTTACTGGCTGGGGCTCCTCTGACCCCTGGGTGGGATCTCCTGTCTCCTGGTTACTGGCTGAGGCTCCTATGACCCCTGGGTGGGACCTCCTGTCTCCTGGTTACTGGCTGGGGCTCCTCTGACCCCTGGGTGGGATCTCCTGGTTACTGGCTGCGGCTACTATGACCCCTGGGTGGGACCTCCTGTCTCCTGGCTGGGGCTCTTCTGACCCCTGGGTGAGACCTCCTGTCTCCTGGCTACTGACTGGGGCTTCTCTGAACCTCGGGGAAGACCTCCTGCCCCATGGTTAGTGGCTGGGGCTACTATGACCCCTGGGTGGGATCTCCTGTCTCCTGGTTACTGGCTGGGGCTCCTCTGACCCCTGGGTGGGATCTCCTGTCTCCTGGTTACTGGCTGGGGCTACTATGACCCCTGGGTGGGATCTCCTGTCTCCTGGTTACTGGCTGGGGCTCCTCTGACCCCTGGGTGGGATCTCCTGTCTCCTGGTTACTGGCTGGGGCTCCTATGACCCCTGGGTGGGACCTCCTGTCTCCTGGTTACTGGCTGGGGCTCCTCTGACCCCTGGGTGGGATCTCCTGGTTACTGGCTGCGGCTACTATGACCCCTGGGTGGGACCTCCTGTCTCCTGGCTGGCGCTCCTCTGACCCCTGGGTGGGATCTCCTGTCTCCTGGTTACTGGCTGGGGATCCTCTGACCCCTGGGTGAGACCTCCTGTCTCCTGGCTACTGACAGGGGCTTCTCTGAACCTCGGGGAAGACCTCCTGCCCCATGGTTACTGGCTAGGGCTCCTCTGACCCCTGGGTGGGACCTCCGGCCTCTTCTTGACTCTTGGCTGGGGCTTCTCTGACCCCTGAGTAAGACTTCCTGTTTCCTGGCTACTGGCTGGGGCTCCTCTGACCCCTGGGTGGGACCTCCTGCCCCCTGGCTACTGGCTGAGGCTCCTCTGAACCCCTGTGTGAGACCTCTTATCTCCAAACTGGGAGCACTAAGCTATGCTCAGGTTTGAGTATATAATGACCCACACACCTGTGTACTGAAGACACAAGTAAAATGCAGACTAGGAATGAGCCGAACCCCTCCTGGTTCGGTTCGCACCAGAACATGTGAACAGGTAAGAAATTTGTGCGGTTATGCAAACACCTATGTCTATGGGACACGATCATGAAAAATCAAAAGTGCTAATTTTAAAGGCTTATGCGCAAGTTATTGCCATTAAAAGTGGTGTCAGGTACTCACCAGGGGCCGAAGTGCTGAGAGCGGCTTCCCTTGCAACTGCGTGCACAGTACCCCTGAGGGTGGAACAGTGGGTACAGGGAATGAGGGGGCACGGGTTGCCAGCAGGTGACTTGTATACAGGAAGTCTTCTGAAGGAAGAGATTCCCGTGCACATGGCCTTGGGATTTACTTGTAGAGAACGCCCGGCAGAGGTTCTAACACCTGACTTGTGTGAAGGTCTGGAAGAGGGCTCGTGCAGGATGGACCGGAACCAGAAGGTAAGTAGCAAGCCAGTCTGTAAAACATGTAAGAAAAGTGCAGAAACAGGCCGAGGGTCAAACACAAGTAATCAGTCCAGGAGCCAGCAAGGCAGAGTGCAGAGGATAATCCAGAGGCAGGCTGAGGGTCAAACACAGGTATCAGTCCGGGATCCAGCAAGGCTAAGTGCAGAAGACAGAGGATATTCCAGAGGCAGGCCAAGGGTCAAACACAGGTATCAGTCCAGGAGCCAGCAATGCTAAAAGCAGGGAGTCCGTTAAACAAGCCAGGGGTCAGGTAAGGAGAGAGTCAGTGTAGTCTTCAGGCAATCCGGGTCACAACAGGAAGTGGTAAACAGGAACAGGAAGCAGAGGAACACAGGTGAGCTGAGGAGACAAATCAGCAAAGACACAGAGCACATTGATGCCTTTTATAGGCCTGCCAGAGTGATCAGGTGATGTGGAAACCCGCCGTATCTCGCATCCGCGTGCGCCTTTGCGCTGGTCTACCCCGCAGGCGCACAGGGAAGTACTGACGCTGAAGTCTGTTTATCCTCTGAAAAGTGGGGTACTGCCCCAGGGGACATGTATCAATGGAAAAAAAGTTTTAAAAACAATTTTTTTCAGGAGCAGTGATTTTAATAATGCTTAAGACCCCTTTCACACCAGGGCGTTTTGCAGGCGCTATATCGTTAGAAATAGCGCCTGCAATCTGCCCTAAAAAAGCTGCACCATTGTGTGTAGTGTGAAAGCCCCGAGGGCTTTCACACTGGAGCGGTGCACTGGCAGGACGTCAGGGAAAAGTCCTGCCAGCAGCTTCTTTGGAGCGGTGAAGGAGCGGTGTGTTTACCGCTCCTCCGCCGCTGCTCCCCATTGAAATCAATGGGGCAGTGCTGTATTACCGCCGGCAAAACGCAGATATTGCGGCATATTGCCAGCGGTTTTAACCCTTTCTCGGCCGCTAGCAGGGGGTAAAAGCGCCCCGCTAGCGGCCGAAATGCGCCGCAAATCCGGCGGTAATACGCCGCAAAAAATAGCGACGTTTTACCGCCGACGCTATGGGCGGTGTGGTGTGAAAGGGGTCTTAAGTGAAACAATAAAAATGAAATATTCCTTTAACCACTTCAGCCCCAGACCAATTGTCAGCCTAAGGACCAGAGGTCTTTTTCCAATTTCGCACTGCACTGCTTTAACGGGTAATTGCGCGGTCATGCAATGTTGTACCCAAACAAAATTTGCGTCCTTTTCTTCCCACAAATAGAGCTTTCTTTTGATGGTATTTGATTGCCTCTGCGATTTTTTTTTTTGCGATATAAATGGAAAAAGACCGAAAATTTTGAGAAAAATATATATTTTCTATTTTTTGTTATAAGAAAAATCGAATAAACTAAATTTTAGTCATATATTTAGGGCAAAATGTATTCAGCCACATGTCTTTAGTAAAAAAAATTTCAATAAGCGTATATTTATTGGATTGCGCAAAAGTTATAGCGTCTACAAACTAGAGTACATTTTCTGGAATTTACACAGCTTTTAATTTATGACTGCCTATCTCATTTCTTGAGGTGCTAAAATGGCAGGGCAGTACAAACCCCCCCCCCCAAATGACCCCATTTTGGAAAGTAGACACCCCAAGGAAATTGCTGAGGGGCATGTTGAGCCCATTAAATTTTTTTTTTGTCCCAAGTGATTGAATAATGACACAAAAAAAAAAAAAAAAAAAGTTTAGAAAAAGTTGTCACTAAATGATATATTGCTCACACATGGCATAGTTATATGTGGAATTGCACCCCAAAATATTTTCTGCTGCTTCTCCTGAGTATGGGGATACCACATATGTGGGACTTTTTGGGAGTCTAGCTGCGTACGGTACCCCGAAAACCAATCACTGCCTTCAGGATTTCTAAGGGTGCAAATTTTTGATTTCACTCCTCACTACCTATCACAGTTTCGAAGGCCATAAAATGCCAAAATAGCACAAACCCCCCCCCCAAAATGACCCAATTTTGGAAAGTAGACACCCCAAGCTAATTACTGAGAGGCTTGTTGAGTCCATGAAATATTTTATATTTTACCGCAAGTTGCAGGAATATTACAATTTTTTTTTTGCACAAAGTTGTCACTAAATGATATATTGCTCACACATGCTATGGTCATAAGTGAAATTACACCCCAAAATAAATTCTGCTGCTTCTCCCGAGTACGGGGATACCACATGTGGGGGACTTTTTGGGAGCCTAGCCACGTACGGGACCCCGAAAACCAAGCACTGCCTTCCGGATTTAAATATAAAACGCTACCAAAAAAACCTGTTAGTGATCGCAGGGATCCGGCCTGACTCTGCGATCGCTGCAGTTATGTGTTTAGTGTTTTGTAAGTGACAGTGATCGATCGATACTGCACTTGGGTGGGCTGGGCGAAGGGGCAAAACGCAGGTGCCAGCAGGTATCTGGGCTGATCCCGCTAACAATGCGTTTTTTTGGAACCCTAAACTGCTGGGGACGCTAGTATAGATCTGATCAGATCAGATATTGATCTGTTCAGATTCTATACCACTACGGGAGGTGTATGCTTTGCGCGTGGGTGTTAGCGGTACTGGCACTAACCTAGCGCTGCCTGGGGCGACGCAGACCCTGACCCTAAAACCTAATTGATATCAACCGCCGGGTGATCAGGGGGTTAAACCTTTATTGGGTAATAAATGGTGGGTGCCCTGATGCTATAAAAAGCAAACTAACTAACCAGAGTCACCCGTAACACTTATACGGTGATCACTGGTGAAAGGGTTAACTAGGGGCAATCAGGGGGTTCAAAATGTTATTAGGTAGTATATGGGGGTCCCTGGCGCTATATAAAAACCTGACGGGGAACCTAAATAACTAACTGGCTAACCAGCGTCACCAGTGACACTTATACAGTGATCGCTGGTGAAAGGGTTAACTAGGGGCAATCAGGGGGTTAAAACCATTATTGGGTAGTATATCGGGGTACCTAGCGCTATAAAAACCTGGCGGTGAACCTAAAAAAACAACTAGCTACCTAACGGCACCAGTGACACTAATGCAGCGATCAGAAAACGATTGCTTAGTGACACTGGCAAAAGGGGGTTAAAGGGTTAACTCTAGGGGCAATCAGGGGGTTAAACCTTTATTGGGGGGGGGGTAGGGGGCTACCCTGGACCTAACACTAACTGCCCTGACACTTTTTACTTTTACAACTGACACTAAATGCAGTGATCAGTAAATAAATGATCACTGCAATCAGTGACATTGTGACTGGGAGGGAGAGGGGGGGCGGGGAGGATCAGGGGGGGATTTGTGTGCCTATGTGTGCCTACATGTCAGCGTAGTGTTGGTGCACTTACTTTCAGTGTTCTCCTCGCAGTCCAGTCAAAAAGACCGCCCCGAGGAGAATGACATCACTTCCTCCCTGCCTGTGTTTACTATACACAGCGGGGGAAGCTTCTCATTCGCCAGGAGCGATCGAGAGGGGGTGGCCAGAAACCAACGGCCATCCCCTCATCCCAGATCGCTCCTGCAGCGAAACGGACCGCCGCATCCAGCGGGAGGGGGTCCGAACGGCGAGCTTGTGCCTGTCTGTGCCATTGCACCGACGTACATTGCCATGCGGCGGTCCTTAAGTGGTTAAATATCGTGCCCGGGGGGGGGGGGGGGGGTCCCCTTAGTCCGTCTGTAAAGTGGCGCATCTGTGTGATGTGTTTTACAGTTCCACTGCAAAATTACATTCCTAAAGGAAAAAATGTCATTTAAACTTGCTTGCGGCTGTAATGTATTGCCGCGACACAGGATTGAAGGTTCCAAGACACTTTGGAACCTTCATGCTCCAGGTCCCAATCCAGGTTTACAGAATCCAGGGAAAGCCAAAAACACAGCTTTCTCTGGCCAGAAACCTTGAATTAACCCTTAATGTGAATCCTATGTCACTTTCTGCTAGTGGCAGGGCCTCGCATGGCTACAATATAAATAAGTCAAGATGCACCTCACCCTTTAAGGGGCTTCAAAACATCTCCATATGATACCTCCAGATATACCGCCAGACCTCTCTCTTTAAGGATTCTTCAGCCAGGTTTAGCGGACATTGTTACACCCTTGCCAGATAATAAGCTTCTCAGCTCAAAGAAAATTGGACCATCATTGTGCTTTCCAGCTCGTTAAAAATGACTTTATTAAAATAATAAAAATCCACTCACATTAATTAGTGCTCAATAAAACTGGTGCACAACAGTAAGACCACTTTAACAATGATATGTATATTGCCCCCTAAGAACACTAGCTCGGCATCATCTCACCAAGGGCATCATCTCCTGTCCGCTTCCAGGGTTTGCACAATGACGTCACAAGCTCCGCCCCCCCCCCCCAATATACATCTAATTTTTAAAGTGTTTTTGCTGTTATGGACCCGTTTTATAGTGCACTAATTAATGTGAGTGGCTTTTTAAGTCATTTTGACCGAGGTGGAAAGCACAACGATGGTCTTATTTTCTTTGAGCTGAGGAGCCGCAGGGTGCTGTACAGGTCCAGGGCCGTGGTCCATCCCTATGGAACTCCAGACCCTAAGGCTACATGCACAGCGGAGCTCATAAACTGCAGTTTATTGGAGTTTGGGCATTTTTTTTTAAAAAGCCCATAAACTCCACTCTATGTTAGCCTATATGTCCATGCACACATGGATGTTTTTTTTTTAGCTTTAACCACTTCCCGACCAGCGCACGACGATGTACGTCGACAGAATGGCACGGGCAGGCATATTGGCGTACAGGTACGTCCAATATTCGATGCCGCCCTGCCATCGGAAGAGCGCCGGCGGCGGCGCGCTCCCGCGCTGGTCGGGACCCCCGTGAGTCCGGTCGCGGGACCCGCGGACTCGATCGCCGCGGGCATCCCCGCGATCGTCTCACGGAGCGGCCGAATAGAGCAAATGCTGTGTAAACAACATTTGTCTATTCTGCCTAGCAACTAGTGACGCTGATCTCTGCTCCATGTGATTGGAGCAGAGATCAGTGTACACTAAATGAAAGCCCAACCCCCCCACATTTAGTAACACTCCCCTAGGATCACTTAACCCCTACACTGCCACCCACTGGTTAACCCTTTCACTGCCAGTGTCATTTACACAGGAATCACTGCATTTATATAGCAGTGATTACTGTATAAATGACAATGGTCCCAAAAATGTGTCAAAAATGTCCGATGGGTCCCCGACAATGTCGCAGTCACAATAAAAATCGCAGATCGCCGCCATTACTAGTAAAAAAAAAATAATAAAAAATTATTAATAAAAATGCTATAAAACTATCCCTATTTTGTAAACGCTATAACTTTTGCGCAAACCAATCAATAATCGCTTATTGCGATTTTTTTTACCAAAAATATGTAGAAGAATACGTATCGGCCTAAACTGAGGGAAAAAAATGTTTTTTTATATATTTTTGGGGGATATTTATTATAGCAAAAAGTAAAAAATAATGCGTTTTTTTCAAAATTGTCGCTCTATTTTTGTTTATAGCGCAAAAAATAAAAACCGCAGCGGTGATCAAATACCACCAAAAGAAAGCTCTATTTGTGGGAAAAAAAGGACGTCAATTTTGTTTGGGAGCCACGTCGCACGACCGCGCAATTGTCAGTTAAAGCGACGCAGTGCCGAATCGCAAAAAGTGGTCTGGTCTTTGACCAGCAAATTGGTCCGGTCTGCAAGTGGTTAATACAGAAAGCCAACAACAAGTCGTCTTCACCACGTCTAGAGGCCTAAATGCATTGAATTTCTGCCATGTGATTGGCCGATTAGCAATTTGTGTTACCAAGCAATTGAACAGGTGTACCTAATAAGGTGGCCGGTGAGTGGATATCTGGTTTTGGTTGACTTGTGAGTCATTCAATAACAAGGTGGTCGTTGCCAGCTGCCGGCAGTCGGGTCGGATCTCTCTGTGACACCAGTTACATGTACTGGCTGTGAAGAGCGCTCTAATCGGGTCAGGGTATCCAGCCACAGAGGAAACGACTCCCCGCCCCCACCGCTTTCTATCTGTGTACATAGCAATTACACCTCTGTAGCAGCATTAAGAGCAATTGTGTCAGGATGGGAAGAGCTATTTCTCATTAACTCCGGCTCTTATGGAAATGATTACTAATGAGCAATCACACGTTCGCCTCCACCCGCCGACAATTAAATTATGTGAAAATGCCGGGGATGGACTTTTATTGCAGGTGTCCTCTGTGTGCGGCGTCCTTCACCATCCCAGGTGATGAGGGGGGGGGGGGGTTGCTAATGATGAGAGACTCGCACAGAGGTGTTATACCATCTTCAGTTTTCCAGATACCTTTTACGAACCTTTCACACTAGTGGTGATGTTTACCCGACTCTGAAAAGTGATCCGCAGTGGCTCGCTGTTCAAAGGGCAGCATAGCAGCAGATTCCTGGGAATCAGGTCCTGACTACTGATGCCAATTTTATGTTGTTTTTAAAAAAAAATACTATACTATACAGACTATACCGCAACTACAGTGCCTTGAAAAAGTATTCATACCCCCTGACATTTCCCACATTTTGTCACGTTACAACCAAAAACGTAAATGTATTTTATTTAGGGCTGTGGAAATTAAAGATTAATTCCTCGATTAATCGATTCATTTTTTTGATCAATCAAAATTCTTTTCTTTTTCTCTTTCCGCCGGCTTCCGGGTCTTCAGGGAGTTCCGTCGGAGATTCGGTGACATCACGGACATCGACATCACCGGACTCCTCCCCCCTTCCCCAAGTGCCTCCGTCTACTAATGAAGGGAAGGGGGAGGAGTCCGGTGATGTCACGGACATCAACGTCACCGGACTCCTTCCCCCTTCCCCGAGTGCCTCCGTCTGCTAACGAAGGGAAGGGGGAGGAGTACGGTGACGTCACGGACATCGATGTCACCGGACTCCTCCCCCCTTCCCCAAGTGCCTTCGTCTGCTAACGAAGGGAAGGGGGGAGGAGTCCGGTGATGTCACGGACATCGACGTCACCGGACTCCTCCCCCCTTCCCCAAGTGCCTCCGTCTGCTAACGAAGGGAAGGGGGGAGGAGTCCGGTGACGTCACGGACATCGACGTCACTGGACTCCTCCCCCCTTCCCCAAGTGCCTCCATCTGCTAATGAAGGGAAGGGGGGAGGAGTCCGGTGACGTCACGGACATCGACATCACCAGACTCCTCCCCCCTTCCCCAAGTGCCTCCGTCTGCTAATGAAGGGAAGGGGGAAGGAGTCCGGTGATGTCACGGACATCGACGTCACTGGACTCCTCCCCCCTTCCCCAAGTGCCTCCGTCTGCTAATGAAGGGAGGAGTCTGGTGAAGTTGAAGTTCTGATTGAACATAACGGATGTGGGGGAGGAGCTACGCATGACGCCACCCGCTGCTGCCCTACGGAACTAACACGCTTGTCGGCTTTACATGCTGTGTTTTTATCATCTTTATGTGAGTAGTTTGTGTTTGAACACAAAAATGTAATCTTATACTTAAGCAGTGAGCACTTCGATCTTTTCTTTCTACCCATGACCTGAGATTGTGAGAGAAGTTTATGGTCGGTGTTAACCCTTTTGATACCCGCTTGCATAACCACCTGTTTGCACAGGGGTCCATGCCATAAGGTGAGAGTGATTAGTTAGACCGGAGGTGGAGGGATGGTCGCAAATAATTGTGAAGTAGAAGAGAAATGATAATATGATAATTGTTTTTCAATTTTATTTCACAAATAAATATCTGAAAATTGTGGCGTGCATTTGTATTCAGCCCCCTTTTCTCTGATACCCCTAACTAAAATCTAGTGGAACCAATTGCCTTCAGAAGTCACCTAATTAGTAAATAGAGACCACCTGTGTGTAATTTAATCTCAGTATAAAAACAGCTGTTCTCTGGAGCCCTCAGAGGTTTGTTCAGTGGCAGCTGGTGCTCAACATTTTTGGGGAAAAAAACCCTATCAATTTCAGAGTCACTGTACCATCAAGCGCAGCCACTGTTCCCATCAATTGCCACCACTGTGCCCATCAAACGCAGCCACTATGCCCATCAAACGCAGCCACTGTGCCCATCAATCGCCACCACTGTGCCATCAAACGCAGCCACTGTACCATCAAACGCTGCTACTGTGACATCAAATGCAGCCACTGTGCCCATCAAATGCAGCCACTGTACCCATCAAATGCAGCCACTGTGCCCATCAAATGCAGCCACTGTGCAATATCAAATGCTCCCACTGTGCCCCATCAAATGCAGCCACTGTGCCATATTAAATGCTGCCAGTGTGCCCCCTGCCCACCGTCTGCACTTACCTAGTCTTGGTAGGACAGCTCCTCGATGTCTTCTCCTGTCCTCTGCTATGATTGGACGCCTGATAGGGGTCCAATCACAGCGCCTGTCGTTTCAGTCAATCAGGTAACGGGTAAAAGATCCGAGCACCTGATTGGTGGAGAGGCAGTTTAGTGTTAGGAAAGCGAATATTCATTTGTTCTTTTAACAAAGCTGAGTGACCTGCGAGTGCCCAGCATGGAGCTCGCAGGTCACCTGTTTTGACGCCTATTAGAACCTATGGCTCTAATTAGGTGCTTCAAAAACACCCCCCGCCACTGTAATTCAGGTGCCCGATAAGGGGCCAGGTGCCTGAATAGGAGGTGGCAGCGGTGGCCATAGATAGATTCATGAAATCCATGAATCTATCTATTGGTGATAGAGGGGTGGCAGGAGAGAGGGGGTGGCGCTCTTATGGACGCACCGCCACTGGGTTTGTTAGAGAACCTTAGTGAACAAACAACATCATGAAGGCCAAGGAACACACCAGACAGGTCAGGGATAACGTTGTGGAGAAGTTTAAAGCAGGGTTAGGTTATAAAAAGATTTCCCAATCTTTGAACATCTCACAGAGCTCTGTCCAATCCATCATCTGCAAATGGAAAGAGTATGGACACAACTGCAAACCTACCAAGACATGGCTGTCCACCTAAACTGACCGGGCCGGGCAAGGAGAGCCTTCATCAGAGAAGAGCCAAGAGGTCCATGGTAACTCTGGAGGAGCTGCAGAGATCCACAGCTCAGGGGGGAGAATCTGTCCACAGGACAACTATTAGTCGTCTCTCCACAAATCTGCCCTTTATGGAAGAGTGACAAGAAGAAAGACATTGGAGAAAGAAAGTCATAAGAAGTCCTGGTTGTAGTTTGTGAGAAGCCATGTGGGGGACACAGCAAACATGGGGAAGAAGGTGATCTGGTCAGAGGAGACCAAAATTCAACTTTTTGACCTAAAAGCAAAACGCTATGTGTGGCGGAAAACCAACACTGCACATCTCCCTGAACACACCATCCCCACCGTGAAACATGGTGGTGGCAGCATCATGTTGTAGGGATTCTTCTCTTCAGCAGGAACCTGGATGCTGGTCAGAGTTGATGGGAAGATGGATGGAGACAAATACAGGACAATCTTAGAAGAAAACCTGTTAGAGTCTGCAAAAGACTTGAGACCGGGGCGGAGGTTCACCTTCCAGCAGGGCAACGACCCGAAACATCCAGCCAGAGCTACAATGGAATGGTTTACATCAAAGCATATTCATGTGTTAGGATGGTCCAGTCACAGTCCAGACCTAAATCCAATTGAGAATCTGTGGCAAGACTTGAAAATTGCTGTTCACAGACGCTCTCCATCCAATCTGACAGAGCTTGAAATATTCTGCAAAGAAGAATGGGCAGAAATGTCCCTCTCTAGATGTGCAAAGCTGGTAGAGACACCCCCAAAAAGACTTGCAGCTGTAATTGCAGAGAAAGGCGGTTCTACAAAGTATTGACTCAGTGTGGTCTATCGCATAAAATCCCAATAAAACACATTTCCATTTTTTGTTGTAACATGACAAAATGTGGAACATTTCAAGGGGTATGAATACTTTTTCTAGGCACTGTACAAGCCAAGCTCCATGGCTCTCAATGGGTGAGTTTGGCAGGCGGCAAAGCATTGCATTCGTGGCATGTGTACCCTTGTAAGGCTGTAATGTTAGGATTCCAGTGGGCGGCAGGGGAACTATAAAAGCAAGGCTCACCCACCTGTGAAAGGCATCTCTTGGTCTTTACCAATGATCGGGGACTGGCGAGATAGGCTCCTGATTATATGTCTGCTGTGACAGCCAAAATCACAGTGCTCACATGAATAGGCAGACCTTCTTACCCAGGTAAAGAAATGCCCAGGAAGGAAGGGGTTAAAAAATGTGAATGAAAGAGCAGACAAGCAGGGGATCAAATTTTTACAATAATCCGGCTTTACATGTTATCTTAACCTTTTCACCATGGCCGTACGCATATACGCTGCCCTGTGTAAACCACTTACGCTAAGAGTACGGTAGCCGGCGGAAGTCGGTAAGCTCCGGATGCATTCTTGCACAGCTAATCACAGCGGTCACATGACTCGGATGCCCCGCCTCCACCTCCTGGCTTTTTAAACAATAAAAAGGGCCAGGATGGTGGTCCGGCATGGAGGGTTTAACGGGTATCAAATGTCTAAACCCAAAAAAACTAAAATATCATATATTACAGCCTTAGATGTGGTGGCCGCACTGCTCGGTGTCTCACGGGCTGCTGCTCTGATTACTTCCCCCTTAATTCTAGAACAGGGGTCTCCAAACTTTCTAAACAAAGGGCCAGTTTACTGTCCTGTGGGAGAAGAAAAGGTCCCGATGTCAGTGGGAATAAACAATGCCACCTCCTTCAATTGTGCCCCATTGTTGGTGTCATTGTGCCTCATTGTTGGTGTCATTGGGAAGGAATTGTGCATCCCATCTTTTGTTCCATTGGGAGGAATTGTGCCCCCATCTTTTGTGTCATTTGGAGAAATTGTGCCTACCATTTTTGATGTCATTGGGAGGAATTGTGCACCTATCTTTGGTGGCATTGGGCGAAATTGTTCCTAGGAAAACGTGTGCCCCCATCTTGGGTGTTATTGGGGGGAGTTGTGCCCCCATTTTTGGTGTCATTGAGAGGAATTCCGCCTTATCTTTGCTATCATTGGTAGGAATTGTTGGTGTCATTATGCTCCATTGTTGGTGGAATTGAGAGGAATTGTGCATCCCGTCTTTGATGTCATTGGGAGGAATTGTGTCTCCATCTTTTGAATCATTGGGAGGAATTGTGTCTCCATCTTTGGTGTCATTGGGAGAAATTGTGTCTACCATCTTTGGTGTCATTTGAACAAATTGTGCCTACCATCTTTGATGTCATTGCGAGGAATTGTGCAACTATCTTTGGTGTCATTGGGCGAAAATGTGCCACCATCTTTGGTGTCATTGGGAGGAATTCTGCCTCATATTTGGTGTCATTGGGAGGAATTCTGCCTCATATTTGGTGTCATTGGGAGGAATTGTGCCCCCCATCTTTGATGTCATTGGGAGGAATTCTGCCTCCATCTTTGGTGTCATTGGGAGGAATTCTGCCTCATATTTGGTGTCATTGGGAGGAATTGTGCCCCCCATCTTTGATGTCATTGGGAGGAGTTGTGCCCCCATCATGATGTCATTGGGCGAGTTGTGCCCCCATCTTTGATGTCATTGGGCGAAATTGTGCCCCCATCTTTGGTGTTATTGTAAGGAGTCGTGCCCCCAATTTTGGTGTCATTGGAAGGAAGTCTGCCTCATCTTTGGTGTCATTGGGAGGAATTGTGCCCCCATCTTTGATATCATTGGGAGGAATTGTGCCCCCATCTTTGATATCATTGGGAGAAATTGTGCCTTCATCTTTGGTGTCATTGGGATGAATTGTGCCCCATCTTTGGTGTCATTGGGATGAATTGTGCCCTTCATTGGTGTCAGTGGGGGGAATTATGTCCTATTGTTGGTATCAGTTGATGAAAATAGTGCCCTAAGGGCTGTATCAAAGCAAGCAAAGGACCTGCATCTATCCCCCCCCCCCCCCCCCCGGGCTGGAGTTTGAATACCACTGTTCTAAGGGATTCTACAAATATAGTGGGAGGGAGAACAGAGCAAGCAGCCTGAATATTTATGGAACTCTAGTCAATCCCTGGGAAGGTGTGTGCAGAAGATGGTGGAAGAGCTCATAAATAGTCTGGGGCTTGAGGCAGCAGACCCCTATGTGGTCCCCTAAGCAGGATCTCTGAAGGTGCCATTTGTGCAGCTTCTGGTCCTTTTAGAAAAGTCCTAGTCATCTGTCAGCATTATGACTCTATGGGACATTTTTTGCATAGCTCAGCAAGCTAGAGAAAAATCCTCAGTTCTGGGGTATCCTGTGCCCCCCCCACCCATCCAAGTTCTACGGTCTAATAAAAACCCAAAGAGAAACCCATAAACTGCTCATTAGTGCCAGAGAAAGAGTGGAGAGAATGCTGTGTGCCAGGCCATGTGTGTCCAAACTGGGGGGATAAGGCCAATTTCACCAGTGGCTGTTTTGGGGGTGTGCAGCATAAGGATGGGTAATAAGCAATATATAAAAAATGTTGTTTTGGGGTTTAGCTATCCCTTAGATGATATTGCTTCTGCTACCACCATGAGCCAATAAAATACCCTCAGAATGTAACGTTACTGCCACAATATGGGTCATTCTGAGCTCCTCCTGTGTATGCATCTTGACCACCATGTTTATCCCTGTGAAGTTTCTGCATCGCCGACACAGATCATGTCCCTGCATCCATCCAGCTTATTACCGCACACAGTAAATCAGAAGATCAGGAGAGACGGGCGACTGGCAGAGCGGCCGGTGCTGCTGCAAACACAGATTTATACGGTTTAACACCTTTTTTTCTATTCTGTTCCCTCTCTGGTTCTCTCATTTTTTTCTGGCACTCGGTGAGCTGAGCTGAGATATAATCACATGAGATGAGTGAGAAGAGCATGGGGGTCCAGCATGACATCGCCATAGAACTTTCCTCCAAACACTTGTTTGCTTTACTAAAACCTACCCAAACTTCAAAGTCTCTGCAGCAGCCAAAGTGTAATGAGCTCCCCTCTGCATCCGGAGGAATAAGAACCAGATACATTGCATGCTGATACATTTCATTTAGCTTCAGATCTGTACAATATGCAGGGCCGTTTTTAAGGCAGGGCAAAACGGGCAGCTGCCCTGGGCCCTGTGATTGTTGTGGGGCCCAAAGCAGCTGCCTCATACTTGCCAACTATCCTGGATTAAAGGTTTTAGTCCTGTGCTGTGTCCTGATATCTCAGTGTGAAGTGCTGCTACTAATGCTGCCCAGCTCTGCCCTATTGTTGTGTACAGATGACTCACCTGCAGACCCTGTGTTTACATGCAAATAACTGGCATTGATATGTAAATAGCAGAAGCCAGTGGCATTACTATGTATATCATGTCCCCATGAGGTCATATCTACAGTAATCTCTAGCAAGCAATCAACAAGCAGAAATCATGTGCTGTAACCTCTAGCAACTAATGAGTGAGCCATAATGTGTGCTGTAACCTTTAGCAACCAATCGCAATAGCTGCCTGATCTGATTCAGTAAACAGATTTTGAATCTAGTTGTTATTTATTGTATGTCTCAGAGTAGGTGTAGAGCGAGACTGCATGTGGGGGGGGGGGGGGGGCAAGAAACGTTTTTCCCAGGGTCCAATCAATATTAAAGACGGCCCTGACAATATGGCCAAAATGTGGTGGGCACCTGAACATCACCTACAATATCACCAACAGTATTTGGACAGCCCAGCAAATGATGGAGGTCAGGTGTCTCTGGGGAAGGGTCCTGGTAATCCTCCATCGTACAAAGACATTGTAGACAATTGTGCTCTTCTATCCTTGTGGTAACAGTTTGGTGAAGACCCTTTTCTGTTCCAGCATGACCGTGCCCCCTCTGTGTACAAAGCCAGCTCCATAAAGACATGGTGTGACCAGTTTGATGTGGAGGAACTCCAGTGTCCTGTACAGAGCCCTGACCTCAACCCTACTGAACACCTTTAGGATGACTTTGAACATTTTACTGCCTTTGCCCACTCAGCCAGTAGAGCATTTGTGAAGTCAGGTACTGATGATGGATGAGAAAACCTAGCTCACCTTTGGAATTCCAAAGGTGTTCACTGTTCAGTAGGGTTGAGGTCAGAGGGACTCAAGTTCTTCAACACTAAACTGGTCACATTGTCTTTATGGAGAAGGGCTTTGTACACAGGGACATGCTGTAGCATCAAAAGTACCTTTTGATGGAACCACCTGAAGTAAAAGACACTGTAGACCAGGGGTCTTCAAACTACGGCCCTCCAGTTGTTCAGGAACTACAATTCCCATCATGCCTAGTCATGTCTGTGAATGTCAGAGTTTTACAATGCATCATGGGATGTGTAGTTCCGCAACAGCTGGAGGGCCGTAGTTTGAGGATCCCTGCTGTAGACAATCTCTTTTGCAGTGGCGGCTCGTCCATTAGGGTTGCCCCTTCTATCCAAGGCCACCAACCCCTCCACCTTCTAGCAATGCGATGCTCTATCCATCGCCACCACCACCCCCTATTCATGCATCTGGCCCCTTTCAGGATGCGGGCCCTTGAATTACAGTGTTTTTTTTAAGCACCAGAGGCTCTAATAGGCTTCAAAATTCACTGATGCAACACTGATCCTCCTCCCAGACAATCGGGAAGCAGGTCAGATACCTGTCACCCGACTGGCTGAAAGGGGAGGAGACGTACGGTGGAAGCGAGGAGGAGAAGACACAGGAGCCCCAATCTCCATCGCCCCGTGATGTCTGCTGCTGCCCAATCCCCACCAATACTGGGGGGGGGGGGGGGGGACTTTGAGAAGCAGCGGGTGTGGTTGTTTGCCACCCACCCAAACAAAAAAACACGAGCCTCCATTGTTCTCTTCCAACGTTGTAGTAACAGTTTGGTGAAGACCCATTTATATTCCACCATGACTATGCCCCTATGTAAAAATCCAGTTCTATAAAGACATGGTGTGACCAGTTTGGTGTGGAAGAACTTGAGTGTTCTGCACAGAGCCCTGACCTCAACCCTACTGAACACCTTCAGATTGAATTGGAACACCAATGGTGAGCCAAGTCTCATCCAATATCAGTAATTGACGTCACAAATGTTCTTTTGGCTGATTGAAATTTTATTGGATGCCAGTCAGGAGCAGTGGAACCAGATATATAAAGACATGGCGTGACCAGTTTGGTGTGGAGGAACTTGAGTGTCCTGCACAGAGCTCTGACCTCAACCCCACTGAACACCTTTGGAGTAAATTGGTATTCCGATGGTGAGCAATGTCTTCTCATACAATATCGGTACCTGACCTCACAAATGGTACAAGATACACCCTCCGAAATCTCGTGGAAGGTCTTCCAAGAGGATGTAATACCCCCAAAGTTGGGTTAACTCCATATTAATGGCCATGGGGGGGGGGGGGTAACTTTATATTAATGACCATGGTTTTGGAATAAGATACCAACTCAACCCTGTGGTAACAGTTGGGTGAAGACCCTTTTCTGTTCCAGCATGACTGCGCCCCTGTGTATAAAGCCAGCTCCATAAAGACATGGTATGACCAGTTTGGTGTGGAGGAATTCAAGTGTCTCTTGAGCCCCAGCCTCAACCCTAATGCCAACTGGTGTTCTTTTTGGTGCCCAATGTGAGGCCAAACATGTGTGCCATCTTCTCATCCAGCATCAGTAGCTGACCTTACACATGGGCACGCATTTCCACAGACACTCCCATGGGCTCAGCCCTTCCTTCTCTGAGCTGGCTGCTCAGCTGTCGGCTAATTGCCAGCTCCCATCTCTCTCCACAGTTACTCAGCTGTTGATGATATCCTGCTCGTCAATCCTGCCTACTTAAGCTTCCAGCCCAGAGGATCTCTGCCTTCGCCCTAGTCAACATGACAGAGACTATTCTTCTGCGTTCCTGTTAAAAGACTTGCTTGGCTGATCCCTTCTGGCTCCAGATCCTGCTTGCTGTTTTACTATGCTCATCTCCGGCTCCCTGACGTTTGGCTGGTCTGACTATCTGTTCCGGTTCCTGAACTCTGGCTATGTTTTGACTACGTTTTGTTCTATTTACTTTTATTATTAAACAAGTGTGATTTAACTGTATGTCTCGGTCTGATTTCATGGTTTCTGACACATAGAAGTCCACCATCATGGCCTTTCATCGGGTAAGCACCGTTCTCGGTATCATGGAGGACTACTCACCCTTGGAAGAAGATCTGAAGAGGACTTATGGATCATGTGAAGGGCCTGAAGGCATATAACAAAAAACATAAAATACTGCCACCGGGGGTGGGAGCTGAGGGTGCTTCAAGGCAGGGAGGGAGACTGACTGAAGAGCCCAAGGCCCAACATTGGACTTCAAAAAGGGTCGTCATACCTAAATCTGTGAATTTTACAGCCATAAAGCAATGGGGGTAAATCAGAAACAGAAGGGGCAAGTACTGGTAAAAATAATGCACATTGATATCGCATTATCCTTATTTGAAAGTAGATCAACATCTTAATAAACGCAGCCAGCTGTCCCCCCTCCTTCTGTAACAGGATGGAAATCGCAACAGGAGACCTTTTCTGTAGTTGTCACGACGAGGAGGTGATTGGTTTTCCCGTGTAGTGGAGTCACCTTTGACCCCTCCATTCCGCGTACTGGTACAGATCGCCTGCTAATTACCGGGGAGGTCCCTGGGGTCCAGGGATCAATATTTATATGGGAGGCCAGGCGGCTTGGTTTTCGCATTCCGTGTCATCTGATCAGTTGCAGTCCAGGTCTCATTAGGTGAATTTATATATATATATATATATATATATATATATATATATATATACACAGAGAAAATATCATTTTAATTACTTTTGAAGCGGCCTTTTCTCTGAAGTCCAGTTGCCAAGCGGCTCCTTGCAAAAATAAAAAACCCTTTGCCATTGGTTTGACATGGTCCACCGCCGGCACGCTGATTAGTCCACACTGCCGCCTCGCTATATATTTAGACCTAATACAAAGATTGGCTTGGCGTGTTATTATACATAAATATTAGACAGAAGTACCAATTATGCCTCCGTAGTTTCATACAGAAGTAAAAATCAGACGGCTACTTCTCCCACCCTGCACCATTGTTCTAGAAAACGCTCCTTCCAGACAAGTCACTTCTATAAGTAGAGCTAGCATTTGTCATACTCAGGATTGTGTCATTACAAGGTATTTATGAACTCTCATAGAGATCACAGGACACCCCTTGACAATGTTTTTATCTGTTTTCCTTCTCTTTCCAGAAGGACAGCACCACCTATGTTTAGGCATCATCCAGAGTCACCATCTACTTCCTTGACTGAGGTGCCGGGGCGGAGATGACACAATCGTGTAAAATCCTGGTGCCTGTGCGGTTCTTGGCTGTGTTCACAAACGTGTGACACCACAGCTACAAATCGACCTGATATGTGAGTGTCTTAGGGTCAGGGCCGGGACAAGGGGTGGGCAGAGGTCCATAAGGGCAACTGGGTGCTGCCCCCTCTCTCCAGCCACCCCTCTAGCACCAATAGATAGATCTATCTATTCTATCTATGGCCGCCTCTGCCACTCTCTGTTCAGGCGCCCGGATTTACATTGGCAGGGAGGTGTTTTTGAAGCACCTGATTAGAATCATAGGCTCTAATAGGCATCAAAAAAAGTGACCTGCGAGCGCCATGCTGGGCGCTCGTAGGTCACTCAGCTGTGTTAGACACTAAACCGTCTCTTCACCAATCAGGTGCTTGGATCTGTTACCCATCACCTGATTGGCTGAAATGACAGGCGCTGTGATTGGATGCCTATCAGGCATCCAATCATAGCAGAGGATGGGAGAAGACATCGAGGAGCTGTCCCACCGCCACCGAGACAGGGCAAGTACAGACGGCGGGCAGGGGGCACACTGGCAGCATTTGATATGGTACAGTGGCTGCATTTGATGGGGCACAGTGAGGCTGCATTTGATGGGGCAGAGTGAGGCTGCATTTGATGGGCACAGTGGCTGAATTTGACGGGGCACAGTAGCTGCACAAGATGGGCACAGTGGCTGTAGTTGATGGGTCATGGTGGCTGCATTTGATGGGGCACAGTGCAAACATTTGATGGGGCACAGTGAGGCTGCATTTGATGGGGCACAGTGAGGCTGCATTTGATGGGGCACAGTGAGGCTGCATTTGATGGGCACAGTGGCTGCATTTGACAGGGCACAGTGAGGCTGCATTTGATGGGCACATTGGCTGCATTTGATGGGCACAGTGGCTGCATATGATGGGCACAATGGCTACATTCGATGCTGCACAGTGGCTGCATTTGATGGGGCACAGTAACTGCATAAGATGGGCACAGTGGCTGTAGTTGATGGGGAACGGTGGCAGCATTTGATGGGCACAGTGGCTGCGTTTGGTGGGCACAGTGGCTGAATTTAATGGGCACAGTGACTGTGTTTGATGGCACAGTGGCCGCAATTGATGGGCACACTGGCTGCGCTTGATGGCACAGTGAGGCTGCAATTGCTGTTTTTTTTTTTTTCAGAATGTTTCCATTTGTTTGCGCCCCCCAAAAATGTTGTGCACCAGCAGCCACTGGCTGGGCACTGTAGTATCATGTGAGGTGAGGTGGGGGGGGCACACAGGGAGATTTGTGTTGGTAGGGGGAACTTGGGTGGGGGAAGGGGTAAGTATTGCTCTGGGGGGGGTAATATAAGTTGTCAGGGTTTGTGATAGGAGATGGGATTTGTGGGGAATTTGTGCTGGGAGGGGGGATTTTTTTTGGGAGGGGGGGGCAATTGAGCTTATGGGATTTGGAGGATAGGAAGGCAAAGAGGGAGAATTTCAGCGGGGGGGGGGGCAGATTTGTACTGGGAGGAGGGGGAGTTAATTCTTAGGGGGTAAGTATACTGATTAGTACTTAGTGACTTAGTAATTAGTGTTTTTGTGGGGAGATTTTTGCTGACACATATTGCTCATATATCTTGGGGGGGGGGGGTGTGGCGGTTTTTTGATATGTTCGCCGTGGGCTCTAGATGACCTTGGCACTGCTTAGGGTATCTGTAACTGAGGCTGAAGCTCCTGCTGGGTCCGGCCATCACTGGTCAGCGCGCTCTGCAAAGTGCTGCGGAATTTCTCACTGCCATTTAAATTAATGGGAATGGGGAATACAATGGGCGTCTATATACATCTGCTGTCCAGGGTCCTGAAATATACATTGTGTGGTCTGATACTGCTGAACAAACTCGCTGCGGCTCTGCAGATAGCAGGAAGCTAATTTTTAAGATGGTTTAACTACTTTCTGAACACAATATACTTTATTTTAAGTCTACATTAAAAAAAATGCCCCTTGCCATTAGAAGATTAACTAACAATGCAGTAGAGAACTGGGAATGTGCACCCGTGTGCGCTCCTAGATCTCAGAACCGATTTTAACTTTCAAATCCATGACCACCAATGCTGTAAGGGGGAGTGGAGAGGGGGTAAATTTTCACTGCCAGTGACCACCAATGCAAGGAGGGGGGTAATTCAAATTTACTGCCAGTGACCATCAATGAGGAGAGGATTAATAGTACTGACACCAATGCTGGGGTCATTACTGCATTCACTGACCCCAATCCTGGATGTTCTTATTGTGTCCACTGACACCAATGCTGGGGGTTATGATTGCGTCCACTGACACCAATACAGGGGGTTACAATTGTGTCCACTGACACCAGTGCTGGGGGTTATTGTTGTGTCCACTGACACCAATGCTGGGGGTTATTATTGTGTCCACTGATATCAATACTGGGGATTACAATTGTGTCCACTGACACCAATACTGGGGGTTATTGCTGTGTCCACTGACACTAGTGCTGGGGGTTATTATTGTGTCCACTGATACCAATGCTGGGGTTATTTTACTCCAACTTCTTCTGTTTGCATTGCTTTTTTCTGCAAAAAAAAAATTGCAGCAAAACCAAAATGTTAGGGCATTGAGGTGTGATATAAAGTATAACTTAATTCTCCAACCACTCCTGTAGATACTGCAGAACAGTATCTGACCATTTCCAATCTTCAGTCTTTTATAGCATTAAGCAAAGAGGTTCTAAAGTCTAAAGCGTTTATAGCTTACACTGTTAGTTCCAGTCTCCAAACTTATTAACCACTTCAGCCCCAGAAGGATTTACCCCCCCCCCCCTTAAAGTGGTTGTAAACCCTTACAAACCACTTTGACCTACAGGTAAGCCTAGATTAAGGCTTACCTGTAGGTCCAAGCAATATCTCCTAAACCTATATGGTTTAGGAGATATTTGCCCAAAAACGGGCACCGCTGTCGGCGCGCAGGCGCACTGAGCGCGGCATTCTCAGCGACGGAGCTGCCGCGCGTGTCGGCTCCCGTGCGCATGCGCGGGAGTGGCGTCATTGCGGCTTCGCCGAATGACAGCGGCGGAGCTGCGAGACCCCACCAACAAGATGGATGCGGCGGACTACAGGGGACAGCGGCGACTTCGCTGGCTCCTGTGTCAGGTGAGTGACACATAATGGGCTACTATGCGATGCGATGCGATACATAGTAGTCCATTATGCTTTACCTTTGCAGGGAATGAAAGAGGAAGTAAACTCATCAGGGTTTACTTCCTCTTTAATAAACAGGTCATTTTTTGCGATATGCACTGCGTCGCTTTAACTGACAATTGCACAGTCATAATAAGCAATAAGCGTATATTGATTGGTTTACACAAAAGTTATCGTGTCTACAAAATAAGGGATAGATTTAGGGACTTTTTATTTTATTTAATTTTTATTGTTTTTACTGGTAATGGCGGTGAACTGCGATTTTTAGCAGGACTGCTACATTGGACAAATCTGACCCTAAGTGACACTTTTTGGGGACCACTGATCAGTGCTACATAAAAAATGCACTGATCAATGTATAAATGACACTGGCAGGGAAGGGGTTAACACGGTGTTCCCTGGATGTGTTCTAACTGCCTGGGGGATGGGCTCACTGGGACAACACATAGATCGCTGTTCCTGATCCCGGTGAACAGCAGACCTCCATGTTGTCTCCTATCAGAACAGGAGTCCGCCTTGTTTACATCCCCATTCTGCCTCTCTGTACTGCGATTGCAGGTGGCCAGCAGACATCAAGTCCGCCGGACCCAAGTGCGCGCTGCGTGCGTGCCCACACTATCACATTCACAAACCAACGTACAGGTATAAAGTAAAAAATGACATAGCACCTGTGATTAGTAGGAGGAATAGTACCCCATCGTTAGTGTCAGTGGAAAGAATAGTGCCACATCACTGGTGTTAATGGAAGGAATAGTGTGCCAGTGTTGGCTCTCAGTGGAAGGAATTGGTGCTCCCTCATTGGTGTCAGTGGGAGGAATAGTGTCCCATCATTGGTGTCAGTGGGAGGAATAGTGCCCCACCATTGGTGTCAGTTGGAGGAATAGTATCCCTTCATTGGTGTCAGTGGGGGCGAATAGTGCCCCATCATTGGTGTCAGTTGGAGGAATGGTATCCCTTCATTGGTGTCAGTGGGGGCGAATTGTGTCCCATCATTGGTGTCAGTTGGAGGAATAGTGTCCCTCCATTGGTGTCATTGGGAGGAACAGTGCCCCATCACTTGTGTCAGTTGGAGGAATAGTGCCCCATCATAGGTGTCAGTTGGAGGAATAGTGCCCCATCATTGGTGTCAGTGGGAGGAATAGTGTCCCTCCATTGGTGTCAGTGAGAGGAATAGTGTCCCACCATTGGTGTCAGTGGGAGGAATAGTGTCCCTCCATTGGTGTCAGTGGGAGGAATAGTGTCCCTCCATTGGTGTCTGTGGGATAATTAGTGCCTCATATTAGTGGGAGGAATATTGCCCCAAGGGCCGGATAAAGGCAAGTAGAAGGGTGCTTCCAGCCTGTTGGCTGCAGTTTGGAGATCACTGTTTAGAAGACAGTCAGGGACTTAGTATGTGGTACCTGAAGCTGCTAGAGATTACTGTTATTAAAGGCCCCTTCACAAATCTGAGCTCCCACTACAGACTGTGGGGGGGGTCTGAGGGGTACATTTCAAACACCAAAGGGTCATACTTTGGGCTTCAATGATTTAGACAATATCTATTTTTGCCTGGATTTTAGCTTGATATGGTTCTAATTATTGGACTTTTATAAAGTCCAAATTCAAAATGAATGATTTGAGTTACGCGATCCCTTCCTCCCATCGCAGTCTGCCTGCGTCGGAGCACTTTGCGTTGTTCCCGTGACTCGCGCTTAAAAAGTGAGGCGTAATTCTGCTATTTAGTGTTAGTTCTGGTTTGCTAATTTCATTCTGTTAGAAGGGTCCTGGATCTTTGCGTCATGCGTCGGCCTCCTGTAACCGCGGCTGATTCCTGTCTGTCAATACCGCTAAGAACCCAATTAACAAATCTATTCCCGGCATCGGTTCACAGGAGGTACGATGGGGTCTCCAACCTCACCACTGTATTAAGAGATGATTTTGCTGAACTAATAGCCCGAACCCCCGAATTATCTCCTCGTTAGTCTGTAGCCGGGTCTCTGCTAAACTTTATTCAAGGCAACATCTATAACATGGCTGACAGCCTACATCCGGGGCTCGCTCTTTCCTCTTAGCAATTAGAAACTCGGCGGCCATCTCTTCTAACCAGAAAATTCAATACATAAGGCAATTCTCATACAATTAAAGCAGACATTGCATGAAAATGCTTCCGGCCCCAAGTCCCATTAGAATGCACACTTGCACACTGCTGCAGCATCTTCTTGTGGGATTTGGGACCGTCAGCTTTCAATATTTTGAGTGACCACACTTTGCCTTCTTCTGGGTAGACTTGCACACAGTTGTTGAAGGAACTCGGCAGGTAGGTTGTTCTATGTACATCTTGGAGAGCTAAGCACAGATCTTTCTGTGGATGTCGGCTGCCTCCAATTCTTCTGTCTCTTCTTCGTGTCATCCCAGACAGGCTCCATGATGGTGAGATCCAGGGCCGTCTTTAAGGCAGGGCAAAAGGGGCAGCTGCCCTGGGCCCTGTCATTGTTGTGGGGCCCAAAGCAGCTGCCTCATACTTGCCAACTATCCCAGTTTACATTCCCTTGTCCCTTGAGGTTTTAGTCCTGTGCTGTGTCCTGATATCTCAGTGTGAAGTGCTGCTACTAATGCTGCCCAGCTCTGCCCTATTGTTGTGTACAGATGACTCACATGCAGACCATGTGTTTACATGTAAAGTACCGGCATTCATATGTAAATAGCAATGACATGCATATGTAAATAGCTGAGGCCAACGGCATTAATATGTAAATAAAGGCAGCATTCATATGTATATCATGCCCCCCTGCAGTGAGGAGAAGATGTGTTGTAACCTATAGCAACCAGTGAGCAGTATTACTGTACAGTAATCTCTAGCAGCCAATCAACAAGCAGAAATCATGTGCTGTAACCTCTAGCAACTAATCAGTGAGCCTTAAGGAGTGCTGTAACCTCTAGCAACCAGTCAGTAAGCAGTAATGATATGCTGTAACCTCTGGCAACCAATCGCAATCGCTGCCTGATCTGATACAGTAAACTGATTTTAAGTCTAGCTGCTATTTATTGTATGTCTCAAAGAAGGTGGAGAGTGAAATTGCATGGGGGGAGCGGGGCCCTAAGAAAATTTTTTCCCAGGGTCCAATCTCTATATTAAAGACGGCCCTGGTGAGATCAGGACTCTGTGGGGTCAAACCATAACTTCCAGGACGCCTTGTTCTTCTATACACTGAAGACACATTGGCTGTATGCTTGGGGTGGTTTTCCTGCTGCAGAATACATTTAGGGCCAATCACATGCCTCCCTGATGGAATGGCATGATGGAGTGGAGATGTATCTGCCTGTATTTCTCAGAATTTAGGATGCCATTGATCCTGACCAAATCTCCAATTCCGTTTACAGAAATGCAGCCCCAAACTTACAAGGAACCTCCACCATGCTTCACAGTTGGCTGCAGACACTCATGATTGTACCGTTCTCAATAAATTCCCTTTGGGATTAATAAAGTATTCTCATAGAGGGTGAAACCCATCAATAGAAAGCATGGGTAAGTGTCCTTATTTCCCCTAGATCAATAAAGTTTTAGTTTTTTTTTTTTTACATTTTCATCTTCTATTTTAAAAAGTAGAAAAACAGTAGACCATGAAAACCTTGTATCATACAGAAAATAATAGTACTTTCCATAAAACATCAAGTAACGTATAGTACATTATTACCAACTGGGAAAATAAAATATGGGATAGCGGCTTCATATTTGTACTATACAGCCCTGAGGAAGGGGGCAAGTACCTCAGAACTGTGTTGGCCTTTTAGCTATAAACAATAAAGCTTTCCCTGACTCCAGACATTTTGTCATGTGCCTGGTTGGAGGCTGAATTGACGAGAGGGATTCCCTAAGTACCAAGCACCCCTTGAGGTAAGAACAGGGAGTGCAAGGCTTAAAGAAGCATGGGCGCCATTTAGGTAGGTCTGCTGAAAATTGCTTGTAGAGACACCCAACTAGGACGGCAGGAACACTGGAACCTTTAGAGATGTGGGAGGACCGAGGCAGCAGCCAGAAGCAGAGGGCGGATAGGCTTGTAGAACAGGACTGAAGAGGCGTCGTCAGGATCAGAGCCAGGGTCATACACAGAGAATCAAGTAGGAGGTGTGGCAGGAGCATAGCCAGGAAGGAAGCCAAGGTCATGCACAGGAATCAGGCAGAAGAGTAGTCAGGAGAGCAAGCCCGGGTCATGTACGGATGGTAAGAAGAGGCAGAGTCCTTAAAGCAAGCCGGGGTCAGAGCCATCAGTTAGGTAACAGGAAGATCTAGAGGTAATCCTGGTCAGTAATGGAAGTCTACAGAATACAGGATACACATGAGCATGGCGTATGGGCGAGCTGAAGATCATCCAGCATTCTCTTGTTGCTTTTACTGTCCTTATAAGGGGCATTTGGCGCCAGTTCTGGAAGTGGGCTTGAGCAGATGTGTGCGTCAGTGCAATCCCAACGTGCCTGCATGTATTCTTTTGCCAAGTCTTCATTTCAGCACATGCACACCCTTCTTCCAAACGGCGCCCTGACACATTTTGATTCTTGGCACTTCCATCATGTTTACAATAAAAAAACATGGAGAATCTAAGCCCAGCCTTTCTCAACCTTTTTACCCCAAAGGAACCCTTGGAATCATTTTCAGGAAACCCGTAGTAGGTTGCCTACGGGTTGTTTAGACAGTAGCTGACCTAGGCCGGGAAGGGGTTAATGCTGTACTTTGCTATTCCCGGGCTTTTTGGGCCCAGTCTATCCACCCAGTATTATAAAAAAGGGGAAGGCCAGGGTCCAAGAGTTCCTGCTCAAGAGAATACCTTGATTATTGCAGAGGAGGACTTCTGCACCTTGCAGTCCGCTGGAAGGCACCTGGGGTCTGGAGATCTACCAGTTTCTGGAGATCACAAAACACAGTCTATTACCTTATGGAAGTACTCCACTGTCTCAACTCTCAACAGTATCAACTGTACTAAGCCTGGTCTCAAGTAATTTCAAAGGGGTGCATGATGGTTCTCGTGTTTGAAAGAACTAAGGTCAGTAAAGCACATGTGGGTTATGAAGTAAAGCCATTATCTACTCAGCAAGACAAGCAGAAGGAGTAATGCAGTTGCCATAAGTAGCTGAGGACTAGTGCAAGGCACATTACAGCCATGAAGTGTGGTACCTAGCAAGCAGCTGATGAGTCCTCCGGCAGAGAGAGATTGGTGATCTGGCTCCCTCCCCAGTAGTCGGTCTCACGTGGCAAGCGGGACTGTCCCTGCATTACATGGACTCCTAGCCTGGACATATGGTAACAAGTGCACATATGAGGTCCACGATATGTGCATGGCAGGACTCCATTCTGTCACTGAGAGTTAGGTGGCAGAGGCACGTGGCGCTGGTGGAGTGGGCATGGGCTCAGCGTTCTCCCTCCTAAATGCAACAAATTTCAGGCAACAGTATGTAGTGACACTGGACAGGACTTTCAGAGGAACTCTGTACATTTATTACTGCACACAGTGACAGGGCTCATCTCTAACATGACCGCAGTCCCTTCCTGGTCCTGGGCATTGTTGAGTGAGGGCACAACAAAAGGTACCAATGCATGCAGGGAGAGTAGCCCTGCCCGCAAGTCATTAGAAAATTGCATTACATTGATGGTGCTTAGTGGGAAGAATGCCCCCCTTAAAGAGCCAAGTCTGCCAAGTGGTGATGGATCTGAAACTATACGGCCACCATCGGATTAGAGGTCAGTTGACCACAGCTCAGGGCACGTCTAGCCACCAATGGAGAAACCCTGGTTGAGAATGGCTGATCTAACCATTCTCTGCTCAACCTAAAGCCAAAAAACTTGAGTTGGAGTTCCTCTGCGCCTCAAGTCTATCAGGTCCATCAGAGGTCATTTGAGAAATGCCTCTTATATTGATGGCGCTAAGTGGGAAGAATGTCCCCCTTAGAGGGGTGGCCAGAATTTCCCCCTTGCAATCATGCTGCTGGCTCTGCCAAGTGGCGATGGATCTGAAACTATACGGCTCCCATCAGATTAGAGATCAGCTGGCCACAGCTCAAAAAACCTCTAGCCACAAATGGAGGAACCCTGGTTGAGAGTGGCTGATCTAACCATTCTCTGCTCAATTTAAAGCCAAAAAACTTGAGGTGGAGTTCCTCTCCGCCTCAAGTCCATCAGGACCATCAGAGGTCATTTGAGAAATATCCCTTATATTGATGGTGCTAAGTGGGAAGGCCAAAATAACACCCTTGCAGTCATGCTGCTGGGTGTGCCAAGTGGCGATGGATCTAGAAGCATAATGACACCATCAGATTGGAGGTAAGTTGGCCACAGCTTAAGGAACCTCTACCACCGATGGAGGAACCCGGGTTAAGAATGGCTGATCCAATCCTTCTCTACTCAACTTAAAGCTAAAAAACTTGAGGTGAAGTTCCTCTCCGCCTCAAGTCCATCAGGTCCATCAGAGGTCATTTAAGAAATGTCCCTTATATAGATGGTGCTAAGTGGGAAGAATGGCCCCCTTACAGGGGTGGCCAGAATGACACCCTTGCAGTCATGCTGCTGGCTGTGCCAAGTGGCGATGGATCTAGAAGCATACTGGCACCATCTGATTGGAGGTCAGTTGGCCACAGCTTAAGGAACCTCAACCGCTGATGGAGGAACCCTGGTTGAGAATGGCTGATCCAATCCTTCTCTACTCAACCTAAAGCTAAAAAACTTGAGGTGGAGTTCCTCTCCGCCTCAAGTCCATCAGGTCCATCAGAGGTCATTTAAGAAATGTCCCTTATATTGATGGTGCTAAGTGGGAAGAATGCCCCCCTTACAGGGGTGGCCAGAATGCCATCCTTGCAGTCATGAGCAGAGAATGGTTAGATCAGCCATTCTCAAACAGGGTTTCTCCATTGGTGGGTAGACGTGCCTTGAGCTGTGGTCAACTGACCTCTAATCCGATAGCGGCTGTATAGTTTCAGATCCATCACCACTTGGCAGAGCCAAGTCTCCCAAGTGGTGATGGATCTGAAACTATACCTCCACCATCGGATTAGAGGTCAGTTGGCCACAGCTCAAGGCACGTCTAGCCACCAATGGCTGATCCAATCCTTCTCTACTCTAAGCTAAGCTAAAAAACTTGAGGTGAAGTTCCTCTCCGACCTCAAGTCCATCAGGGGTCATTTGAGAAATGTCCCTTATAGTGATGGTGCTAAGTGGGAAGGCCAGAATGACACCCTTGCCGTCATGCTGCTGGGTGTGCCAAGTGGCGATGGATCTAGAAGCATAATGACACCATCAGATTGGAGGTCAGTTGGCCACAGCTTAAGGAACCTCTACCACCGATGGAGGAACCCTGGTTGAGAATGGCTGATCCAATCCTTCTCTACTCAACCTAAAGCTAAAAAACTTGAGGTGGAGTTCCTCTCCGCCTCAAGTCCATCAGGTCCATCAGAGGTCATTCGAGAAATGTCCCTTATAGTGATGGTGCTAAGTGGGAAGAATGCCCCCCTTACAGGGGTGGCCACAATGACACCCTTACAGTCATGCTGTTGGCTCTGCCAAGTGGCGATGGATCTAGAAGCATACTGGCACCATCAGATTGGAGGTCAGTTGGCCACAGCTTAAGGAACCTCTACCACCAATGGAGGAACCCTGGTTGAGAATGGCTGATCCAATCCTTCTCTACTCAACCTAAAGCTAAAAAACTTGAGGTGGAGTTCCTCTCCGCCTCAAGTCCATCAGGTCCATCAGAGGTCATTTGAGAAATGTCCCTTATATTGATGGTGCTAAGTGGGAAGAATGCCCCCCTTACAGGGGTGACCACAATGAAACCCTTGCAGTCATGCTGTTGGCTCTGCCAAGTGGCGATGGATCTAGAAGCATACTGGCACCATCAGATTGAAGGTCAGTTGGCCACAGCTTAAGGAACCTCTACCGCCGATGGAGGAACCCTGGTTGAGAATGGCTGATCCAATCCTTCTCTACTCAACCTAAAGCTAAAAAACTTGAGGCGGAGTTCCTCTTCAGTTGAAGTCAATAAACAAAACCGTCCTTTTGAGCTTGAACCTTTCCTCACCCCGCCAACCAATACCAATCCCCCCCCCCCTACGCCATCCTTTTGCGAGCGGCCAGACAGTCGTTATCGCTGAATTTTATTCCGTTCACTTTAATGTCAGATCCCATTAAAATTCAGCTCCTTCTTTTACACCGGAATGTGTCAAAATAAGCACGAAATTGTTATTTCACTCCTTTTACAGCTAATAATTTCAGAGGCAGCAAAGTGATATTTTCCTTTTGATGTCTGTTTTAAGCCCAATAGAACTTTGGCGGAGATGTTAAGTAATTGACACGGTCTGCGCTTGTAAGTAATTTTTGTAAAAAGCCATTTTTGAAGCATTTGTGACACACGCGGAGTTGTGTGGATGTCACTAATTCGGAGCATGCTGAGCGTGTTGTGTGTCTAATTGTGTCAGCAGATTCTTTTCTCTCTCTTTTTTTCCCTATTTTTGTGATGTTAAGATGCAAGCTGTAAATCCAAGCTCAGCTTTTTAATTAATATGCAAAAATAACCTTCCGCATCTTAAAGCTGAACTCCGGAACCAACAAGTAAAAGATGCAGGTGAAATACACATAAGAGAGACGTTTTCACCCATCAAAGGGTTTGCAATTATGTCCATCCAGTCCTGAAATTTACACAGCTCTGCCGCACAGCACAGCCCTGCCTGGCGGGGGAAGGAGACCTGATTTTACTCTGTTGAGTTCAAAGCGGAGGTCCGCCCACCGCGGCCGACAATTAAAAGCCAGCAGCTGCACACGCTGCAGCTGCTGACTATTCATAATCGGACACTTACCTGTCCTGGAGTCCCGCGATGTCGGCACCGCATGCCGCCTCCGTTGCGAGTAAGGGAACCCGGCAGTGTAGCCTTTCGGCTTCACGCTGGGAATCCTACTGCGCATGCACGAGGCTCTGCTGCACTCTCCTACTGGCCCAGGGACAGGGGGAGGAGGAGGAGGAGGAGGGAGCCTCATCCGTGACGTCAATACCCGCGGCTGAGGCTCCCGGAAGTGGGGAAAGCATACCTGTGAAAGACAGGCATGCTCTTCCCCCCCCCCCCCCAAAAGGTGCCAAATGTGGCACCGGAGGAGGGGAGGAGTACAATGAGTGGAAGTTCCACTTTTGGGTGGAACTCCGCTTTAAGCAATGTTTACAGGTCTTGTCCCTCCCCAAGCATCTGATTGGACAGTGAAAGAAGCAGTAGACTGATCCCTGCACTCTATACATTACATACATCATACCTCTGCACTATGTACATTACATACACCAGACCTCTGCACTGTATGTAATGTACAGTACATTACATACACCCGATCCCTGCACTCTGTACATTACATACACCTAAACCCTGCACTATGTACATTACATACACCAGACCTTTGCACTCTGTACATTACATACTCCTAGCCCCTGCACTCTGTGCATTGCATACGCCTGGCCCCTGCACTCTGTGCATTACATGCATCTGACCCCTGCCCTATGTACATTACATACACCCAAACCCTACACTCTGTACATTACATACACCTGACCTCTGCATTATGTACATTACATACACCTGACCCCTGCACTCTGTGCATTACATACGCCTGACCCCAGAACTCTGTGCATTACATACTCCTGACCCCTGCACTATGTACATTACATACTCCTGACCCCTGCACTATGTACATTACATACACTTGACACCAGCACTCTGTATATCACATACACCTGACCCCTGCACTCTGTATATCACATACTCCTGACCCCTGCACTATGTGCATTACATACATCTGACCCCTGCCCTATGTACATTACATACACCTGACCCCTGCACTCTGCGCAATTACCATCACTGTTCTCTGCACTGTGTACATTACATACACCAGACCTCTGCACACTGTACATTACATACACTTGACACCAGCACTCTGTGCAATGACCACCCCTGTTCTCTGCACTGTGTACATTACATACACCTGACCCCTGCACTCTGTGCATTATATACTCCTGACCCATGCACTATGTGCATTACATACATCTGTTACCTGCCCTATGTACATTACATACACCTGACCCCTGCACTCTGTACATTACATACACCCGACCCGTACACTATGTGCATTACATATACCTGACCCCTGCACTTTGTACATTCTCCACTCCTGACCCCTGTACTATGTACATTACACACTCCTGAGCTCTGCACTCTGCTGTAAATTACATACACCTGACCCCTGCACTGTGTGCAATGACCACCCCTGTTCTCTGCACTGTGTACCTTTCAGTCACCTGACCCCTGCACTCTGTGCATTACCCACTCCAGACCTCTGCACTCTGTACCTTACAAATGCTTGACTCTTTGTAGATTACGCACCCCTGAGCCCTGCATTCTGCGGGCGTTACCCACTCCTGACCCCTACACCCTGTACATTACATTCACCTGACCCAGAGGCATAACTAAAACCTTCGGGGCCCCCCGGTTCAAGAAACCATTAAGGGCTCCCCTGATATCCCCCCCCCCCTCCATCCAAGCCCAGGAAAGGAGAGCTGTTAACTGGCACAAATGTCAGTACATTGTTTGCCCATAAGATCAGGGCCCTGATTATCAGTGCAGCCCCATCAATGCCCGTCAGTGCAGTGCCATCAGTGCCCATCAATGCTGCCTATCAGTGCCAATGATGTATCCTGGCCTAGGCCAACAAGGCCAAGGCCTAAGGCAGCACATTGCAGCAGGGGGGCAGCCCAGAAAGAGTCCCCGCCGGCTTGCGCTGTTAGTGTAGCGCCAATCTTATGGGACGGACTAGGCTGAGAGGCAAATAAGTCTAGTGCCCCCATAAAGTGGCCGCACTGCTTCCAGTATGCGGGGGGCCGGTATCCCGCAACTGTGAGGGGGGGGGGCCTTCACTTCTAATATTGACTGTCCACAAACCTCCCTCACTGCACATGTTTTCTGCTGCACCATTGACATGGTTGTATCTTCTTAGTCCTCTGCATAACATTATAAGAAATTTGTTCTTAAAGTAGAACTATAGGCAACACTTTTTTTTTTTTAATTTTGGAAAGCGTAAGGAAGGGTTATAACCCCTATTAGTTTATATTTTACCATCCCTGTCCCATTGCAGAGATTTCCCTTCACTTCCTGCCCTATAGCCAAACAGGAAGTGAGAGTAAATCAATGCAAATTAAGGGAATCCATTGCCACAACCCCCCCCCCCCCCAAGCCCTCAGAACTAGTGTCCCCTCTCGTAAATGTCAGGGCGAGTCTTAAAATAGCAAGGGGTGTAGCCTTGACAGGAAGGGGTGGGTCATATTTAAATTAGGGGTGCATGGGTTTAGTCAAGGCTAGGGCAGCACAAAACCTACAAATACACTACTGATCAGTGCACATCAGTGCTGCCTATCAGTGCCTTATCAGGGCTCTGAGCTGAGAGCACCTCTCATACAGCCCAGAGCCTGCACTGACAGTTCCCCCTCCCTCCTCCCTTTGCACGGATGGGAGAAGAGAGAGCTGATCTGCTCCTTCTCCTCCCACCTCTCTCCTCCTGTGTGTGAATTTGATAATTTAGCTGCTTAGGTTCACACTTCCTGTGGTGCACATAGGAGGAGAGGGGCAGGAGAAGAAGGAGCAGATCAGCAAGGGGTGTGGCCTTGACAGGAAGGGGTGGGTCATATTTAAATTGGGGGTGCATGGGTTTAGTCAAGGCTAGGGCAGCACAAAACCTACAAATACACTACTGATCAGTGCCCATCAGCGCTGTCTATCAGTGCCTTATCAGAGCTCTGAGATGAGAGCACCTCTCATACAGCCCAGAGCCTGCACTGACAGTTCCCCCTCCCTCCTCCCTCATATGGATGGGAGAGGAGAGAGATGATCTGCTCCTTCTCCTCCCACCTCTCTCCTCCTGTGTGTGAATTTGATAATTTAGCTGCTTAGCTTCACACTTCCTGTGGTGCACACAGGAGGAGAGGGGCAGGAGAAGAAGGAGCAGATCAGCAAGGGGTGTGGCCTTAACAGGAAGGGGTGGGTCATAATTAAATTAGGGGTGCACGGCTTTAGTCAAGCCTTGGGCAGCACAAAACCTACAAATACACTACTGATCAGTGCCCATCAGTGCTGCCTATCAGTGCCTTATCAGGGCTCTGAGCTGAGAGCACCTCTCATACAGCCCAGAGCCGTCACTGACAGTTCCCCCTCCTTTCTCCCTTGCACGGATGGGAGAGGAGAGAGCTGATCTGCTCCTTCTCCTCCCACCACTCTCCTCCTGTGTGTGAATTTGATAATTTAGCTGCTTAGCTTCACACTTCCTGTGGTGCACACAGGAGGAGAGGGGCAGGAGAAGAAGGAGCAGATAAGCAAGGGGTGTGGCCTTGACAGGAAGGGGTGGGTCATATTCAAATTAGGGGTTCACGGCTTTAGTAAAGCCTTGGGCAGCACAAAACCTACAAATACACTACTGATCAGTGCCCATCAGTGCCACCTATCAGTGCTGCCTATCAGTGCCTTATCAGGGCTCTGAGCTGAGAGCATCTCTCATACAGCCCAGAGCCTGCACTGACAGTTCCCCCTCCTTCCTCCCTTGCACGGATGGGAGAGGAGAGAGCTGATCTGCTCCTTCTCCTCCCACCACTCTCCTCCTGTGTGTGAATTTGATAATTTAGCTGCTTAGCTTCACACTTCCTGTGGTGCACACAGGAGGAGAGGGGCAGGAGAAGAAGGAGCAGATAAGCAAGGGGTGTGGCCTTGACAGGAAGGGGTGGGCCATATTCAAATTAGGGGTGCACGGCTTTAGTAAAGCCTTGGGCAGCACAAAACCTACAAATACACTACTGATCAGTGCCCATCAGTGCCACCTATCAGTGCTGCCTATCAGTGCCTTATCAGGGCTCTGAGCTGAGAGCACCTCTCATACAGCCCAGAGCCTGCACTGACAGTTCCCCCTCCCTCCTCCCTCATATGGATGGGAGAGGAGAGAGCTGATCTGCTCCTTCTCCTCCCACCTCTCTCCTCCACCTGTGTGAATTTGATAATTTAGCTGCTTAGCTTCACACTTCCTGTGGTGCACACAGGAGGAGAGGGGCAGGAGAAGAAGGAGCAGATAAGCAAGGGGTGTGGCCTTGACAGGAAGGGGTGGGTCATATTCAAATTAGGGGTTCACGGCTTTAGTAAAGCCTTGGGCAGCACAAAACCTACAAATACACTACTGATCAGTGCCCATCAGTGCCACCTATCAGTGCTGCCTATCAGTGCCTTATCAGGGCTCTGAGCTGAGAGCACCTCTCATACAGCCCAGAGCCTGCACTGACAGTTCCCCCTCCCTCCTCCCTCATATGGATGGGAGAGGAGAGAGCTGATCTGCTCCTTCTCCTCCCACCTCTCTCCTCCACCTGTGTGAATTTGATAATTTAGCTGCTTAGCTTCACACTTCCTGTGGTGCACACAGGAGGAGAGGGGCAGGAGAAGAAGGAGCAGATAAGCAAGGGGTGTGGCCTTGACAGGAAGGGGTGGGTCATATTCAAATTAGGGGTTCACGGCTTTAGTAAAGCCTTGGGCAGCACAAAACCTACAAATACACTACTGATCAGTGCCCATCAGTGCCACCTATCAGTGTTGCCTATCAGTGCCTTATCAGGGCTCTGAGCTGAGAGCATCTCTCATACAGCCCAGAGCCTGCACTGACAGTTCCCCCTCCTTCCTCCCTCATATGGATGGGAGAGGAGAGAGCTGATCTGCTCCTTCTCCTCCCACCTCTCTCCTCCACCTGTGTGAATTTGATCATTTAGCTGCTTAGCTTCACCCTTCCCGTGGTGCACACAGGAGGAGAGGGGCAGGAGAAGAAGGAGCAGATCGGCTCTCTCTTCTCCCATCCACACGTGGGAGGAAGGAGTGGGAACTGTCAGTGCAGGCTCTGGGTGAGAGCTAATTGAAGGGAGGTGACACCCCCCCCCCCCCCAATCACAAAGCACACAGGAACAGAGCTGAGGCTCTCAATCACAGGCTGTGTGTCGGAGCTCCCTCCCCTGTCACCATTTTTCTCTTGGTGTCAGGAAAACTTGTCAGAAGTGATTCGTGCAAATAGCAGAGGAAGAAGGCAGCAGACTGGACCGAGACACATAGACACTATAGAGGCATATGCTTTGTTCAGATTTCACGTCTGAGGTTTACAATCACTTTACCTGTCCAATCACAGGCTGCGTGTGGTTTATTTAGCTGTTCAGCTTTAAGAACGGACACAAAAAGAAAAAGGTAATATTGTTCCCGTATTGGGGGGTCATCACTCAACCTTCCCTGAATGCATCCCCAGGGCTGTCACTTAAGTTGCAACTAATCAGAGAAAACCAGATTAAGCCCTGTAATGGTCTCTGCGGTGGCGTGCCGTGCATTGATCAGCCATTACAGTGCAAATAGTAACTACCAATCATCCCCCTACAAACCGCGACACCGACGCCGCTTTGTCAGTCTCGGGGCTCACCGGGAAACGAAGGTGTGCCACTTTACAGGCGACTCCGGACGCACCAGCGACTTCTCCGAGAGTGTCACCGGCGCCACCAAACCGTGACCCCGCCATGGAGCGCTAAAGCCGATTTGAACCCCCATAAAATGACAGTTCAGGTCGTTAACCCCTTCAATACCTTCAATACTGGGGGGCACTGCCACCCCCTTCCTGCCCAGGCCAATGTTCAGCTTTCAGCGCTGTCACACTTTGAATGACAATTACTCAGTCATGTTACACTGTATACATATATGACATTTTCATCATTTTTTATTCACACAACTAGAGCTTTCTTTAGGTGGTATTTAATCACCATGGGGGGGGGGGGAGTATTTAATCCACACAGGGGGGGGGGGGGGGGATTTTTCTTTCACGCTTTTCTTTGTTTCCGTAAAATTTTGCAAATAAATAATCTTTCTTCATAAATTTGGGCCAAAATGTGTTCTGCTCCAATTCTTTGGTGAAAATAATACAAATCAGTGTATATTATTTAGTCTGTAGGAAAGTTATAGAATCCACAAACTATGGGATACATACACTATATTACCAAAAGTATTGGGACACCTGCCTTTACACACACATGAACTTTAATGGCATCCCAGTCTTAGTCCGTAGGGTTCACTATTGAGTTGGCTCCGCCCTTTGCAGCTATAACAGCTTCACCTCTTCTGGGAAGGCTGTCCATAAGGTTTAGGAGTGTGTCTATGGGAATGTTTAACCATTCTTCCAGAAGAGCATTTGTGAGGTCAGGCACTGATGTTGGACGGGAAGGCCTGGCTTGCAGTCCCGCTCTAATTCATCTTAAAGGTGTTCTATTGGGTTGAGGTCAGGACTCTGTGCAGACCAGTCAAGTTCCTCCACCCCAAACTCGCTCATCCATGTCTTTATGGACCTTGCTTTGTGTACTGGTGCACAGTCATGTTGGACCAGGAAGGGGCCTTCCCCAAACTGTTCCCACAAAGTTGGGAGCATGAAATTGTCCAAAATGTCTTGGTATGCTGATGCCTTAAGGGTTCCCTTCACTGGAACTAAGGGGCCAAGCCCAACCCCTGAAAAACAACCCCCCACACCATAATCCCCCCTCCACCAAAGGATTGGAACCAGTGCACAAAGCAAGGTCTGTGTACAGTCTGATCACTAGGGGGAGGGGAGACTGATGAAATGCCTCCTCCTCCTCCTTCTACAAAGTTACAATGTACAGTCTGATCATTGGGGAGGGAAGACTGAGGAAATGCTTCCTTTTACAAAGTTACAATGTACAGTCTGATCACTGGGGGAGGGGAGACTGAGGAAATGCTTCCTTCTACAAAGTTACAATGTACATTCTGATCACTGGGGGAGGGGAGACTGAGGAATTGCTTCCTTCTACAAAGTTACAATGTACATTCTGATCACTGGGGGAGGGGAGACTGAGAAAATGCTTCCTCCTCCTTATACAAAGTTACAATGTACAGTCTGATCACTGGGGGAGGGGAGACTGAGGAAATGCCTCCTCCTCCTTCTACAAAGTTACAATGTACAGTCTGATCACTGGGGGAGGGGAGATTGAGGAAACACTTTCTCCTCCTTCTACAAAGTTACAATGTTTCTTCATCAGCTGATCCCTTACAGTTATTATCTTTTCTATCATACGCCCCTCCCTATTAGATTGTAAGCTCTCAGGGGCAGTACCCCCCCCCCCCATCCCTTTCTATTGATCTGGATTGCAATTGTACCATCTCCTTTATATTATAAATGCAGACAGTTGATGTGATATAAATCCTGTATAATTACAATAATAATCGATACTTAGTATCACCATAATAAGAAATGAGTGCTGTATACGGGATTTGTATTATTGGATGTTGCCGGGTAAATTAATTACCGGAAGATATAATGATCACATGAAGATATATTGAAGAACAATAGATGGGGGGAGGGGATATACAACATGATAAGACAATAGGGAGCAATGAGCCCGGAATACGAAGAAGCTGTAATAGTGATATTAATGAACAGATCATATAAAAAGTATTAATTATGAGTAAAGATCCTATTTATAGATCCCATATATATATATATATATATATACAGTATATATACACAGAGTGATCCTTCTTTATATAAATAATATATTCCCATAGGGAATAGCATTCATATGAAATGTTCATTCTAATTATTATTACATTGTACAGTTTATGCTTTTTTTTTTTACTATTTAAGGTTTATTATTTATGGTTCCTTATGTTATTGTATATTCTTCCCTCCATCTATTGTTAATTATGTATTGTATTCCGGTAATTAATGAACCCCCGTATAATACAAATACTGCATAACGCAGCCGTTCTAAATTGCATTTCTGTAGAACCACCGGGGGAGGGGGAGGGTAGCAAAGGGACTCTTAGGGCCGGTTCACACAGCGAGGCGATGCGAGGCGACACGGCTCGCCTCGCCTCGCTCCCGCAAGTCACCCCCGTTCTGTACAATGGAACCGTTCTGAGAGGAGCGACTCGAGTCGCTCCGACTCAGAAAAAAGGTTCCTGTACTACTTCTGGGCGACTTCGGGGGCGACTTGCATTGACTTCTATACAGAAGTCCTCTGCAAGTCGCCGCTGAGGTCCCCGCAGGTCGCGGCGAGGCAAGTCGGAGACGCCTCGCCGCGCCTCGCTGTGTGAACCGGCCCTAAAAGTGGTAATAAACACAAATGCAAACATTTATTATAGTGCAGCTTACTGGTTCTTAGATGTGATGGCTGCATTTGTTTTCTTTTTTTTTTCGGCTTTCTTTCTTTTATTTTCACCAGGTGATCCAGCCAGTAAGTCTGCCATCTTTTTTTTTTCAAAAGAACAAGCTGCCCTGCAGACGTATCAGTTAAAGCAGTGATTATCAACATATACAGGGCCTCAAATGTGGCCCCTGACATCAACCAAAAGGGCCGCACATAATGTTCACTATATGAAATGCTGGAGAGGAGTGTCAGAGACTGCAGACCTAATAGAGGAAATGAGGGTCAGAGAGTGAGGACAGGATTCATTGTTGGCTCTAGACATGTGCACTGCTAAAAAAAATGAGTTATTTTTCATTTTTGTTTCATTTTTTTGTTTGTTTTGTTTTTCGGGTCATTCGTTATGATCGCAATTAGTAAATTAGTAAATTCACAAATTTATGAATTTATTAATTTGTAAATTAGAAAATTTGAAAATTAGAAAATGCGTAAATTCGTGAATTCATGAATTTGTAAATTTGTAAATTTGTAAATTTGTAAATGTGTAAATTTGAAAATTTGAAAATTAGAAAATGCGTAAATTAGAAAATTCATAAATTCGTAAATTTGTGAATTCGTAAATTTGTGAATTTGTAAATTTGTAAATTTGAAAATTTGAAAATGCGTAAATTAGAAAATTCATAAATTCGTAAATTTGTGAATTTGTAAATTAGTAAATTTGTAAATTTGTAAATTCGTAAATTCGAAAATTCGAAAATCCGAAAATAAGAAAGAAAATTCGAAAGGATAACTAGCTAAAATGTAAAATTTGAAAATCCGAAAATAAGAAAGAAAACCAGAAAATTCTAAAGAGTAACTAAACTATTAAATGATAGATATTGGAATTTCCTTTCAAATTTGTCTGTTAGTGAAACGTAACAAATACAAATTTATCCTAAATTACGAATTATCCGAAATACCGAATATAAACAAATGGAACGGAACAAATTAATAATAATAAAAAATAATAATAAAATGTTTTTATTATTATTCTTAATTTTGTTATTTATTATTATTAATTTTCGTTACAAGCCATTCGTTTTAGATACACAAATATATTACTAAATATATAAACTCGCGCTGTAGGTGTCACAAATAAGATAGTGTAACAAATATTTTAACCAGAACCTAAAATAAGAGTAAACAATAAGTGAAAATAATAAGCGTAGCTGCTGTACACAAAGTGCTGACAACTCGAATGAAGTAAAATTAATAATATGAATTTTACGGCGCTAGCAAACACAACATTAGTGAAAGCAAAAAAAAAATACATTAGTAACAAAAAAACAAAGTCCATGTGAAGTGACTGATGTGCTCCAACCGCAATACCCCCTCTTGTGTCCCCCCCCCCCCACTCACCAAATATAGTAGAACCTCAGCTTTTCAGTCTAGGGGTCACTTCAGGCTTAAAGTAGTTGTAAACCCTTACAAACCCCTTTGACCTACAGGTAAGCCTAGATTAAGGCTTACCTGTAGGTCCAAGAAATATCTCCTAAACCTATACGGTAGACAGCGGCGCGCAGGCGCACTGGGCAGGCCGCAGATCGCGGTGATATGCCGCTCGTGTCGGCTCCCGTGCGCAAGCGCGGGAGTGACATCATCGCGGCTCCGGCGAATCGCAGGGCCGGAGCAGCGAGACCCGGAAGTCACTCCGGGATACATGGCAGCGCCGATCATGGGCTTCGTTCTCAGGTAAGTTATTCATAATGAGCTAGTATGCTATGCATACTAGCTCATTATGCCTTTGCCTTGCAGGTTGCATTTTTTTTTTAACTGCCTTTACTTCCTCTTTAATAGTGATGGGCAGGAATGGCAACTTGAACATCAGATCATCCAATAAATTTCCCTTGTTGAGGATACTCGGCCAGGATAATAGATACCCAAAAAGGAAAGGGACTAATGGTGAGGTACCACTTTAAAAAAAGGCATTTATTGCACATAAAAAAGGGTACTTACAAGAGGTACGATAAAACCAGGCATGACAAACATGGAGCTGAGAATACAAAAACGCCGTTCATGGCGCGCGTTCCACGATACCGGAAGTGACGTCAATGGGAACCGAAAATTACGTCTACGCGTTTCACCCTCCCACAGGGCATCATCAAGGACCTCACGTGTGTTTGCTAGCGCTGTAAAAATTCATATTATTTTTATTATTATTCATTTGTTATTTCGGATAATTCGTTACTTCGGATCAATTCCTATTCGTCACGTTCACCAACAGCCAAATTTGAAAGGAGATTCAAATTCCTATAATTTAATAGTTAGTGATAGTTAAGTTAATATTAGTTATTATTTCAGATTTTCGGGTTTGTGAACTTTAGAATTTTTTTGAATTTCCGAATTTTAGAATATTTGAATTTACGAAAACATGTGAAAAAATTTGTTAAACAGGTTTTTGTTAATTCGGACATTTCTGAATTAACGAATTTGTGGAAATTCATTAAAAGTTGAATACAGAACAAAACAAATTGTCTAGTTGGCTGCGGAACTGTGAAGATGTTACCTGAGGGTAGTAGAGATCAATGCTTTTACCTTAATCAATGTTGCCACTACAAACTGCTGCGAGTGTGTAAGGGTTGGCTTAGCCCTTCCTTCTCTGGGCTGGCTGCTAAGCTGTCGGCTAATTGCCAGCTCTCATCTCTCTCCACAGTTACCAGCTGTTCCTGATCATACTCGTCTGACTTGCCTACTTAAAGCTGTCCAGCTCACTTCATCTCTGCCTTCGCCTTGGTCACATCACAAGAAACCATCTCCTGCGGTTCTGTTTAAAGACTGGCTTGATGACATCCCTTCTGGCTCCTTAACCTGCTTGCTGTTGCTCTACTTGTATCCCTGACTTCTGGCCTGGCTGACTACTCGATCCGGTTACTGGACTCTGGCTATACTTTGACTAAACTTTTTCTATTTACCTTTTTATTTTTATTTAATAAACAAGTGTGATTTAATTGTACTTCTGTCTCGGTCTGATTCATGGTTTCTGACAGAGGGCCACACATCCAGTGCACGGGACACAGGCTGGGGAGAAGGGGCGGCTGCCCTGGGCGCAGTGTGTATCGCAGCAATGGGGGCGCTGCAAGGTCCTTCTTCTTTAGCTGACAGGAGTGTTGACAGCAGCGTCACTACTTCTGTCAGCCCAGTAGACATGTGTGCTGTCAATAAATTTGTTTTATTTTGTTCCGTTTCGTATTAGCCGTTAATTCGTATTTCATAATTCGTGTCTGAAATTCAGTTTGGATTCGTATGAAATATGAATTTTCGTTAACTGTTCATAACAATTACAAACGTTCGCTCAGTTTGTGAGAAGCCATGTGGAGGACATAGTGTGGAAGAAGGTGCTCTGGTCAGATGACCAACATTGTGTGTGGGCTTCATCTGACTTTTTCTTTCTAAAATTCTGACGGACCTAGAAATAGAACATGTTTCAAATCTTTCCGCCGGAACGCCACCGGAAACCAGCTCCTATCGAGAAAACCGTTCGTCTGTATGCCGTTCCGATGGACCAACAACAACACAAGGGCAGCTATTGGCTACTGGCTATTGAACTTCCTTTTTCTAGTTCCGTCGTACGTCATCGCATTCTAAACGATCGGACTTTGGTGTGATCATGTGTAGGCAAGTCTGTTTAAGTGGAACTCTGTCGAAAAGTCCTTCGGAGTGCAGACTGGCGAGAAGTCCGCTTGTGTGTACGCGGCATTAGAATGGCCCAGTCACAGTCCAGACCTAAATCCCATTGAGAATCTGTGGCGAGACTTGAAAATTGCTATTCACAGACGCTCTCCATCCAATCTGACAGAGCTTGAGATATTTTGCAAAGAAGAAGAATGGGCAGAAATGTCCCTCTCTAGATGTGCAAAGCTGGTAGAGACATCCCCAAAAAAGACTTGCAGCTGTAATTGCGGTGAAAGGCAGGTCTACAAAGTATTGACTCCGGGGGGCGCCATACAAATGTACCCCACACTTTTCAC